>NC_136412.1:30405000-30797500 GCF_051521515.1 Lactuca serriola | reverse complement strand
TATATATATATATATATATATATATATATCCTCAACCTGCTCTAAAGGACCCTTGAATCCCCTTGTCTTTCGAAACCTACTATGACATAGAGGCTGTCCCAACTCTGAACGGGACAGTTCGCCCTAACATGGCCAGGCTGATGACAACGATGGCATAACTCTACTTTTATTGTGCATTCTTGACATTTGTGACCCTTCCACCCGCATCTGCCACACTTGGACCTACTGTGCACTTCATCCCATGTCCCTTCCTTCCTTGAGCAACCATCCTGACTCATCGGGTCCTCGGCACTATCCATGGTAGCGTCTGACTGTCCAGCTTGCTAAGCCAGACCGAAAACTCGTTTCGTCTTTCTCAACTGACTATCAGAACCCATCTCCTGCTCTCGGGTCACCCTGACCATTTCACCCACTGCCCGGATGGCTGAGGTCCGCCTCTCTATCCCGTTGATCACTCTATCAGTGATATGTCCGATGGTGTGGGGTAACTCCTCATGGAGGGCCCGTAAAACCTCCATAGCAATCCAATCCTGTAGGGAACTCTCCTGGGGGTAAGGTGTACCACCCACTCCTGACCCCTGATGGCAAGTGCTAAAAATGGAACTTCCCTCCCTGATGGATCCCTGGGATCCACAAGAATCGTGCTCTAGACGAGCCCCAACCCGTTCTGAAACTGTCTCGCCCCTAAAGGTCGTAAGTTGACTGTCCAAAAGCTCCACGATGGCCTCTCTAACCGAACTGAATATCACAGGAGTCTGATCAATGATGTTACGCATAATCTATGTGGAAATGACGTCTCTTATCTGATCATCAAGTTGTCCGGCTCTAGAGCCTGAGCCAGATCCCTCCCCGGTACCTGAACTGCCAACTGGTATCTCGCGCAACATCACCATGCTGAAAGCATATCACAATAACTGTCAGAATACTCATTGCCACGGAGAACTGTCTTGACTCTACCACATCCCTTCTACTTCTATTGATCTCTGTTTCTTTCATCCTAGGCTTGCCCTAGGGAAATCCCTGACTTCACTCAAAACAGTCCTCAGCTACTGAAGGCCTCCTTGTAATGCCAATTACTCATCACCTGAATACCATCACATGTGACGAGGCTCGGATAATCCTTCGGGTAAAAGACTCGTCCCTACAATGGTTAGACTCAAACGAGAGCTGCGCAGCAGGGCCAAATCCAGCACTCTGAGATTATTCAACTCTGATCACATGCAATGTGACGTATTCACCTAATGGCTAACCCCCATTATTCGGAGTCCCACAAGCACAAAACAAGCAGCATTCCGACACAGGAAACTACTCAAGCAATTCTATCCTCATAACGAGAAGTTGCTCTAGCATACAATGCTAAGCTCTTACTATCAGGCATAACCTAAACATGCTATCCTACTGCTGTCTACTCAATACTAGCATGCAATTCTCATAAATCTGGAACACATATAGCAGGCACATAAGGCATCCACCTAGATCCTTAGTCCTAATCTATCATGTTATTCTACTAACTGATAATCACAACATAAACTTCTATGGGTATTTTGGGGTACTTACTTTAGCTCGGTTGATCGCATGCACCACACCTTTTTCTCATTTTCAAAACTCTTTTCATTTTAAGTCTTTTCCTCAAAAATTCTTTTGAAAACACTTTTCTTTTGAATATCATTTACCGTGTCCTTAGTTTGAGTTCAAATACACTCGAAAGCGTATTTGAATCCCTCAAACCAAGGCTCTGATACCAACTTGTAACAACCCAAAATACGACCCAAAAATTTTGTTTAATCATTACTAAAATCATTATATAAATACCATAAAGTAAAAACCCATATGTCAATATCTCAAAACCATAACAAAGTAACACAAGAAAACTGTATCAAGACTGTATGAAATCATATCTATGAAAAGCTAAATCAACTCCCAAGACAAAAACCGAAGTTGTGGTGTGTGCGATGACATCATCCTGAGCTCTTCCATTTACTTGCAGAAGTACCTGAAACCAAAACTAAAACTATAAGCACGAAGCTTAGTGAGCTCCCCCAGCTAAACACACGTGCACTACATGTATGCAAAGGGGGCTGCCTTGCCAACTTTTCCATTAAGGGGCCATCATTGTCAACATCTTCAAAGTGTTGTAACTTCTTTATTCTTGATCCGTTTCCGGTGAACTTTATATCCACGGAAAGGTGACGAGAAACCCTACGTTTCTAACAACACACCCTAGCCTGAAAACTTCTCGAATAATACCTCCATATTTAATAAAGGACTAAAACGCCCCTGGCCTTGGCCTCTGAAATTCCATAAAAGAATAATTTAGAACAGGGCATTACAGGATCCCAGCTATCACAGTTGTTATTTTTCTTCATATTTATAACGGTCATATTTTGTCCATAACTAACACATGTGCAGAAGTACTCAAGGGAAGACCAATTCTCAATGAAGAATCATCTCAACTATGTAAAATACCCGGAATACTTAGTCAAATAACATTTGTGAAGCTGGTCATAGAGGATCCTGGAAATATCGGACATCTTGGTGGCTAGTTTAACCTATAAATTGACACTTGTATTCTACACACAACACGCTGTTTTTTACTAGAAGCCTACTCTACGAAATTAATCACTTGTTCATACTCAGATATTCTCTGTAACATCATTTTACATTAATAAAATCATCAAGACAGGCGATCATTATCACCTCCCAAGGTTTTGTGTCAGAGATCCTAGCAAGGATCAAGGTCTTTCTGTAACATCCTGACTCCCAAGTACAAATTTAAATCATTTTACATTCACTTTGACAGGGCAAGTAGATGAGTTGGAGGCCTCAACTCGCTGAGTAGAGGTTGAGATAGTCACATGGGTTTTAGATCTACTCGACGAGTTGGGGGGACCCTGCTCGACGAGTAGGAGCTGAGTGTGAAAACCCTAATTTTTAGGGATTGCACCCTATATAGAGCACCTTGAGTCCTTTACCCCACCTCCCTCATTACCTTAGCACCCTAAGAAAAACCCTAATCGAGCTGTTATCTTCTATGTATGTGTGTGTGTGAGAGAGAGAGAGAGAGAAAGAGGGAGAGGCTAAGAGTGTGTATTTTGGTGCATTCTTTGAAGGAGCTTGAAGAGCAAAAGGTTTTAAACAAGAAGGGGCTCTTGGATCCGGCATTCATTCGGTGTTATCAGCCCTTTGGAGGTAAAAATACGTTACCTTGACCATTTGTTTGTTAGATTTCTCCATTAGAGAGTTTATGGACATTTCCACCTTCTTTTTTAGTCTTTTAGTTGTTGAAGCATGATTTGAAGATGAGACTTCAGATCTGGACAATACTAGCTCCCTTAGGCCTAAAGGTTCAAGCTTTATCAAGCTTTGGCCAACTTTCATGCCTTAACCCCTTTGTTGAGCCTTATGTTGGAAACTTAGCCCTAGATGCCATGCATGGACATAAAGCTTGCAGCTTTACGTGGTATTTCAACCGTAGAAGGCTAAATCTAGAGTATGGGGCTTCAGTCCTGCTTAAAAGCATCTGAATAAGAGAATGGACTGAAGGGACTCGACGAGTTGGTGAGCCAACTCGACAAGTTGGTTAGGGTTTTCCCTGATAGTCTGGACGCGTTGCAAACTCGGCGAGTTGATGAGACAACTCGGCGAGTTGAGTTAGATTGTCTTGATATTTCAGAGAAACGAAGGAACTCGACGAGTCGCATAGATGCACTTGACATGTTTGGTCAACATGGATTGTTGACTCGAGTTTGACTTTTGTTGACTTTTAGGGTTTGGTCAAGTTATGGGTTTTGGAGACCATGGAGAGGTAAAATGGTCTTTCACCCTTTCCAAGAGTTAGAAAAGGAGTTAGTTTAACATATTTGGATTTTTTGTTACAAATTGTTAATTAGACATGATTATGACATGTTGGCAGAGGTTAGACCGATCGTTGAGTATGAGACCTACTTTCTTACTTACGAGGTGAGTCTTCTCACTATACTTACCTAAGTTATAATACTTTGTGACCGGAGGGTCTTATGTGCTTATACTGAGTTATGTGATATCATGCATTTTGTCTTTGTGATTTATGTTTTATATTATTCTGTGCATTATTTAGTTAGAGCCGAAGGGTCCAAACCAAGTTGTAAGACCGGAGGGTCCTCACTGAGATATTGGACTGGAGGGTCCAACCCGAGTTGTGAGACCAGAGGGTCTTCACTGAGACACATGACTGTACGTTCACCATCGAGATATAGCAATGAGAGGCTAATTATTCGTGCTTACAGTGTTGTGTGAAATGTGTTTCAAGTACCTCGCAGGCTCGTGGGAAGGCGTCCGCATGATTGTACACCAGCTTGAGATTATGTTTTCTGGATTCTAGGATATTGCCAAACATTTTGTTGTCTTATGTTTTGAACAACTTATACATTTAGGTTTTGAGAAATGGGGAATTGTGTTTGTATGGTTTTTAAAAATGAAAATTTTATTTGAAAATTTAGAGTGTCACAAGTTGGTATCAGAGCCTTGGTTTTAGGGATTCGGATGTACCCTCAGGTATGTATGGACTCAAACTGAGGATTTGAGAAAATTTTCTAAAAATAAATGATTTTCTAAAACGAGTAAAAGCTTTAAAGAGAAAACGAGATGAAGCAGTGTGTACAATCAGCCAGTGCCCGAACGGTGATTTCCCAAAATACCATTACTTGTTTATATTATGAGATACTAATGAGATATTAGAGATGCATGCTAGAGGATAGGCTAGGTATTTCAGGAATTTAGAGCTAGAGTTGCATGATTCATGATGCCTTAGCCTAGGGGATGCTATTGATTGATATTATCTACTATTTGCTATGTGTGTGCTGAGTAAGGGTACATAGCATGAATCTTCTAGAGAGTTTTGAGTCGAGGAGTAATTTAGGAGAGATACCTACATGTGCATTGAGGAATCTACTGAGAGAGTACTTTGATATCCGTAGGGGATAGAGTGCTTATGAATTAGGATCCTAGAAGGAGGACTTGGGATGACTATGGGTTGGTGTGGAAGGTAGTATTGGGCCCGTACAACTGAAAGCACCAGATATGTATGCAACCTAAGTAAGAACCTTAGGATGCTAAGGAGCATGTAGGGGTGGGTAATCGAGTGTGTGTTTGAGCTAGTCCCTGATGATTTTTGTGTTTGTGTTTCAGAGAGACTATGGTGATTACCTGCAACAACCCCGAGAGCAGTGGTACTAGTGACGAGGAGATCCGCAGGATCATTGCTGAGGAGATGGTCACAACTATCAGGGAGTCCATACCAGAGATGTTCAGTTCTAATAAGACCACACTGATTGAGACTTTTGATGAGCGGTATGTTGTTGTCACCGGGGCTGTTGTTGCCACACCCACCGCAACCCTAGTTGCTGGGAGGCCACAGGGGGTGACTCATTGTTGTTCCGAGAGTTCAGCAACACGAAGCCACCAGAGTTTGATGGGACCCAGGACCCGATAACTTCCATGAAATGGATCTCCAACATTGAGGGGTGTTTCTATACGTGTTCATGCCCGGAGCACTTGAGAGTTCGGTTTGCACTGAACCAGCTTCGCTTAGGAGCGAATGACTGGTGGAAGTTCATGACAATTGATTTTAATCCTGCAGATCATGTTGCAATGACTTGGGAGAGGTATACCCAATTATTCAAAGATGAGTATGTTCTCCAGGTGGAGAGGCAACGATTGGCATAGGAGTTTTTGTCTCTCAAACAAAAGACAGAAACAATGACAATGATTATGAGGATGTTTCATGAGAAGGCGTTGGTCTTCCCTGAGCACGTATCTACTGAGCAGGCACGTATGAGCCAATACTTGAGCATTTTAAGGAGAGATATTTGGTATTTTGTGACGAACTCATCATATCGGAAATTGGCTGAGGTACGGACCAATGCCAAGAGGAGAGAGAGAGATTGAGTTGGAGATTCAGAACAAGGAGGAGGGAGAGCCTCATGGGAGGGACAGGAGACCAGTGCAGTCACAGCCGGCGATGAAGCTGGCTAAGCCCGCTGATTCGAGAGGAGGAGGCCAGAAAAGCCACACGTATGAAAAGTGCGAAAAGAGTCATGAGGAATCTTATCGAGCAGGGATTTACTACAAATGTCGCATGGAGGGGCATATGGCGAAGGATTTCCCCAAGGGATTTTCGGTTTGCTTTCATTGCAACCAAACTGGCCACCGGAAGGCCGAGTGTCCTCGGCTCACTCGGGGATCAGCCTAGGCTTCTATTGCTGTTGCTTTACGCGTTACTGATGGCCAGTCGGGGAAAACCGAGGCTTTGAGAGATTGTGGGAAAGCATTCCAGCTAACTACGGAGGAGGTCTGCGCAGCGCCTGATGTTGTTGCTGGTACGTATCTCCTAATTCATGTTATTTTGAGATTTGTTTATGCTTATACTATGTTGCATATAAGTACTTTTCTTATGAATTATGTGTCTGCCTTGGTGTTATTTGACTCGGGTGCGAGTCGATAAATAGTGTCCTTATCCTTTAGTCATCGCATTAGTGTTAGACACAAGGCATTAAGTCGACTGTTGAGGGTTTCTATAGCCGATGAGCATGCGGTTTTGTGACAGATGTATTACGGGGATGTGTATTAGAGATTTTGGTGTTGAGTTTCCGATAGATCTGGTGTCGATGGCGATGGGTGATGCCTGTGTCATAGTGGGCATAGATTGGTTGAGCCGGTTTGGAGTGGTGATTGACTATGAGCTTCAGATAGTGACCATACGAAACCCTAGTAGGGGAGTACTTAGTGTGTATGGTAAGGGAACTAGATCAGGATCATTAATTTTCTCTGCCGTCAGGGTGAGGCAGAGTCTATAGTAGAGGTGCATGGGCTTTTTAGCATACGTTATGGATCGCGAGTTGCCACTGAGAGGCCGAGTTCTATTTACAATGTTCCAATAGTGTGTGAGTTCCCAGATGCTTTCCCCAAGGAATTTCTGGGTGTGCGGTGGAGTTCCGGATCGATCTGATTCTGGGGGCGGCACCTATTGTCAAGGTACCTTATCGCCTTGCACCGCTCGAGATGCAGGAGCTATCCTCACAGCTCCAGGAGTTATTAGGGAAGGGTATCATTTGACCGAGTAACTCGTCATGGGGAGCGCCGATCCTTTTTGTCAAGAAAAAGGATGGTTCACTCTGGATGTGCATTGACTACTGGGAGTTGAACAAGCTGACGGTCAAGAACCGTTATCCACTACCAAGGATCAACGATTTCTTTGACCAGTTGCAAAGGGCGTCTTAGTTTTCCAAGATTGATTTGAGATCTGGGTATCATCAGATGAGAATCTGCGAGGAGGATATTTAGAAGACGACCTTTCTGACTCGTTCTGGGCACTATTAGTTTATGGTGATGCCTTTTAGGCTCACCAATGCACTGACAACGTTCATGGACCTCATGAACTGGTGTGTAGGCCCATGTTCGATAGGTTGGCGATCGTGTTCATCGATGAAATTTTGGTGTATTTGAGGTCCAGGGAACAACATGACGAGCATCTGCGAAAGATTCTTGGGGTATTGAGGATGAAGAGGCTCTACGCCAAATTATCCAAGTGTGATTTCTAGTTATAAAGGGTCCAGTTTTTGGGACACCTCGTTAACCAGAATGGGATTTTGGTCGACCCAGCCAAGATTGAGGCAGTTATGTGATGGGAGGTTCTGAGATCCCCATCCGAGATTAGGAGTTTTCTGGGTTTGGCGGGTTATTATAGGAGGTTTATCAGATATTTCTCCAAAATTATTTTTCCTCTCATCAGATTGACCAGGAAGGGTGTTACTTTTGTTTAGGGGTCAGAGCACCAAGGTTCATTCGAGACTCTTTGCCAAAGATTATGCGAAGCCCCAGTGTTATCTCTTTCGAAGGGAGTAGAGGACTTTGTAGTCTAGTGTGATGCATCCATATCTAGGATGGGTGTCGTGTTGATGCAAAGGGGACACATGATATCATATGCGTCGAGGCAGCTAAATCCTCACGAGATGAGGTATCCCACGATGATTTGGAATTGGTGGTGGTGGCATTCGCCCTCAAGATTTGGTGGCACTGTCCTTATGGTGTCTGATGTACCATATACACGGACCATAAGAGCCTGAAGTATCTTATAGATCAGTCCAACCTGAATACGAGACAAAGGAGGTGGCTAGATGTAGTGAAAGACTATGACTGTGAGATTTTGTATCACCCTGGAAAGGCTAATGCGGTAGCCGATGCCCTGAGTCGTAAGGCAGCCAGTGCTCCGATCCGAGATATATGTATAAGGATGACAGTAATAACTCTAGTCTTAGATACCATCCAAGAGGCCCAAGCGGTGGCCATAAGACCAGAGAACTGTAAGAGAGAGCGAGTGATTGGCCAGATTTCTGAGTTTGAGACTAATAATCAGGGGCTTATGACCTTCCGTGGGCGGATAAGGGTACCATATTCAGGTGGAGCTCGATGTATTTTGATGGAGGAGGCCCATAGGTTGAGATTCTCAATCCATCCGAGGGCCACCAATATGTATTTGGACTTGAAAAAGGATTATTAGTGGCCCTGTATGAAGAAAGATGTGGCATGGGTAGTCGAGAGATGCTTGACTTGTCATCAGGTCAAGGCAGAGCACCAGCGTCCCCATGGCCAGTTGCAGCCCTTGGAGATTTCCCTGTGGAAGTGGGAACAGGTCTCCATTGATTTTATTACCAAGTTACCGAGGACTGCACGAGGTGTCGATGCGATATGGGTGATTGTAGATCGGTTGACGAAGAGTGCTCACTTCCTGGCTATAAGTGAGAGCCCTTCTGTGGAGAAACTGGATGAGGTCTATGTTCGAGAAGTGGTGGCACACCATGGGGTGCCAACATTGATAGTGTCAGATCGGGATGTGTGTTTTACTTCCAGCTTGTGGAAGAAATTTCATGAGGAGTTGGGTACCCGGCTACGTTTCAGCACCGCATACCACTCACAGACAGACGGGCAAAGCGAGCAGATGATTCAGACGCTCAAGGATATGCTACGCACATGTGTTATGGACTTCAGTGGAAGTTGGGACACTTACATGCCCTTGGCTGAGTTTTCATACAATAACAACCATCACTCCAGTATCGGTATGCCTCCCTTTGAGCTTTTGTACGGGTGGAGGTATCGGACTCCAATATGTTCGGGAGAGGTAGGGTAGAGAGGATGATATTAGTTTTAGAAATTAGATAGCTTTTGAAATTTGTAAAGTGTAATTGACATTTGATGATAAATAAAAGTTGTTGTTTATTTATAAGTAAAGTGTTGCTATCTTCTGTCAATCGTTTACTATCATTTCATTTTTGCATGTCTTGACTTCCAGAATAATTATGTTATGGTATATCATATTATTAAAACCATCCACAGTCAATCATACTTTGGAAGTAGGTAATGAGGCAATACTGTCATGAAGGGTTTGCAGTTTGTCTGGAAAAAAAGGGGTTGCAGTGTTCATGAGTACTCCTGGAATAGCGATTTGAGTATTGGATTCAACCCACGCTCACTTGTATCACTTCATGGAATTTATCTCTAGTGATCGTGAGACGGTAATATCATATAAGTCTTCAAACCTAGAAATATGAGTTGTTGACTATGAGTTGGTTATACATTGATTGTAAGAAAATGCATTGGTAACTCGATGTTATAAAACGTACATTTGTGTATGATTCAACAAGTAGTAGAACAAGCATATGAGTCAAAGTTTATTTGCTCCTTCTAGTCCTTGGAGGATTAGAAGTGATATCTGGGCCTCTCGACGATTTTGTTTTGACCTATGTACCGGGCCCGGTAAGAACTAAATTGATGTGTTTGATTAAGTTCTATGTCAAACAAATTGGAAATCGAGAAACAAACTGATGGACAATACGTACGACATTGTTCCATGTATGTCCGACTGATATTTTGAGAGCAGTGTAACGACCGAAAATACAACAAATTTTAAATTTTTCAAAACAGCTCGATTACATTTAAAATCTTTACAAAAAGGTTTTCAATACAAATCATTTAACGTGTTCCCAGAATCACATCACTATAAAATCATGAGGAGCGGTACAATCACGCCTTCGCCTTGCCACAGTCTCCTGAAGAACCTGAAAAAAACATGAAACCACAACTGTAAGCCCAAAAGCTTAGTGAGATATCCCCAAAATACCAACCATAAATACCATACACGCAAAACATGCCATAACATATCCGATCACAGAACAGCCATGCACTTCGGGTCTATTGTGTGACTGGTCCGCCGCACCGGCCTACAGTCCACCTGGTCCACCCTCTGAGTCTATCCACATCCATTGAGTCTACAGTGTGATTGGTCCGCCCGGTCCCGGGCCTTTAATCCACCTGGTCCACTCTTTGAGTCTACAGTATGACTGGTCCGACCGCACCGGGCCTTCAGTCTATCTCGTCCACTCTCCGAGCCTTCGGCACGTCTGGTCCGCCCTTTCGGGGCCTACAGCCTATCCGGGCCGCTCACTGGGCCTTCGGGACAACCGGTCCGCCCTAGGTATCTTGGCCTACCGCACACAGCAGGACCCGCCTCAACCCAACTCCAATCCAAACAACCATGTGCACATATACATACAATCATCTAGCAATTCACAGTCAACAAGCAGATCAATAGATCACATAGCATATCATCCCCCCTCAAACCAGGATACCGACCTAACAGGTCACTAGCATAGCATCACCCTATCTCTCAGGATACCGATCTCAAACAGGTCTCTATATACCATCCTAGCTCTCAGGATGCAAACATAACATAGAAACAACATAACAACAACTACCCGGATCTCAATACGATAAGGGCCGGCCTTGGTGCCTTATACCCTGTTGATATAGTGAGGATAACTCACCTCGAAACTGCCGACTGAACCGATAACCCGAACTGCTCCGATCACTGATTCAATCTCCACCACTGGACAACCGCCAATGCACTAAACTCAAAACAACAATCAACAATAACCAAAATGCCCCTGGAAACCACTGGTCAACCCTTGGTCAAAGACAAGGTCGAAGTCAACTCCTGACTGACCCTACTCGCCGAGTCAACCCTATGACTCGCCGAGTTCCCATAATTAGAACTTCACTCAATCCGCGACCTAACTCGCCGAGTCACCCCGAGACTTGTCGAGTTCAACAACTCTGAGTCCACTCGCATACAACTCACCGAGTCATCCCTTGACTCGCCGATTCTCGACTCGACCAGAAAATATTGGGACTCTTCGACAAGACTCGCCGAGTCCAAGAACAGACTCGCCGAGTCTAAGGCTATCATCAACCTACTCGCCGAGTTGTTCATACAACTCGTCGAGTTCCAGGCTATCTTCAGCCGACTCGCCGAGTTGTTCTTCCAACTCGTCGAGTCCCAGTTCATCTTCAAGCAACTCGTCGAGCTCACCTATGTGACTCGCCGAGTACCACTGATCTGAATCCATTCAGAAGCATTCCAAGCCATGCAATTGATCCAAAACATAGATCTAGCCTCATACAACTCATCCATCACGTAAAGTGGCAAACTTTACGTGAATCCAAAGAGATCTAGGCCTTATTTACTTATAACTAGGGTTTGGGACATGCAAGCTTCACTAAACACTCCAACATAGGGACTTTCATGCTCTCTGATTCTTCTCCATTCGAGATCTGAGGTAGAAACCTCAGATCTAACCTCTAGACTTCCAATTACATCCATAGACAAGATCCCACAAACCCCAAAATGAAGAAACAACATACAATCAGTCCAAGAACGAGATATTACCTCCAATGGACGCCCCAACTGCTATAAAATTCGATTCCAAGCAAAGCCCCTTGCCCTAAGCCTTCAATCTCACAAAATTCCTTCAACAAACTCCTCAAATGCTCCAAATACACTCCAGTCTTCTTCAATCGCACTTTCTAGGGTTTCTGGACTTCAAAGGGGAATAAAGAGGCTGGGGGAAGGGTATAATGTTCTTTAAATAGGGCTCAACCCCGAGGATTAGGGTTTTCTCCACTCAGCGCCTACTCGTCGAGTCCATCTCACTGACTCGCCGAGTCGGCTACTTAACACGCGACCTAGTCGCGACTCTACTCGCCGAGTCCATCCATGGACTCGCCGAGTCACTCCTTCCCAAATAACACTTTTAGCCCTTCAACTCTACTCTTGCTATTCCGGGATGTTACAATTCTCCCCCACTTACATTAGGCTTCGCCCTCGAAGCCTACAGCAACTCAACTTCCAAGATACACCCGCAACGCGCCACCTAGCCTCAACCAGACCAGCTCCCTCAAGGCATACCCAAACGAAACTCAAACGCACTTTCCCTTTCTCACGGTGTCCTGACCACCGTCTCAAATCGGGCACCGGATTCACCCTCTGATAACTTCACTTAATCACTGAGTACTACTCATAATGCAACACTGTTCCAAATCACAACCATCACTCGACTCATAAGGCTAGAAAACCATGAACCATCGAATCCCCGATCCGAATCTCACTCTATCCATTCCGTGACGACGGAAAGACTCCTTCTCTTTCTCAGAGCAACTCCCACGAGTTCTCCTCTTGCAATTGCATACACATGCTGAACTAGCTCTAGCACCCGCAGGTTTGGAAAACCCGATACACTGATGATATCCTCCAACATCCCTCAGGATGAACCACTAATACACACCCAATACCCTGATCAGAACCACACTGAGAGCCCAAGACTCTCTCCCTGCATCCCTTCCGAGTCTCTTGTCTCTATATCTGCGGAATTCCCTCCGCGATCTCAGCAAACATCCCAAACTGGATGAGCTTTTATTCCACTGCCTCAAACACGCTGCTCAATAACCATACTCGAATTACTCTATTCATAACTCTGCTCTGCTGCTTTCACTTCCGTGAACTTGCACTCCCTCTCGGAGTTACACACTTCTCTCACTTCCTTTTCCAAGGAATCCACTTGGCCATATAGCCACTTCAACAAGTGCCACGGTGCTCGCCCAACGCCACCCCACCCTTTAGCGTATCCGCTATCCATCCAACACACATACTCTGACTCTCATCGCAGGGACTCTCAAGTCCATGCACTAACTCCACTAATCAAGATCACTACCTGGGGCCAGACCTTCTAATGCAAACGCACTGCAACGAACACAATCCATATCCTCAAACTTATCCAACAATACCTGCAGAGTCTTCAGCATGACTGGACCGCCTCACCAGGCCTTCAGCCCATCTGGACCACTCTCTCAGAACCTTCAGCCAATCTGGACCGCTCTCACTGCCTTCAGTTTGACTGGACCGTTCTCCGAGCCTTCGGCCTGACTGTATGCCTACTGGCCCTCAGTCTATCCGGACCGCTCAACTAGCATTCAACATTCCGGGCTATCCTCCCGGAAAATCTCCCATGCATACCGTTCTAGCCCTCGAGGGGTTCGAACTCTAACTTCATCATACATACTTGATCCCAGCCTGCTCCCAGGCCCTCCACAATCAAATGCCCTAGGTCTGTATCCTGCCCCACATGCTCGACACTTACTCCTATCAGCCTACACTCTGGGCTGACAGAACACTTGCTGAATCCCAATAGCTAAGCATCCTCAAATACTCATCAATCTCCCGGAGAATTTTCCAATTCTCCCCTACTTAAAGCACTAACCAGCAACCACCGGTCGCCATCAACGACCTTCCAGAACAACCCTGCACAAAGAGAACACTTACACACTGACTGCTTCCCACAAGCATAAACAGCCCTCAGCAAAACACATCTCCTCACTGATCAAACCGCTCAAAAGAATCCGATCTCTAATTATCCATTCCACGAATGTAGATGCTACCCGACATTCAACCTAATGCCGCATCTCCACTAATAACCCTTACGAACGCTAACCAACGAAAGCACCAAAACACCAAACTATAATCATACCAAACCCTCAGGGAACAACGGATACCAAGACGAAAACCCGAAACACAAATTCATAACTCAAACCACAACCCGCAAAACAATAAATACCGCATCGAAATCCACACAAAGATACCAGCACAAACCAATACACCACAAAATCTCAAGATAACAAGACATCAAGAAAGGAACGTACCCGCAGCTGTCTCTGGCACTGCCCTGACCTCCTCTGCAACAACCTGATAAGCACGACCCTGAGCCCTCGGGGGCTCTGCTCCACCCTGACCTCCACCTGTGATCCTCAAAGTGGTCGGTGCTGGAGCCTGCACCGATCCTGCAGCAAACTGTGGACAGTTGGCCCTCAAATGTCCAACCTGATGACAATGATAGCAGATCCTCAAATCTCGAACTGGCACTGACTGCCGACAATCCCTCGCATAGTGCCCATCCCTTCCGCACTTGCGGCATGCACCACCGGTCCTACAAACCCCGGTGTGACCCTTCCCACACTTCCCACAAGTGTGGCTGCTCAAATCCCCCACTCTAACATCAACGGTCTTGGACCGCTTTGGCGCCGGTTGCGACTGCACCAGAGCCTGCCTCAACTCACGCACCTGCAACTCAATCTCTAACTCACGCCGCCTAGCGGCCTCCTGCAACTCCAACAAGGTCTCGCACCTCTGTGCAGACACAAACTGTCTGATATCCCTCTTGAGCATGCTCAGATATCGGGACATCTGGGCCTGCTCCGAAGCGAACTCTAGGCAAAACATCGCCCTCTCAGTGAACATCCTGGTGATCTCAGTCACCGACTCCGAATCCTGCTTCAGCTCAAGGAACTCCTGAGCCAATCTTTCCCTCTCAACTTGCGGAACATAACGTGTACTGAACATTTCTCTGAACTGATCCCACGAAACCGCAGCCCTCTGCGCATCCGAAAGTGACCCCGTGCTCAATCTCCACCAATCCTTCGCCCCGAGCCTCAACAGGTTCAGAGCACACCTCACCCTATGATCAGCGGGGCATGAACACGTGAAGAAACACCCCTCCACGTCTGACAACCACCTCATAGCAACAATCGGGTTCTGAACTCCGTCGAATGTGGGAGGCTTCGTCTTATCGAAGTCCCGATACTGAAAACCCCGACTAGCTCCTCCCCCTGCTGCGGCTACAGCTGTTGTAGCCGCCACGGCAGCCGTCTCAGTGAGAGCCGCATAACGCTCATCAAAATACTCAACCATGGCGGTCTTAATCGACCCAAACAGCTCTGGCAACTCAGCCCGGAGCAACTCAGCAATCTCGTCACGCAGGATCTCACGAATCCTCGCGTCCAACTCGCTCGTGCTCATCTGACTGATAATCTCGGGCGGCACCGATTCGCCCGGAACTCTCTCTCCAGCTCCCGATCCTGACCTGGATCCACTCTCATCATGCCTCGGAATCTCCATACTGAAAAGAAACACCACACAAAATCTCAGACTCCTCCCACACCCTGGGATCCAACTCTCCCTCTCAACCCACCCTAGAGATCATGGTTTCCCTGATACGCGTATGGGTCCTGTGCTTTCAGTAGTACGGGCCCATACTACCTTCCACACCTACCCACATTTGTATGAAGTACTACCGCAAAACCCTAGAGAACATGCATAACAACGATCAACCCTCACCACTAGAGAAACACTGAGAATCTCCCATAAGGGACCCTAGGCTACAGGCATCATAAATCAGGCAACATATCATGAAATCCTGAAGATCCCTAGCCTAACACTAGCATGCTGTTCTATCAAAGCTCAAAAACAAATAACATGCATGGTATTTTGGGGTTACTTACTGGCTCCGGCTGATCGTACCTCTGCGTCCTCCTTTACTCATTTTGAAAACCATTTTTAAATACTCTTTTGAAAACTCTCCTCGATTTGAGACTGGAGTCACACGAATGTTTCTCCAATTCACTCAAACCAAGGCTTTGATACCAACTTGTAACGACCGAAAATACAACAAATTTTAAATTTTTCAAAACAGCTCGATTACATTTAAAATCTTTACAAAAAGGTTTTCAATACAAATCATTGAACGTGTTCCCAGAATCACATCACTATAAAATCATGAGGAGCGGTACGATCACGCCTTCGCCTTGCCACAGTCTCCTGAAGAACCTGAAAAAAACATGAAACCACAACTGTAAGCCCGAAAGCTTAGTGAGATATCCCCAAAATACCAACCATAAATACCATACACGCATAACACGCCATAACATATCCGATCACAGAACAGCCATGCACTTCGGGTCTATTGTGTGACTGGTCCGCTGCACCAGCCTACAGTCCACCTGGTCCACCCTCTGAGTCTATCCACATCCATCGAGTCTACAGTGTGATTGGTCCACCCGGTCCCAGGCCTTCAATCCACCTGGTCCACTCTCTGAGTCTACAGTATGACTGGTCCGCCCGCACCGGGCCTTCAGTCGATCTGGTCCACTCTCCGAGCCTTCGGTACGTCTGGTCCGCCCTTTCGGGGCCTACAGCCTATCCGGGCCACTTGCTGGGCCTTCGGGACAACCGGTCCGCCCTGGGTATCTTGGCCTACCGCACACAGCAGGACCCGCCTCAACCCAACTCCAATCCAAACAACCATGTGCACATATACATACAAGCATCTAGCAATTCACAGTCAACAAGCAGATCAACAGATCACATAGCATATCATCCCCCCTCAAACCAGGATACCGACCTAACAGGTCACTAGCATAGCATCACCCTATCTCTCAGGATACCGATCTCAAACAGGTCTCTATATACCATCCTAGCTCTCAGGATGCAAACATAACATAGCAACAACATAACAAGAACTACCCGGATCTCAATCCGATAAGGGCCGGCCTTGGTGCCTTAGACCCTGTTGATATAGTGAGGATAACTCACCTCGAAACTGTCGACTGAACCGATAACCCGAACTGCTCCGATCACTGATTCGATCTCCACCACTGGACAACCGCCAATGCACTGAACTCAAAACAACAATCAACAATTACCAAAATGCCCCTGGAAACCACTGGTCAACCCTTGGTCAAAGACAAGGTCGAAGTCAACTCCTGACTGACCCTACTCGCCGAGTCAACCCTATGACTCGCCGAGTTCCCATAATCAGAACTTCACTCAATCCGCGACCTAACTCGCCGAGTCACCCCGACACTCGTCGAGTTCAACAACTCTGAGTCCACTCGCATACAACTCACCAAGTCATCCCTTGACTCGCCGATTCTCGACTCGACCAGAAAATATTGGGACTATTCGACAAGACTCGCCGAGTCTAAGGCTATCATCAACCTACTCGCCGAGTTGTTCATACAACTCGCCGAGTTCCAGGCTATCTTCATCCGACTCGCCGAGTTGTTCTTCCAACTCGTCGAGTCCCAGTTCATCTTCAAGCAACTCATCGAGCTCACCTATGTGACTCGCCGAGTACCACTGATCTGAATCCATTCAGAAGCATTCCAGGCCATGCAATTGATCCAAAACATAGATCTAGCCTCATACAACTCATCCATCACGTAAAGTGGCAAACTTTACGTGAATCCAAAGAGATCTAGGCCTTATTCACTTATAACTAGGGTTTGGGACATGCAAGCTTCACTAAACAGTCCAACATAGGGACTTTCATGCTCTCTGATTCTTCTCCATTCCAGATCTAAGGTAGCAACCTCAGATCTAGCCTCTAGACTTCCAATTGCATCCATAGACAAGATCCCACAAACCCCAAAATGAAGAAACAACATACAATCAGTCCAAGAACGAGATATTACCTCCAATGGACGCCCCAACTGCTATAAAATTCGATTCCAAGCAAAGCCCCTTGCCCCAAGCCTTCAATCTCACAAAATTCCTTCAACAAACTCCTCAAATGCTCCAAATACACTCCAATCTTCTTCAATCGCACTTTCTAGGGTTTCTGGACTTCAAAGGGGAATAAAGAGGCTGGGGGAGGGGTATAATGTTCTTTAAATAGGGCTCAACCCCGAGGATTAGGGTTTTCTCCACTCAGCGCCTACTCGTCGAGTCCATCTCACTGACTCGCCGAGTCGGCTACTTAACACGCGACCCAGTCGCGACTCTACTCGCCGAGTCCATCCATGGACTCGCCGAGTCACTCCTTCCCAAATAACACTTTTAGCCCTTCAACTCTACTCTTGCTATTCCGGGATGTTATAAGCAGAGGATTATATGATCACTTATCTTAAATGGCACGTCATCTTAGTTCCGCGAGACATTGAAAGAGCTACGATTGCTGATCGGATTCTGAAGTCATACTTGCAATTATAGTTATTAGACTTATCCAAGTAAGAGACTGTTGGATAAGGTGTCTACATCCATAACTAGTTTTGGTATGTACTTGACCCGGTTGACATCGTCCATTTGAGTTGCATGGCATCATGACACTTGGATAGACAAAATGAGAAAAGGACACTTATGGTTTATTAATATATTATAATTTCTAATATATTAATAATATTATTTAATTGGTATTGATCAAGAATTAATTTGGAATGAATTTGGTGATAAAAAAAAAGACTAATTAAATATATGGGGTTGATTGTGTAAAGCATTCATTCTTATATAGTGGGCTAATGATCCATGGTTTATTGAATTGGGATAAAACCCATAGGGTTCTCCATGGATGGTCCATGGAGGTTAAAACCCATGGATCATGGAGGAAATGAAAAGCCATGTCAATTAGGGTTTACATGGTGTAACCCTACTTGTGACACAACTATAAAAGGAGCCCATGGGCTACCAAAATCGGTACTAAGTGAAGAACAAAAGGGCTAGCCGATTTTGAGTGTGTGTGTGTGTGTACTTCTCTCAAAGTTATTCCAAGAGTTGTGGTGTTGTGTGAAACACTTGAGGCATCACATTTGGGGTGCTAGGATCATAAAGTTCTTAAGGAATCCAAGCAACAAGAAAGGTAAGTTCTTCTACTAGCTTTTATGTTTTAAGCTCCCCATGTCATGCTAGTTAGGTTAAGAACCTTGGAAAAATCAAATTTGCATGTATCTTAGTAAAACATAGATCGAAGGTTTCTAGGGTTACATGTACACCTTAGGAGTGTTAGAATGCTCAAAACCCTTCAACTTAGCCCTAGATGCCATGCATGGACGTAAAGCTTGTAGCTTTACGTGGTACTTCAGCCTTAAAAGGCTAGATCTAGAGTATGGGGCCTCAATTCTGCTTAAAAGCATCTAAATGAGAGAATGGAATAAAAGGACTCGACGAGTTGGTGAGCCAACTCGACAAGTTGGTTAGGGTTTTCCCTAATAGTTTTGACGCGTTGCAAACTCGGCAAGTTGGTGAGACAACTCGGCGAGTTGAGTTAGATTTTCTTGATATTTCAGAGAAACGAAGGAACTCGACGAGTCACATAGATGCATTCGACGAGTTGGGTCAACATGGACTGTTGACTCGAGTGTTGACTTCATTGACTTTTAGGGTTTGGTCAAGTTATGGATTTTAGAGACCATGGAGGGGTAAAATGGTCTTTCACCCTTTCCGAGAGTTAGAAAAGAGGTTAGTTTAACATCTTTGGAGTTTTTGTTATAAATTGTTAATTAGAGATGATTAAGACATGTAAGCGGAGTTTAGACCAATCGTTGAGTACGAGACATGCTTGCTTACTTACAAGGTGAGTCTTCTCACTATACTTACCTGAGTGGTAATACTGTGTGACCAAAGAGTCTTATTTGAGTTATTGACTAGAGGGTCTTATGTGGTTATACTGAGTTATGCGATAGCATGCATTTTGTCTTTGTGATTTATGTTTTATATTATTCTGTGCATTATTGAGTTAGGACCGAAGGGTCCAAACTGAGTTGTAAGACCGGAGGGTCCTCACTAAGATACTGGATTGGAGGGTCCAACCCGAGTTGTGAGACAGGAGGGTCTTCACTGAGACACATGATCGTAGGGTCACTATCAAGATATAGCCATGAGAGGCTAATTATTTGTGTGTGGTATTTTGGGGAACTCATTAAGCTTCGTACTTACAATGTTGTGTGAAATGTGTTTCAGTTACCTCTCAGTCTCGTGGGAAGGCGACAATATGATTGTACACACCAACTTGAGATTATGTTTTGAGGATTCTGGGATATTGTCAAACATTTTGTTGTCTTATATGTTGAACAACTTATACATTTGGGTTTTCAGAAATGGGGAATTGTGTTTGTATGGTTTTTAAAAAATAAAAATTTTATTTGAAAATTTAGAGTG
The DNA here is from genome assembly GCF_051521515.1 of Lactuca serriola. Lineage (NCBI taxonomy): Eukaryota > Viridiplantae > Streptophyta > Magnoliopsida > Asterales > Asteraceae > Lactuca > Lactuca serriola. Next base: position 30,777,372 of record NC_136412.1, on the reverse strand, counting down.
TTACACTTTCCTTGTAAACCATTGTGTCACTTTCTTTTATCATTTGCTATTACACAATCTGAACATCACAGCCTCTCATTCAATTTGGTTGATTTGTACATGTGTAATTTTTGACCAAAACTATATATATATATATATATATATATATATATATATATATATATATATATATATATATAATCCGTCGTACTGGTATGCTGAAATGCTTATGCAGCATATTTGAAATATGTGGCTCAAATTTGTTCTCCTGTTCTCGATTTATAATTGTTATCATTTGAGACCATGCTAATTTTGTGAAACCGTAAGATACAAACTAAAAATAATTTTAAAATGCAAAATAAAAGGAAAAACCGAAAATTCTTTTTTTTTAATTATTATTTTCATCATTTTATTTACCTAAAAAAATAAATAAAAATTACCTTTTTTTTAAATACGCGAAATATTCTAATAGAATATTACACTATAAATATTCTAATATGATTTTTAGAATGATAGAATATTCTAGTATTCTATTAGATTTGTCAGATATATAAAATATTTTAATATTCTACTAGAATATGTAAAAAACAGTAATTTTTGATTTTATTATTATTTTATTTATTTTTGGAAAATATATATGATGAAAATAATCTTTAAAAAAAATTGAAAGTTTTCAATTATTTTGAATTTTAAAAATGTTTTTTTATCTATAAAATGAGTGACTAGGATTGCGTCTCACGGTCTCATAAAATTAGGTCGTCTCACATGAATAACTCTCTCTCTCTCTCTCTTTCTCTCTGTGTGTGTATAGATACACACACACACACACACACACATATATATATATATATATATATATATATATATATATCATACATACTTATAAACCTAGCATTCTTTCTTGAATCTCATGCATTTAAAACCCACATTCTTTTTTCCTTTCACCACATTAATTTGAAACTCCCATGACTTTTTAATTTCTTTATAATAATAATTATAATTTGGTAATTAGGTTAAATAAATATCAAATCAAAAGTGTATTCATATATAAACTAAATTTCAATATTAAAATAATATCTTTAATTCTACTTATAAAATTATGCTTTTTAACTTTTAACATATTATACTTAATTTATTAGTTTTAATATATTGTTGAATGTAAATCATTATCATTTTAAAGGTATAATTTTTGAACAATTTGTATAAAATACTTAAATTATTAATTAAAATATAACATTATAGGCTCAACTTAAATATAAATTTTATTTAACTTAAACAACCCAATGATTATTTTATAAATAGTTAAAAGTGATAAATTGTAGTGTATTTCTAATAATGATTATAAGTTGGTTAATAATGTTAAATAAATATCAAACCTAAAGTGTAATCATAAATAGACTAAATTTCAATTTTAAAATAATATCTTTACTTATATTTATAAAGTTATGTCTTTAAATTTTAACATATTATACTTAATTTATTAGATTTAGAATGTTGTTGCATGTAAACCATTATTATTTTAAAGCTGTAATTTTTGAACAGTTTGGACAAAATACTTAAATTGTTAATTTAAATATAACATTACAGTGTCAACTTAAATATAATGTTCAGTTCCACTAAAAAAACCAAATACTATTTTGTAAATAGTTAGAAGTGATAAATGCAAAAACTAAATTGTAATATTAGTTTAGCTAAAATATTTCCTAAATATATTTATATAATCGTTAAAACTTTTCAAATAAGTAGCTTAAAATAACTTATAATAACAATAGTTAAAAATAACTCTATATAAATGATTATATTGTTACCTTTAAAATCAAAAAATAATGTTTGATGTTTTAAATAATTATAATAATAGAAATTAAAACATCAAGCAAATAAATTTTAAAAAATTAGTTAAAAATAACAACTATAAATAATATTAAACCATATATAATATTTAATTTTATTGATGTGTAACTCGTGAGTAGAAGTCATTCAAACGATTGAGATTATAACGCTATAATAGATTTATATATTATCATATAATTCAAAATAATCAATATATTATATCAAATTAATATACGAATTATTATATCAAATTAAACAACAACATTAATGATATATTTTAATATATATATATATATATATATATATATATATATATATATATATATATATATGTAAACACTTCAACTATATAGGTATTTCTGCGCATTACAATGTCAAGTCAAATATAAATTTCAGTTCCATTTAAAAAAACTAAAGAATATTTTGTAAATAGTTAAAAGTGATAAATTGTAGTGATAAAAGCAAAAACTAAATTGTAATTTCAATTTAACTAAAATATTTCTTAAATATATTTTTATAATCGTTAAAAGTTTACAAATAAGTAGCTTCAAATATCTTACAATAACAATAGTTAAAAACAACTTTATATAAATGATTATATTGTTATCTTTAAAATAAAAAAACAATGTTTGATGTTTTAAATAATTATAATGATAGAAATTAAAACATGAAGCAAATAAGTTTTAAAAAATTAATTAACAATAAAAACAACTATAAATAACATCAAATTATATATTATATTTAATTTTATTCATTTGTAACTCGCGGGTAGAAGTCATTTAAACGATTGAGATTATGAAGTTATAATAAATGTATATATTATCATATAATTCAAAATAATCAATATATTATATCAATTTAGTATATACAAATTACTATATCAAATTTAACAACAACGTTATTGTTATACTTAAAAAATCATATATTTGTAAAGACTTTAACTATATAGGTGTTTCTGCGCAACGCGCGGGCATTCGCCTAGTATATATATATATATATATATATATATATATATATATATATATATATATATATATATATATATATATCTGTGTGTGTCTGTACTTATAAAAGAAAATTTTTCCTTTCACCACATTCATTTGAAACACCCATGACTTTTCAATTTCTTTATAATAATGATTATAAGTTGATTAATAAGGTTAAATAAATATCAGACTTATAGTGTAATCATATATAAACTAAATTTCAATATTAAAATAATATCTTTACTTTTATTTATAAAGTTATGTCTTTAACTTTTAACACATTATACTTAATTTATAAGATTTAATATGTGGTTGTATGTAAACCATTATCAGTTTAAAGCTACAACTTTTTTACAGTTTGGATAAAATAATTAAATTGTTAATTTAAATATAACATTACATGGTTTATATATAAATTTCATTTCCACTTAGAAAACCCAAATAATATTTTGTGAATGGTTAAAAGTGATAAGTTGTAGTGCTAAATGGGAGTTTCAAGCTATAAAATTACATGGTCTGTAACATCCGGATTTACAGGTACATTATTTAATTATTATTTTTGGAGATTTTGTGGGAGACTCGGCAAGTTGGTGCTTAGACTCGCTGAGTAGGGTCGCGGATTCTCATCCGGGTTCATGACTGGACTCGGCAAGTCCATGAGTGGACTCGGCAACTCCACGCTGTTTAATGAAACCCTAATGTCCCGGGTTTGGGACCTATTTAAAGGCCCTTAGGGCCGTCATTTACGGCTACCAAACCCCAGAGAGAAACCTTAAAATAACTAGAGCAATTGTGAGAGGAAAGGAGCCATTTCTTGATCTTTGTGGTTGATTCTCGTAAGAAGGAAGTGCTTCTAGCTTATAGGAGACCAAGGAGGTGGTGCATCTGTGGTTTTCAAGCAAAAGACTTCATCTTTGAGGTACTATATCGCCCCTTTATTTGTTTTGTTGAAGGAATCCATAGATGTAGAGTTTTCATGTCCTTTAATGGAACAAATTGTGAGAATATGGCCCCTATTCGCCTTAGGACTTCGGATCTGGACCCATAGTGGTCTAAAGAGCTTATCTCAACTTGCTTTATGTTGAGCTATGGAGGTGTTGAGCTTAGGATGTTATTTTTGGGACTAAATCACCAAGTGAAACCTCCTAGACATCCCACAAGTGTCAAGATTCGAGCTTTACATGTTTATTAGGCTTGGGGAGGTCAGATCTATGGATCAAAGGAACAGATCTGACCTCAGGAGGTCAATTGAGTTTTTGCATGGCATGAACTCGTCGAGACCATGGGCAGACTCGACGAGTAGGGCTAGGGTTTCTCGTAAATCACTCAATGAGTAGACTTATCGATTTTGGGGAATAACTCAGTGAGTCAGAGAGGGATTAGAAGACTGGAGTTCAAGGCGGAACTCGCCGAGTTGATCTTGAGACTCGGCGAGTTGCGTCGGGGTGGCCCCACGATTCATGCCAGGTGTGACTCGTCGAGCAAGGGGAGGGACTCGACGTGCCAAGCGATACTAGAGAGTTAGTGGACACGTGTAGACTCGCCGAGTCGCCCAAGTGCACTCGACAAGTCGGGTCAAAGTTTAACCATTGACTTTTGTTGACTTTTAAGGTTTGGTCAACAATGGGGCCTTTGAGCCAAAAAAGGGGTAAAATGGTCTTTTACCCATCTGAGGATGCTAAGAGAGGGTTGGGTCTAGTCTCGAGAGTTATATTTATGAGTGTATCTTACTTTATGTGATTAGGCGGAGGCTAGACTATACTGCTACCAAGTCAGGGATTTACCGAGACATCTAAGGTGAGTCTTCTCACTATACTTTACCTTGAGTGGTAATTAGAGTTATGTGACAGAGTTATTGTATGCTATTTATGTGATGTGTTGCACTGCATTATTTCTATGTGATTTATGCCATGTGTATATCAGAGTATATGAGAGTTAGAACCGGAAGGTTCACAGAGTTAGGACCAGAGGGTCCACAGAGTTAGGGCCCACAGAGTTATATCCTTGAGTGGCTAGTATGTGTTATGTGTGGTATTTTGGGGAACTCACTAAGCTTTATGCTTACAATGTTATGTGTTATGTGTTTCAGGTACCAGTGATGATCGCGGGAAGGCGCCGGCATGATCTGTACACACACTCGCGGAGTTTATTATGATTTGATCTTGGGAAATGTTTTGTGAACAACGATATGATACAATGAGATTTTATTAATGAATGTGTTTGGAAATGTGTTTTTAAAATGTGAAAAATTGTCTTAAATTTTACGGTGTTACATGGTCAACATAAAGTGTAATCATATATAAACTAAATTTCATTATTAAAATAATATCTTTTCTTTTATTTATAAAGTTATGTCTTTAACTTTTAACATATTATACATAATTAATTAGATTTTCTATGTTGTATGTAAACCATTATCAGTTTAAAACTACAAGTTTTGAATAGTTTAGATAAATTACTTAAACTGTTACTTTAAATATAATATTACATGATCAACTTAAATATAAATTTAAGTTCCACTTAAAAAAAACCCAAAGAATATTTTGTAAATAGTTAAAACTGATAAATAGCAGTGGTAAATTCAAAAACTAAATTTTAATATCAATTTAAGTTTAACATTTTCTAAACATATTTTATAAGATTAAAAGTTTTCAAATAAGTAGTTTAAAATAACTTACAATAACAATAGTTAAAATTACCTCTATATAAACGATTATATTGTTCCCTTTAAAAACAAAAAACAATGTTTGATGTTATTAATAATTATAATGATAGAAATTAAAATGGTACACAAATAAATTTTAAAAAATTAATTAATAATAAAAACTATGAATAGAACTAAACCATAATAATCAATATATTATATCAACTTAGTATACTAATTATTATATCAAATTTAACAACAACGTTATTGTTATACTTAAGAAAACATATATTTGTAAAAACTTCAAAACATTCATTTGAAACTTCCGTAACTTTTCAATTTCTCTTTAATAATGTTTATAAGTTGGTTCATAAGGTTAAATAAAAATCAAACCTAAAGTGTAATCATATATAAATAAATTTTCAATATTAAAATAATATTTGTACATTTATTTATAAAGTTATGTTTTTAACTTTCAACATATTATACTTTATTTATTAATTTTAAAATGTTGTTGTATGTAAAACATTATCATTTTAAAGCTACAACTTTTGAAAAGTTTGGATAAAATACTTAAACTGTTAATTTGAATATAACATTATAGGGTCAACTTAAATATAAATTTTAGTTCAACTTAGGCCCCGTTTGATAGTTGTTGACTGAGAAAGTGCTGACTGGGAAAGATTTGTCTGGGTAAGAAATCCTGATTGAGTAAGAAATCATGTTGTTTGATTGTACATCTGACTGAACGTGCTGAGTGATGAAAAATGACAATTTTACCCTTCTGTTATATATAGTGATGGGTTAAGTTGCTGAATAATTATAAAAACATACATATTGTCATACAAAATGTAAATTACACACAAATAAAAAATGTCATACAAAATGTAAATTAAACATAAATCATTTAATATTCAAATAAAAACATAATGAAATTTAAAATAACATAATAATTTAACGTTAAGTAGGTGAAAGTAGTTGATTTGCAATCTGATCACGCAAAACACGCATATATTCAACAGCTTATGGACCCCATTCTATGCCTTGTATGTTTTCTCTATCAATTCCCCCACCTTAGACGTCAGGAGTAACCATAGCATCCTCCACAAAATTTATAAACAAGTCATCTTCTATATTGTATTTCCTTATAAAATTATGGACCGCGACACAAGCAACGACTATGTCTCTTTGCACTGTAAAAGGATAAGGAGCCATTTGTTTTAAGATTGGGAATCTCACCTTCAAAACACCATAAGCACGCTCAATAACATTTCTAAGTTGTGCATGTGGAGAATTGAACCTTTCTTCTCTAGTTAAAAGTCTGCCTCTTCGAAAATTGGCTAACCAATACCTAGTATAGTGGTATGGAGCCATAAACCCACGAGTGTTTGTATATGCGGCTTCATAAAGGTAATATTTATTTGAAAATGAATGTGGGACATATTATATAATGACACATATTATATACAGAAGATCTCATTGATAGTAGTCCAACGATAAAAAGGCAGACGAAAACGGATTTCAGATGAAGGAGTTATGAATTTTGAACAGAGTTTTCCTGTCCCTGCCTACTAAAAATAATATATAAGTAATATACTTATAATATATTAAAAATCAAGTCAAAATTAGCCAATGGAGTCTAAACGAGAGTTGTAGAGCATAATCTCACCTTTGTGTCGATATAAAGAACATCGAAAACGGAGTTCGTATGCGAAAGTTATGAATTTCTGAAGTTTGGGACGCAAAACCCCAAAACTGTCAGATACCACGACGTGGCCAGTCTTTTGACACCTCCGGGAGTCCCCCAGATGCAACTTGCGATGACGCATGCAGTGACGACCAATCCCACGACGTGGAAAAAGGTGCCACGACGTGGCAAGGGCCAGTTTTGCCCTATAAATAGATTTGAAGGGCCAGCCGAGTTTGGTTGCTCATTCTCTCATCTCTCACCTGTATTGCATCGATTTACGTGCAAAGAAGTACCCCCGAAGCCCTGGTATCAATCTTGAGCCCTGAAGCAAGTCCCAAAGCCCCGAAGATCCCGAGAAGTGCAATTCCCGAGCCGAAGCTCTGCTCACGAGAAGCCCGGTTTTTGTGAAGATCTTCCAGATCTACCGAAGAATACTACTTCTACAAGTCGTAGTGCTGTCTGATCATCTTCTGATCAAGTGAGTGTGTAGTTACTTTCTTGTAACACATAACTATGAAGTATTTTATACGATATACGTGTTATGTGTATTTTTTGTTGTTATATGTGTGAATGTATATTCACTTTCTTCTATCTCATATATATGATTTATTCTCTATGAAATACATGTTATGCGTATGTGTCTCATCTGTTGATTGGAATATTTACTGAATGAGAATGCTATACAGGTTTTAAACTATGTATAAAAATATATATTTTTATCTACTAATATGTTGGGTAGAAAATGGGTAGATAGTTGATGTGTGATAAACAGATGAGAGGCCTCGATGATGTTGTTGTTGATCTAGTTATTCAGCAGAGTACGGATAACGACCACAGACTCTTTCTAGACAGTCTTGTGGAACGCTAGCAGGTTCATAACCTGTAGGTGTTATGAACGATGTGTTCACAGGTTTACTCTATCCCCCTCATGGTTGCCTTTAGGATATCTATTATTGAGGAAACCCCTTAGCAGTAATGTCCGTCCCGATGAAAATCCTAGATTAGGTCCCTTGAGATGGATGTTGTTTTAAGGACAAAAAGTGAGGATAACGGGAATGGGTAATCGGGTTATTGTTGGTTGGTGAAATTAAATATAATTATTTATTGTGGGTTGAAAACCCTATATGCTCACCAGGCTCCCAAGCCTGACCCACTCAGTTTATTCGTATTACAGGTAGTGGCGCGAGGGCATAAGATGGATGAATCATCAAGTTGTTTTGTTTACAAGTCTGTATATGTATATATTTGTTGAATGACTTGTAATGTTATCGTTTATGCTTTATGGTCTATATCGGAACATGACATCCCGAGTTTTGATTATATAATGAAAACGCATCTCTTGATGAAATACTTTGATAAATATTATTTTATCATATTTTGTTTTTGGGAACAAATTCCACAAGTCTTTTAAATCAAAAGGATTTACTCTGAAATTATATTAAAAAGCATAAATGAAATCGGTCTTTTCTGGCCGAGATTTTGGGGATGTCACAGTTGGTATCATAGCATTAGTTTAAGCGAACTAGGAATTTGTAGGATTTCTAGACTTAAACTTAGAATGCTAGGTGGAGATTGTGAGATGTGTGTCTGTTATAATATAGACACGAGCACTAGTATATTTTAGGAAGCTGCCTAAAATGTTTTTATGTGCTAAATGTTATATGTTGCCATATATGATATTATTTGTTCGGATCTATGGTCTGTTGCCGACCGGATCTAGAAACCTTATGTGTGTAGGATTCTAAGCGTACGTCTACGGTATAAGAACTAACATGTAAACGTTTCGGAGTGATAAAGATGATTTAATTATCTATCATGGATGAGGATCTAATTTCACCGTATTCGGTGTGTAGATCAAAAATGGTAAGAACCAGGAGTAACATTGGAAACGCGGATGAAAACAAGAATCAACCACCAGTGATTGAGCAACCACCTGTTGTAGCAGCAGCACCAGAACCAATAACGCTGGCTGGGGCGCAAGCCATGATTCGGGGTATGTTAGCCGAACAAAGGGATGAAATGCGACAGATGTTGCATGATAATAGGGACGAACCTATCATTAAGAAATCGGAGGAAAGGAACAATAGTCGCATGGTGAGTCAAGTTAGGACTCAAGGACAACAAAGGAATGACCTGGAAAGGAGAAACAACAAGGATGGGCGAATGTACAAGAATTTCTTGGGCGCCAAGCCGCCAAGTCTTTCTGGAAGCCCAAAGCCTATTGAGATTTTGGATTGGATCTCCGAAATGGAGATGGTATTTTGAAAGTTGTGACTCTAGCAACAAACAGAAGAATGTCTTTGCAATTAGACAACTGAAGACTGGAGTCTTGAGTTGGTGGAAGTTGCTGGCAGATACTATGCCACGAGGAGAAGCCCTGAAAATGTCATGGGAGGAGTTCTTGTAACAGTTAAGGGTGTAGTATTGTTCAAAGATAGATCTGATTGATCTGAACAATGAGTTCCAAAACTTGAAGAAGGGGAGGATGAGCATAGATGACTATGCTACTGCATTCACTGAGAAAATGAAGTTATTTTCGTACCTAGTGCCAACGGAACTCTCCAAGATTGAGAGGTTCGCTAATGGACTGCCTGCCGACTTTGGCCCGACAGTCAAGATGGCAACTACTCTGAAAAGAGTTGTTCGTGCAGCTAAGAATGTGGAGGCCTAGCAGAAGGAAAAGGGTCTGGAAAGGATAGAAGTTGATGAAAAGAGGAAGTTCGATGGAACTTCAGGGTCCAACAAGAAAAATAAGTTCTCGAAGTCTAGTTCGAGAGGAGGAGGAGGAGGGGAAGCGAAATGATGCAAAAAATGTAAGAAGAAGCATCATGGAAAATGTGAGGTAGTGGCCACATGCTTCAAATGTGGAAAGCCAGGGCACTATGCCAATGAATGCACCCTCGCTAAGAAAGTTTGCTATGGTTGTGGTGAGGAGGGACACATGTCGAGGGACTGCCCGAAAAAGAAGGAGGCAGCAAGACCTAACATTCCGCCAAAGCCGAAGGCGAGAGCATTCCAGATGACACTGGAAGCTGCTAAAGATGAAGCTGATGTCGCTTCAGGTACCTTTCTCATAAACACATTGCCTGTCCAAATTTTATTTGATTCTGGAGCCAACTACTCCTTTATTTCGCATGAATTTAGTAGGAAACTAACTTTCCATGTCGATAGGCTAGATAATGCTTTATTAGTCGAAGTTGCTACTGGCAAGTTTGTACCTGCTAGCCATCGTATGAAAAACATCTTAATTGACTTAAATGGGAATAAGTTCCACGAGGAATTATTGCCTATAGAACTTAATGGTTTTGACATCGTGTTGGGAATGGATTGGCTTAGCGCCAATGACGCCGCGATATTGTGCAAGAAGAAGATTGTAAAGGTAAACCCGCTTGGGAAAGAGTCGTTTTTGGTGTATGGAGATAAACGCAGAGTAAATTCTGGAATCATTTCATTGATGAAAGCCAGAAAGTGTTTAGCCAAAGGATGTACGTCGTATCTAGCATTTATGATAGATGCTAAGAAGGAGAAAAAGGCGATGCAGATCATTCCTGTCGTATGTGATTATCTAGAAGTATTTCCCGAAGATCTTTCCAGATTACCGGTTGATAGACAAGTGGAGTTTAGAATAGACTTGTTACCAGGGACGATGCCAATAGCAAAAGCACCTTACCGATTAGCACCGAAGGAGATGAAGGAGCTGATGATGCAACTTCAGGAGTTATTGGATAAAGGTTTCATTAGACCTAGTTCATCGCCCTGGGGAGCTCCGGTGTTATTCGTAAAGAAGAAAGACGGGAGCATGAGGATGTGCATTAATTACAGAGAGCTGTATAAAGCAAGTATAAAGAATAGATATCCATTGCCGAGGATTGATGACCTGTTCGATCAATTTCAAGGTTCGAGCTATTTCTCGAAGATCGATCTTAGGTTAGGATATCGTCATCTGAAAGTAAGAGAGTAGGATATAGAGAAGACTGCATTCAGAACACGATATGGGCACTACGAGTTTTTGGTTATGTCGTTTGGACTAACCAATGCTCCAGCAGCATTCATGGATTTAATGAACAGGGTTTGTAATTCGTTCCTAGATAAATATGTGATAGTGTTCATATATGACATTCTAATTTATTCGAAAAGCCAAGAGGAGCATGGCAGACACTTGCGAGAAGTGTTAGAAGTTTTGAAGAAGGAGAAGTTGCATGCAAAGTTCTCCAAATGTGATTTTTGGATTCGAGAAGTCCAATTCTTGGGTCACGTGGTCAACCAAGAAGGGATAATGGTTGATCCAGCGAAGATCGAAGTTGTGATGAAGTGGGAACAACCGAAAAGTCCCACGGAGATCCGAAGCTTTTTAAGATTAGCCGGATATTACCGAAGGTTTATCCAAGGCTTTTCTTCGATCTCTAGTCCATTGACAGCTTTGACCCACAAAGGAGCTACATATGCTTGGAGTGATAAGCATAAAGAAGCATTCGAGAACCTAAAGAAGAAACTATGCGAGGCACCGATACTTTCTCTACCCAATGGAGTTGAAGACTTCATTGTTTATAGCAATGTGTCTGGTGTTGGATTGGGTTGTGTTTTGACCCAAAGAGATAAGGTGATCGCATATGCGTCTCGACAGTTGAAAGAGCATGAAAAGAACTACCCGACTCATGATTTGGAGTTGGCATCGGTAGTTTTCGCTCTGAAGATATGGAGGCATTATCTCTATGGCACGAAGTGCAAACTTTTCACTGATCATAAGAGTCTCCAATATCTCTTTAATTAGAAAGAATTAAATATGAGGCAACGACGCTGGCTAGAGTTACTTAAGAACTACGACTGTGAGATACTTTACCACCCCAATAAAGTAAATGTTGTTGCTGATGCTCTCAGTCGGAAAGTCAATCTTGAAAGGAGAAGGCCAAGAGCATTGAGAATAGAAGTTGTCTCGACAATTTGTGGAGAGTATAAAGAAAGCTCAACAGGAAGCTTTTCAGAAGAATGACCGAAAGGAGGAACGTTTGGTCAAAATGTTGGTGTTCGGTATAAAGAGTTATGGACTGAAGGTGTTCCAAGATCGGATTTGGATACCTAAGACAGGAGGAGTCAGAGATCTTCTGATGGAAGAAGCTCACAAAACCATGTACTCGACTCGTCCCGGTAGCACTAAAATGTATAGGGACCTGAAACCCTACTACTGGTGGCCAACGATGAAGCTTGATGTTGCAAGGTATGTGGCCGAGTGTGTGACTTGTGCGAGAGTCAAGACACCACATCAAAAACCATATGGGAGTTTAGAACCTTTACCTGTGCCTATGGGTAAATGGGAAGACATCGCTATGGATTTTGTCACTAAACTGCCCAGAACAAAGAATGGTCACGACATGATTTGGGTGGTCGTTGATCGATTCACTAAGCATTCGCATTTCATAGCAGCCAAGGAGAAATGGTCTATGGATAAGCTTGCAAATTCTTACGTGAAGGAAATTGTAAGGCTTCACGGTGTTCCGTTAACGATTGTGTCAGCTCGTGACAGCCGTTTCACCTCGCGATTTTGGAAAAGTCTAGTAGAGGAATTGCGTACCAAGTTGTGTTTGAGTACAACTTACCATCCACAGACTGATGGTCAGAGCGAACGGACGATACAAACACTTGAAGATATGCTGAGAGCATGTACCCTAGAATTCCAAGGTAATTGGGATGAACATTTACCTTTGGTAGAATTTTCCTACAATAATAGTTTCCACTCGAGCATAAAGATGGCACCTTATCAAGCTTTGTATGGACAGAAGTGTCGTACGCCATCTTGTTGGCTTGAGGCTGGGGAAAAGCAGTTTATGGGACCGGAGATAGTCCATCAAACTGCTGAAAAGTTGAAAATAATTAGGGAAAGAATGTTAGCAGCTCAAGATCGTCAAAAGAGCTATGCTGACAACAAGCAAAGACCGATGACTTTTAAAGTTGGAGATTCGGTTTTGCTTAAAGTCTCGCCATGGAAGGGACTTATAAGATTTGGTAAAAGGGGAAAATTAAGTCCAAGGTTTATTGGATCGTTTAAAGTTCTTCAGATGATTGGTAACCAAGCTTACAAGCTCGAACTACCAGAAGAACTGAATGGAATTCATAACACTTCCCATGTGTGTTATTTAAGGTAGTTCACGGGAGAAGTTCCCGACATGATTCCACTTTCAGAGTTGAGAATCGATGAGAACAAAAGGTTTATTGAAGAACCAGAGGCAATCATTGACCGAAAGACTAAGAAGTTGCGACGCAAGATGGTCGAGTTAGTGCTTGTCCGATGGAAACACACGAACGGGCCAAATCTCACCTGGGAGACGGAGAGTGACATGATGAGTTGCTACCCGCATTTGTTTGTTGATGTATGATTCTGTGGAGGGAATCATTCCAAGGTGGAGAGAATTGTAACGCCTGTGTTTCCGAGCTCGTCATTAATATTGATATAGTAGTCCAGGTTAACCTTTGTAACCCATTTTGAAATAATAGAAGTGTATTATTTGAGTATTATGTGTTATGTGCTTAATTGTGTATCTTAATTTAATTAAAACTAAAAATAAGCGTCAAAATGAAATGTTAGATAAAGCCGATATCTATGGATAATGTTGTGGTAGTTGAAACGAGGTTTCCGAAAATATAAAAAATGCCGAAATCCGAGTTATAACGAAGAAGTTATGACCTGTCGAAGTTTCACAACGGAACCGGCAACGCTGAATGACGTAAAAAGTGAAATTTACGTTAGTGCGATATTTACCCTTAGTGATCTAAACGAATGTTGTAGAGTTCCTTAAACTGAGAGCGTGCATGAAAAGAACGCCCAAATCTGACTTCGTATGAGGAAGTTATGATTTTTCAAAGATTCGACTTAGCGGTATGCAGCCCGAATACTCGAAATAGAGATCGAGTGATATTTAGCCAAAAAATTCTAAATGAGAATTAAAGATCTCATTGATAGTAGTCCAACGATAAAAAGACAGACGAAAACGGAGTGCAGATGAAGGAGTTATGAATTTCGAACAGAGTTTTCCTGTCCCGGCCTACTAAAAATAATATATAAGTAATATAATTATAATATATTAAAAATCAAGTCAAAATTAGCCAATGGAGTCTAAAAGAGAGTTGTAGAGCATAATCTCACCTTCGCGTTGATATAAAGAACGTCGAAAACGGAATTCGTATGCGAAAGTTATAAATTTCGGAAGTTCGGGGCGCGAAACCCCAAAACTGTCAGATACCACGACGTGGCAAGCAGTGCCACGACGTGGCCAGTCTTCTGACACCTCCAGGAGTCCCCCAGATGCAACTTGCGATGACGCATGCAGTGACGACCAATCCCACGACGTGGAAAAAGGTGTCAGTTTTGCCCTACAAATAGATTTGAAGCGCCAGCCGAGTTTGGTTGCTCATTCTCTCATCTCTCACTTGTATTGCATCGATTTACATGCAAAGAAGTACCCCCAAAGCCCCGGTATCAATCCCGAGCCCCGAAGCAAGTCCCGAAGCCCCGAAGATCCCGAGAAGTGCAATTCCCGAGCCAAAACTCTGCTCGCGAGAAGCCCGGTTTTGTGAAGATCTTCCAGAGCTACCGAAGAATACTACTTCTACAAGTCGTAGTGCTGTCTGATCATCTTCTGATCAAGTGAGTGTGTAGTTACTTTCTTCTAACGCATAACTATGAAGTATTTTATACGATATACGTGTTATGTGTAGTTTCTGTTGTTATATGTGTGAATGTATATTCACTTTCTTCTATCTTATAGATATGATTTATTCTCTATGAAATACATGTTATGCGTATGTGTCTCATCTGTTGATTGGAATATGTTTTGAATAAGAATTCTATACAGGTTTTAAACTATGTATAAAAAATTTATATTTTTATCTACTAATATGTTGGGTAGAACATGGGTAGATAGTTGATGTGTGATAAACAGATGAGAGGCCTCGATGATGTTGTTGTTGATCTAGTTATTCAGCGGAGTACGGATAACGACCACAGACTCTTTCTAGACAGTCTTGTGGAACGCTAGCAGGTTCATAACCTGTAGGTGTTATGAACGATGTGTTCACAGGTTTACTCTATCCCCCTCATGGTTGCCTTTAGGATATCTATTATTGAGGAAACCCCTTAGCAGTAATGTCCGTCCCGATGAAAATCCTAGATTAGGTCCCTTGAGATGGATGTTGTTTTAAGGACAAAAAGTGAGGATAACGGGAATGGGTAATCGGGTTATTGTTGGTTGGTGAAATTAAATATAATTATTTATTGTGGGTTGAAAACCCTATATGCTCACCAGGCTCCCAAGCCTGACCCACTCAGTTTATTCGTATTACAGGTAGTGGCGCGAGGGCATAAGATGGATGAATCATCAAGTTGTTTTGTTTACAAGTCTGTATATGTATATATTTGTTGAATGACTTGTAATGTTATCGTTTATGCTTTATTGTCTGTATCGGAACATGACATCCCGAGTTTTGATTATATAATGAAAACGCATCTCTTGATGAAATACTTTGATAAATATTATTTTATCATATTTTGTTTTTGGGAACAAATTCCACAAGTCTTTTAAATCAAAAGGATTTACTCTGAAATTATATTAAAAAGCATAAATGAAATCGGTCTTTTCTGGCCGAGATTTTGGGGATGTCACAGTTGGTATCATAGCATTAGTTTAAGCGAACTAGGAATTTGTAGGATTTCTAGACTTAAACTTAGAATGCTAGGTGGAGATTGTGAGATGTGTGTCTGTTATAATATAGACACGAGCACTAGTATATTTTAGGAAGCTGCCTAAAATGTTTTTATGTGCTAAATGTTATATGTTGCCATATATGATATTATTTGTTCGGATCTATGGTCTGTTGCCGACCGGATCTAGAAACCTTATGTGTGTAGGATTCTAAGCGTACGTCTATGGTATAAGAACTAACATGTAAACGTTTCGGAGTGATAAAGATGATTTAATTATCTATCATGGATGAGGATCTAATTTCACCGTATTCGGTGTGTAGATCAAAAATGGTAAGAACCAGGAGTAACATTGGAAACGCGGATGAAAACAAGAATCAACCACCAGTGATTGAGCAACCACCTGTTGTAGCAGCAGCACCAGAACCAATAACGCTGGCTGGGGCGCAAGCCATGATTCGGGGTATGTTAGCCGAACAAAGGGATGAAATGCGACAGATGTTGCATGATAATAGGGACGAACCTATCATTAAGAAATCGGAGGAAAGGAACAATAGTCGCATGGTGAGTCAAGTTAGGACTCAAGGACAACAAAGGAATGACCTGGAAAGGAGAAACAACAAGGATGGGCGAATGTACAAGAATTTCTTGGGCGCCAAGCCGCCAAGTCTTTCTGGAAGCCCAAAGCCTATTGAGATTTTGGATTGGATCTCCGAAATGGAGATGGTATTTTGAAAGTTGTGACTCTAGCAACAAACAGAAGAATGTCTTTGCAATTAGACAACTGAAGACTGGAGTCTTGAGTTGGTGGAAGTTGCTGGCAGATACTATGCCACGAGGAGAAGCCCTGAAAATATCATGGGAGGAGTTCTTGTAACAGTTAAGGGTGCAGTATTGTTCAAAGATAGATCTGATTGATCTGAACAATGAGTTCCAAAACTTGAAGAAGGGGAGGATGAGCATAGATGACTATGCTACTGCATTCACTGAGAAAATGAAGTTATTTTCGTACCTAGTGCCAACGGAACTCTCCAAGATTGAGAGGTTCGCTAATGGACTGTCTGCCGACTTTAGCCCGACAGTCAAGATGGCAACTACTCTGAAAAGAGTTGTTCGTGCAGCTAAGAATGTGGAGGCCTAGCAGAAGGAAAAGGGTCTGGAAATGATAGAAGTTGATGAAAAGAGGAAGTTCGATGGTTGGTGAAATTAAATATAGTTATTTATTGTGGGTAATCGGGTTATTGTTGGTTGGTGAAATTAAATATAATTATTTATTGTGGGTTGAAAACCCTATATGCTCACCAGGCTCCCAAGCCTGACCCACTCAGTTTATTCGTATTACAGGTAGTGGCGCGAGGGCATAAGATGGATGAATCATCAAGTTGTTTTGTTTACAAGTCTGTATATGTATATATTTGTTGAATGACTTGTAATGTTATCGTTTATGCTTTATGGTATGTATCGGAACATGACATCCCGAGTTTTGATTATATAATGAAAACGCATCTCTTGATGAAATGGTTTGATAAATATTATTTATCCTTTTTTGTTTTTTGGGAACAAATTCCGCAACTCTTTTAAAATCAAAAGGATTTACTCTGAAATTATTTTAAAAAGCATAAATGAAATTGGTCTTTTATGGCCGAGATTTTAGGGGTGTCACATTGCAGTATGTTTTCACTACAACCAGACCGGACACCGGAAAGCAGAGTGTCCACAGTTGCGAGGGACAGCTCAGGGAGCATCTCAGGGATCTGCCCCTGCTGCAGTGAGAGCTACAGACAATCGGCCCGTAAAGGCCGAGGCACCGAAGGCACGAGGGAGAGCCTTCCATTTGACTGCGGAAGAGGTCCGCGCAGCGCCCGATGTCGTGGCTGGTATGTATTCTTTCATGTAATATCTTTTATGTTGAGATATTGTGCTTATATTATGATATGCGTAGGTACTTTTCTTGTGAGTTATGTACCTGCCTTGGTGTTATTTGACTCGGGGTGAGTCGGTCCTTTGTATCTTTGACTTTTAGTCATCACATCAGTATTAGTCGAGAGGTGTTGAGTCGACCCCTGAGAGTTTCCATAGCTGACGAGAAAGCGATGTATGCCACCGAGGTGATCCGAGGGTGTGTACTCGAGATTTTCGGCGTTGAGTTTCCGATTGATCTAGTTCCTATTGCGATGGGAGATGTTTGTGTCATCGTGGGCATGGACTGGTTGAGCAAATTTGGAGCGGTTATCGACTGCGAGAGACAGCTGGTGACCATACGAGACCCTAGTGGGGGAGTTCTTACGGTGTACGGCGAGGGTATGAGTACTGGCTCGACATTTTGTTCAGCCGCTAAAGCGAGGCAGAGTCTACAGCAGGGCTGTAAGGGATTCGTAGCATATGTGATGGATACAAGGGTTGATTCAGGGAGATCGAGGTCAGTAGATGAGGTTCTAATAGTGCGTGAGTTCCCGGATGTATTTCCGGAGGAGTTACCAGGTGTGCCTCCCAAGAGGCAGGTTGAGTTCGGTATCGATTTGGTTCTGGGGGCTGCGCCTATCGCCAAGGCGCCCTATCGCCTTGCGCCTCCAGAGATGCATGAGTTATCCTCACAGCTTTAGGAGCTGCTGGGGAAGGGGTTTATTCAGCCGAGCAGTTCGCCGTGGGGAGAACCTATCCTTTTTGTTAAGAAAAAAGGATGGCTGACACCAGATGTGCATTGACTACAGGGAATTGAACACGCTGACGGTCAAGAACCGTTACCCGTTGCCGAGGATCGACGATTTGTTCGATCAGTTGCAAGGAGTATCTTGGTTCTCCAGGATCGATTTGAGGTCTGGATATCATCAGGTGAGGGTGCGAGATGAGGACATCCAGAAGACAGCATTCGGGACTCGTTACGGGCATTACGAGTTCGTGGTGATGCCTTTCGGGCTCACCAATGCACCGGCGGTGTTCATGGATCTCATGAACAGAGTGTGCAGGCCGATGTTGGATCGCTCGGTGATCGTGTTCATTGACTACATATTGGTGTATTCAAGATCTAGAGAGCAGCATGAGGAACATTTGAGAGAAATCCTCGGAGTTTTGAGATCGGAGAGGCTTTATACCAAATTCTCCAAGTGTGATTTCTGGTTACGGGAGGTCCAGTTCCTTGGGCACCTCGTTAACCAGAATGGGATATTGGTCGATTCGGCCAAGATTGAGGCAGTGATGGGTTGGGAGGTGCTGAGGTCACCTACTGAGATCAGGAGTTTCCTAGGGTTGGATGGTTACTATCGGAGATTTATCAGGGATTTTCTCCAAGATCGTCGTACCACTCACCAAGTTGACCCGGAAGGGTGTTGCTTTTTCATGGGCCCAGAGCAGCAGGCCTCCTTCGAGACACTTCACCAGAGACTATGCGAAGCCCCGGTGTTAGCCCTTCTGGAGGGGATGGAGGATTTCGTGGTGTATTCTGATGCGTCGATATCAGGGTTGGGAGTGGTGCTTATGCAGAGGGGGCACGTGATAGCATACACATCGAGGCAGCTGAAGCCTCATGAGACGAGGTATCCCACCCACGATCTAGAGTTGGGAGCAGTAGTGTTTGCCCTCAAGATCTGACGTCACTATCTGTATGGGGTCCGGTGTACCATATACACGGATCACAAGAGTCTGAAGTACTTGATGGATCAACCCAACCTAAATATGCGATAGAGGAGATGGTTGTACGTGGTAAAGGATTATGATTGCGAGATCCTGTACCACCCGGGTAAGGCTAACGTGGTAGCCGGTGCCCTGAGCCGTAGGGCGGAAAGCATCCCGATGCGGGACGTTTGCATGAGATTGACCGTGATGACTTCGGTGTTGGACACCATTCGAGGGGCCCAGGCTGAGGTCGTGAGACTAGAAAACCAGAAGAGGGAGCGAGTTATCGGGCAGGTATCGGATTTCATTACTGATAGTCGGGGACTTATGACATTTCAGGGTCGGATTTGGGTACCGTTTGTGGGAGGGACGCGTACCATTTTGATGGAAGAGGCACATCGATCGAAGTTCTCGATCCATCCCGGGGCCACTAAGATGTATTTGGACCTGAAGAGGGAGTATTGGTGGCCCTATATGAAGAAGGACGTCGCATGGTTCGTTGAGAGGTGCCTAACTTATCGTAGAGTTAAGGCCGAGCACCAGAGACCGCATGGTAAGTTGCAGCCGTTAGAGGTTCCCGAGTGGAAGTGGGAACAAATTGCTATGGATTTTATCACCAAATTCCCAAGGACTGCGAGGGGCGTCGATCTAATTTGGGTGATTATGGACAGTTTAATGAAGAGCGCTCACTTCCTTGCTATTAGCGAGAGCTCTTCTGCGGAGAGGCTGGCAGAGTTGTACGTGAGAGAGGTGGTATCGCGGCATGGAGTGCCGGTCTCGATTGTTTCAGATCGAGATGTGCATTTCACTTCTAGGTTCTAAAAGAAGTTTCATGAGGAATTGGGTACGAGGCTGCATTTTAGTACCGCATACCACCCACAGACTGATGGGCAGAGTGAGCAGACAATTCAGACGCTCGAGGACATGCCTCGGGCATGTGTATTGGACTTCGGAGGAAGTTGGGACACGTACTTACCCTTGGCTGAGTTTTCCTATAACAACAGCCATCATTCGAGCATTGGTACGCCACCCTTTGAGCTGTTGTATGGGAGGAGGTGTTGGACCCCCATTTGCTGGGGAGAGGTAGGGCAACGTGTGATGGGTAGTACCGAGATTGTGCTTCAGACGACCAAGCAGATTTAGCATGTCAGACAGAGGTTACTGATGGCCCAAAGCCGTCATAAGAGTTATGCGGATAGGCGACAGTCCGAGCTTGAGTTTCAGGTCGGCGACTTCATGCTCCTGAAGGTCTCTCCTTGGAATGGAGTGATCCGATTCAGGAAGAAGGGAAAGTTGGGACCCCGATATATTGGTCCTTTCAAGGTAATTGCGAGAGTAGGCAGTGTAGCCTACCGTTTGGAGCTACCTACAGAGTTGGGTCAGATTCATGACACCTTCCACGTGTCGCAGCTGAGAAAGTGTATTGCCGACGAGTCAGCTGTGGTACCATTAGAAGATATTAAGGTGAATGCGATCATAAACTATGTTTAGAGACCAGTTGCGATTAGGGATCGGAATATCAAGGTTCTGAGAAACAAGGAAGTGCCTCTAGTGTAGGTCCAGTGGCAGCATCAGAAAGGGTCCGAGCTAACTTGGGAGCCGGAGCGTGAGATGCGTCAGCAGTACCCAGAGCTATTTGCAGAGTAAGACTTCGAGGACGAAGTCGGATTCTAGTGGGGGAGAATTGTAACATCCGGATTTACAGGTACATTATTTAATTATTATTTTTGGAGATTTTTTGGGAGACTCGGCGAGTTGGTGCTTAGACTCGCCGAGTAGGGCCGCGGATTCTCATCCGGGTTCATGAATGGACTCGGCGAGTCCATGAGTGGACTCGGCGAGTCCACATTGTTTAATGAAACCCTAATTTCCCGGGTTTGGGACCTATTTAAAGGCCCTTAGGGCCATCATTTGCGGCTACCAAACCCCAGAGAGAAACCCTAAAAGAGCTAGAGCGATTGTGAGAGGAAAGGAGCCATTTCTTGATCTTTGTGGTTGATTCTTGCAAGAAGGAAGTGCTTCCAGCTTAGATGAGACCAAGGAGGTGGTACATCTATGGATTTCAAGCAAAAGACTTCATCCTTGAGGTACTATATCGCCCCTTTATCTGTTTTGTTGAAGGAATCCATAGATGTAGAGTTTTCATGTCCTTTAATGGAAGAAATTGTGAGAATATGGCCCCTATTCGCCTTGGGACTTCGGATATGAACCCATAGTAGTCTAAAGAGCTTATCTCAGCTTGCTTTATGTTGAGCTATGGAGGTGTTGAGCTTAGGATGTTATTTTTGGGGCTAAATCACCAAGTGAAACCTCCTAGACGTCCCACGAGTGTCAAGATTCGAGCTTTACGAGTTTATCAGGCTTGGGGAGGTCGGATCTATGGATCAAAGGAACAGATCTAACCTCAGGAGGTCAATTGAGTTTGTGCATGGCATGAACTCGCCGAGTCCAAGGGAAGACTCGGCGAGTAGGGCTAGGGTTTCCCGTAAATCACTCAGTGAGTAGACTTGCCGAGTTGGGGAATAACTCAGTGAGTCACAGAGGGATTAGAGGACTGGAGTTCAAGGTGGAACTCGCTGAGTTGATCTTGAGACTCGGCGAGTTGAGTCGAGGTGGCCCCACGATTAATGCCAGATGTGAATCGTCGAGCACGGGGAGGAACTCGACGTGCCAAGCAAGACTAGAGAGTTAGTGGACACATGTAGACTCGCCGAGTCGCCCAAGTGCACTCGACAAGTCGGGTCAAAGTTTGACAATTGACTTTTGTTGACTTTTAAGGTTTGGTTAACAATGGGGCTTTTGAGCCAAAAGAGGGGTAAAATGGTCTTTTAGCCATCTGAGGATGCTAAGAGAGGGTTGGGTCTAGTCTCGAGAGTTATATTTATGAGCGTATCTTACTTTATGTGATTAGGCGGAGGCTAGACTATACTGCTACCAAGTCAGGGATTTACCGAGACATCTAAGGTGAGTCTTCTCACTATACTTTACCTTGAGTGGTAATTAGAGTTATGTGATAGAGTTATTGTATCTTATTTATGTGATGTGTTGCACTGCATTATTTCTATGTGATTTATGCCATGTGTATATCAGAGTATATGAGAGTTAGAACCGGAAGGTTCACAGAGTTAGGACCAGAGGGTCCACAAAGTTAGGGCCCAAGGGCCCACAGTGTTATAGCCTCGAGTGGCTAGTATGTGTTATGTGTGGTATTTTGGGGAACTCACTAAGCTTTATGCTTACAGTGTTATGTGTTATGTGTTTCAGGTACCAGTGATGATCGCGGGAAGGCGCCGTCATGATCTGTACACACACCCGCGGAGTTTATTATGATTTGATCTTGGGAAATGTTTTGTGAACAACTATATGATACAATAAGATTTTATTAATGAATGTGTTTGGAAATGTGTTTTTAAAATGTGAAAAATTGTCTTAAATTTTACGGTGTTACATGGTCAACCTAAAGTGTAATCATATATAAACTAAATTTGATTATTAAAATAATATCTTTTCTTTTATTTATAAAGTTATGTCTTTAACTTTTAACATATTATACTTAATTAATTAGATTTTATATGTTGTATGTAAACCATTATCAGTTTAAAACTACAAGTTTTGAATAGTTTAGAAAAATTACTTAAACAGTTAGTTTAAATATAATATTACATGATCAACTTAAATATAAATTTAAGTTCCACTTAAAAAACCCAAAGAATATTTTGTAAATAGTTAAAATTGATAAATAGCGGTGCTAAATTCAAAAACTAAATTGTAATCTCAATTTAAGTTTAACATTTCCTAAACATATTTTATAAGATTAAAAGTTTTCAAATAATTAATTTAAAATAACTTACAATAACAATAGTCAAAATTAACTCTATATAAACGATTATATTGTTACCTTTAAAAACAAAAAACAATGTTTGATGTTATAAATAATTATAATGATAGAAATTAAATGGTACACAAATAAATTTTAAAAAAATTAATTAATAATAACAACTATGAATAGCATTAAATGATAATAATCAATATATTATATCAACTTAGTATACTAATTATTATATCAAATTTAACAACAACGTTATTGTTATATTTAAGAAAAGATATATTTGTAAAGACTTCAAAACATTCATTTGAAACTTCCATAACTTTTTAATTTCTCTTTAATAATGATTATAAGTTGGTTCATAAGGTTAAATAAATATCAAACCTAAAGTGTAATCATATATAAATAAAATTTCAATATTGAAATAATATTTGTACTGTTATTTATAAAGTTATGTTTTTAACTTTCAACATATTATACTTTATTTATTAATTTTAAAATGTTGTTGTATGTAAAACATTATCATTTTAAAGCTACAACTTTTGAACAGTTTGGATAAAATACTTAAACTGTTAATTTGAATATAACATTATAGGGTCAACTTAAATATAAATTTTAGTTCAACTTAGGCCCCGTTTGATAGTTGCTGACTGAGAAAGTGCTGACTGGGAAAGGTTTGTCTGGGTAAGAAATCCTGATTGAGTAAGAAATCCTATTGTTTGATTGTACATCTGACTGAACGTGATGAGTGATGACAAATGACCATTTTACCCTTCTGTTATATATAGTGATGGATTAAGTTGCTGAATAATTATAAAAAACATACATATTGTCATACAAAATGTAAATTACACACAAATAAAAAATGTCATACAAAATGTAAATTAAACATAAATCATTTAGTATCCAAATAAAAACATAATGAAATTTAAAATAACATAATAATTTAACGTTAAGTATGTGAAAGTAGTTGATTTGCAATTTGATCACGCAAAACACGCATATATTCAACAGCTTCTGGACCCCATTCTATGCCTTGTATGTTTTCTCTATCAATTCCCCCACCTTGGACGTCAGGAGTAACCATATCGTCGTCCACAAAATTTCTAAACAAGTCATCTTCTATATTGTATTTCCTTGTAAAATTATGGACTGCGACACAAGCAACGACTATGTCTCTTTGCACTGTAAAAGGATAAGGAGCCATTTGTTTTAAGATTGGGAATCTCGCCTTCAAAACACCATAAGCACGCTCAATAACATTTCTAAGTTGTGCATGTGGAGAATTGAACCTTTCTTCTCTAGTTAAAGGTCTGCCTCTTCGAATATTGGCTAACCAATACCTAGTATTGCGGTATGGAGCCATAAACCCACGAGTGTTTGTATATGCGGCATCATAAAGGTAATATTTATCTGCAAATGAATGTGGGACATATTATATAATGACACATATTATATACAGAAGATAGATAATAAAACTTATATAAAGATTACAAACTTGGTGGAGGAAATGGAAATCCAGAAGTCGAATGCAATGCAACTTCTTCCAAAACTCTTGAATCATGTGCTATACCCTCCTATCCAGCCCAAACAAAGGTGAATATCATATCAAAATCAAAAATTCCTATTACATTTTGAAAACAGTCTCCTTTTCCTCTTCCCCTATAACAAGTTTGTTGATCAACGGGTACAACCGCATGTACAAGAGTTCCATCTAATGCACTTATTGCTCTAGAAATTTTTTTTGTTAAGCGTCTATGTCATTCCGAGTTATGTCTTGTTGGATTAGGAGTTGTTGGTGCTATAATTTATTTTGCAAAACACATTATTGCAGTTAGGACCTCGTGAAAACATTGATGAATCGTTTGTGTAGAGTGATGAAATATTCCCTTAACCGTGCAAAAACGTTCGTTATGTCCTATAATATGTAAGAACATAGTCATCTTCTCTTCAATGCTTATTGTTCTACTAGCTTGCAACCAATTTTTTTGGGTAAAATGGTTGCATAATAATGCAAATGCCTCTTGTGTAAGACGCATCATATCGAAACATTGAGTAGGGTCTCCGTACATCAAATCTTGCATATACGCATACCTGCTTGAATCGTTATCTATAATTCTATGAATTTTGATTAGTCTGCGCCGGTTTGACCTCAACCAATAAAACACAAATAAAAGAAAAGCTACAACTTCACCATCATAAACCATATATGACCTGTTACAAACAATTAGGTAACATGTTAAAGTAAAAAAAAATCATGCACCAAATTCATATAACAAACATCATATAACAAAAAACTAGTAAATAACAAAAGTCATATAACAAACATCATATAACAAAAAACTAGTAAATAACAAAAGTAATATAACAAACATCATATAACAAAAAACTAGTAAATAACAAAAGTCATATAACAAAGTCATCAAACATAGGATCCAAAGTAACCGAAAAAACTAGAAAACATCATCCAAAAAAGTCATCAAACATAGGATCCAAAGTAACCAAAAAAACTAGAAAACATCATCCAAAGGTAACCATACTTTTCTACTCGCACCCATCAAAGGTAACCATACTTCCTACTCGCACCCATCACCCACGACTCACAACTAGTATGTGAAAGTCGTAACCAAACTTTTCGAACATCAGCACTTTCACCAAATAGAAAAAGAGCGGTCTTGTGTCTTTCATCTTCTTCTCCCCATACCATTTTGTTCAATTTCTCCATACACGCATCAACATCCTTATCCATTTCACTTTTTTCAATTCTTTCAATTTTTTCCACTAAAGACCTTGCAAGCTTGACAATCTCCTCTTTAACTTCTAATGCCCTTGCATCTCTTTTTTCCCACCAATTCTTTTGTTTCCACCAACTTCCGTATGTTTTGAACGCCCTGAAGACTCTTTACTTGCACCTACATGTTATGTTGAGGTTT
This sequence comes from Lactuca serriola, assembly GCF_051521515.1. Taxonomy (NCBI): domain Eukaryota; kingdom Viridiplantae; phylum Streptophyta; class Magnoliopsida; order Asterales; family Asteraceae; genus Lactuca; species Lactuca serriola. Next base: position 30,751,180 of record NC_136412.1, on the reverse strand, counting down.
CCATTGGAACATCATCATCAAAATCATGGGCATAAACTCTTTTACAAGACGAGGTAGTGTAGAAGATGGCCCCCAACTTTGAAAGTCGGTTGAGGTCGACCCTTCAAATAGTTGGGTGCAAAGATCTGGAAACAGCAGGGGTCTACTTTTCGATGACAACATGTACTTGTTCAACTGTTTACAATTTTGATAATTATTAGTTTTTTTTATCAAAATAGTCATAATAATATTTTTTATAAAAATATTACCTTCCCCTCTTCCTTCCATTGTTTGTCGGTCAGATTAAATTTATTTTTTATAGGATCATATATATTGCCGGTTTTGTTTTTCAGTTTCACCCAAGCAACATACTTTGATTTGTAGTAGTCAAAGTGGTTTCTCATTTGCTTCTGATCAACCTCTTTACCGTGTTCGTTTATCAATTTTTCGCGTACCGTTTTCCATGAACTAGCCTTAAGCCCAGAACCCTCACGACCATTAGTGTTTATTTCATGGATACATGCATCAAGAAAAGTTTTGTCCTCACTTTTGTTCCAAACCAACATCCTAAAACATTAAAATAGTTTTCTACCAATGAATCAACATCATAGCTTATAAACAAAAAAAAATTCACAACATTGTCAACAAAGCCTATACACAAAAAAAGATGCCAGATTTTATAGCATATTAAAATAAAATAAAATAAAATAATAATTCACAGCATTGCCAATATACACATGATTTCACAGCTTATACACAAGAAAAGATTTCAATTTTGTTCCAAACCAACATTGTCATCATAAACAAAAAAAATCACAGCTTATAAACAAAAAAAAAGATTTCACAGCATGATTTCACAGCTTATAAACAAAAAAAAATCACTGCATTGCCAATACACACATGATTTCACAGCCTATACACAAGAAAAGATTTCACAGCTTATAAACAAAAAAAAAATCACAGCATTGCCAATACATACATGATTTCACAGCCTATACACAGGATGTTTATAAGATTTCACAGCCTATACACACAAAAAAATAACAACATGTTTATAAGATTTCACAGCTTATAAACAAAAAAAAATCACAGCATTGCCAATACACACATGATTTCACAGCCTATACACAAGAAAAGATTTCAGATTTTGTTCCAAACCAACATTGTCATCATAATTTTAAGATTTCACAGCCTAATACCAAAAAAAAATCACAACATCACCAATACACGCATGATTTCACAGCTTACATAACCAATTTTTAGATTTCATAAATTAGAGCAAATAATGATTCTAATTTCATAAATTAAACTAAGAATACATTTTGATTTCAAAACCAATTTATGATTTCTGATTTCACAAATCATATACAAGGGAGAAGGAAAAACAATTTTCACAGGAAAAAACATAGGATCGAAGTACATGTTTTGATGTGTTTCCCGTCGGTGCTCGAAGGAGGGACGGTCTCTAGTCGGCCGGTAGTGGGACTGGGGGAGGGACAGCGATGATGGAGAGACTTGATGGTGGCCAATTTCCTTACTGCTCTCTCTATTAGGTCACGATTGGAGAAAGAAACGAGAGGGCTTGGAGGTAATTTTTTGAGTCCGCGATGTCTTATGGTCTGACCGAGAACCTTATGAGCCAGATATGTCTGATTGAGAAAGTTATTTCACCAAACGGATTTCGTCTGACCGAGTCAACCCATATCGCTGACTCAGTCCCAGTAAGATAATAACAAACAGCCCCTTAAACAACTCAAAGAATATATTTTGTAAATAGTTAAAAGTGATAGATTATAGTATCATTCTAATAATGATTATAAGTTGGTTTATAAAGTTAAATAAATATCAAACCTAAAGTGTAATCATAAATAAACTATGTTTTAATATTAAAATAATTTCTTTACATCTACTTATAAAGTTATGTCTTGAAACATTAACATATTATACTTAATTTATTAGATTTAATATGTTGTTATATGTAAACAATTATCAGTTTAAAGCTACATTTTTGAACAGTTTGGATAAAATACCGAAATTGTTAATTTAAATATAACATTACCTGGTCAACTTAAATATAAATTTCAACTTCACTTAAAAAACTCAAAGAATATTTTGTGAATAGTTAAAAGTGATAAATTGTAGTGTTAAATGGAAAAACTAAATTATAATCTCAATTTAACTAAAATATTACCTAAATATATTTTTATAATCATCAAAAGTTTTCAAATAATTAGCTTAAAGTAACTTACAATAACAACAGTTAAAATTAACTTTATATAACGATTATATTGTTACCTTTAAAAACAAAAAAACAATATTTGATGTTTTAAATAATTACAATGATAGAAATTAAAACGTTAAACAAATAAATTTTAAAAAATTAATTATCAATAACAAATAATATTAAATCATATATTATTTTTTATTTTCATTTATGACTAACCCACAGGTAGAAGTCATTCAAACGATTGAGATTATGCAGTTTTAATAGATGTCTATATATTATCATATAATTAAAAATAATCAACATATCATATCAACTTAGTATATAAATCATTATATTAAATTTAACAACAACGTTATTTTTGGACGTGTGGAGAACACTATTCTATGAGAATTACTAAGAAAATAAGTTGTTTGCTAATGTGAATACGTTTAACTTTACACAACTATCGTCATTTTCATGCATTATCACTTATTCTTATTCATTTTTGTTCTCACGCATCATTTTTTACTCATTTTCATTTTTACAGAATATGACTCAATAAACATTCTGACAGAATGAAAATAATAATAAAAATAATTCTATAATAACTTTATAAAAGATTTAATTAGTGAGAATGTGTGATAATGACAATAATTATGTATTATTGAATGTATTCATATTACCAAACAACAAATTTTTTTTGGCATTCTCACAGAATAACATTGTTCATACGTTCACACAATAGATATCAATCTACATTTGAACTTAACTATATAACTTCATCATAAATGTAAAACTTAAAATTGAAGTCTTTGTCTTTTATCAATAAAAATGGTAATAAATAAATAACCCTTTAGCTAAATAACCCACCCATATTGTTCCCTTTTTGTGTTAACCTTTATCGAGTATCATCAAATTACTTTTTATTTAATACTGATTATATTTATAATAATTAGCCTTATGAAAGCTCTATTTTAATATTTTGTTATTATCAGTTAAAGTAAATTCAATAACTTTTGAGTTAACATAAAACAAGTATATCATTTTTTGCCCTCGTTCAGTATTCCTGATTTGTCCAGCAGTTACACAACATTTTTTATTATTGTACTATTGATTAAATTATATTATTTATAATATGTATTTAATTAAAAATTTGATTATATATATATATATATATATATATATATATATATATATATATATATATATATATATATAGTGATTACCAAATATGGTTTGTGAGGAAGAGTTACTGTTATTTGGTGTTGCCAATGATTTCTAACTCAGCTAGGATGAGATGAGGAATGTTTTACTACACATTCACTTCTCACGGGTTTGAATCGTAGGGGTTTCACTTCTTATGGAGATTAACAAAGTGAAGTCTTGGGCTTGAGTCCGAGGAGCATAATATGTGGGTGCAAAAAAAAAGACTCCATGGATGGTGGAAGGCCTGTCATGGAGATGTGCTCAGGCCCACTAACATTAACTTGACAGTTCAAAAAAGGGAAAATGACAGAAAGACCCTACGAACTTTCTAGGGTTTACCCGTTGAGTCCTTAAAGTTTTTGTTGGGATTTATGGGTCCCTAAACTAGGATATGACCTGCTCTTTTAGTCTCTGTCAACTTGTAATAGTCGGTTCTCAGTGACCTTTTAGACCAAAAAAACTCACATTGTACTCCTATAAAGCCAAAAAAATAAGTTCAGGGACCAATTTAAACAAAAAAAAATCTCATTTTCTTCTAAATCCTTAATTCGAAGAAAAAAAGATATTAACTCTCGTTTTCTCTATGAACCTCATCAAACCCACACATCCTTCTTAACATCGCATCCATCAAACCTGCAACTCGGAGGGAGAAGGAGAGGTAGCTTGTGCGATTTTGAACAGAGAAGAATGAAAGAGGGGGTCAATTCCTTAAAGAGCTGAAATCAACTCAAAGAAAATAGTGGAAGGGGGTTGTGATCTAGAATCGATTAGAAGGGGAAGAGGGTTGTGATCTTCGGTGAGGGTGTGTGACGATCAAGGGTGAAGACGGAAAGAAAAGCAGCGATCGATTTCTTGGGAGGGTACGAATTAAGTTTTGTTGGTCTAAAAGGTCATCGAACTTATTTTTTTGGCTTTATAAGGGCACAATGTGAGTTTTTTTGGTCTAAAAAGTCACTGAACCGGCTATTATAGGCTGATAGGGACTAAAAGAGCAGGTCATATCCTAGTTAAAGGACCTATAAAACCCGACAAAAACTTTAGGGACTTAACGGGTAAACTCTAGAAAGTTCGTAGGGCATTTTTGTTATTTTCCCTTCAAAAAAAATGATATTGTTTTTTCCTGAGTTAGAAAAAGCTAAAAACATATTATAAGGATTTAAGCATGAAATACATGATTCACAAAAACATCATCTTGTAAATAGATATTTTGATTCTAGTCATAGCATAATCTCATATTTATGCATTTTCCCCTCAAATAATTTTCATATAACAACTTTCATCATTTATACTTTTAAAGTTAAATTATTAGTATTTTATAATTTGCAATTTTGGTCACTTATTATATTTTAAAGATCTGTTTTTGGTCCCTTAAATAATTTTCTTTTATGGTTTTCGTTTTTATTGGTATTTCCTTTTATTATTAGAATTTCTTAATTAATTATCATTTATGTTGTTGCACCAAACAAGATATATTTTAAAACCTTATTTTTTATTGCCTCCATCATACATAATTGTTTGGATCGAAACTTCATTTTTATACTTTTGTGGTCATCTTTGCAAAGGTGTTCGTCGCCACAACGCGCATAGTGACAAAATACTAGTTTATTTTAAATCTTAAAATGACAAAAATGTATCTAAATATATGGTAAAAATATAGTATTCAAGAAGGGATATTTGGTCCAACTAATTAGTAGGGATCTTAACCATCGGCGGTATCTGGAATCAGTCTCCATACCCATTCTGGAATCAGTCTCCAAAACCCATTCTGGAATTAAGTTCCTATCTCAATCTCCACCTACATTCCATTAAAGATTAAAAATGTGTCCCAATTCCGTCAAAACTTTATTTTTAGACCAACATCAATGAGAAATTTGGAACGATCCATGAGACAAAAAACAATGTACATCAAATGGTTTGAAAGATCCAAATGTCTAGTTTCCAATGCAAGAAACTGTCAGTCATTTGGCTAACCTTTTGAAAATAATTAATGTTGTTTGCTTCTAACGATTATTGGCAGTTGCTTGGGGGCAAATTAAAATCTTTCTCGATGAAATCTATTGGATCGTTTGTTGTTACTCAAATCTGGTTGCAATTGTGTGGAACAACTGGGCCCCACTTAAACTTGATTGTATTTATGTGTGTCTTGCCCGAAATTGAATACTTTTAGGTTCGAATCTTCTCCGTATAGGTGTTAACATCCGTAACACCTCCTTGCTGCCCTTTTACAGTTTGACTTAAGAATGGATAATGTTTTTTCTATGTTGCCTATACACGACTGGAATTTTTATATTGCGTCAAGGTTTCATGTGTAGTTTATAGGCCCATTGTGGTGCACAAATTAATCTTTTATCCAACTTTAAATCCATTCATTGCTCTCCTTAAAGGCAAATAAAAAATTCTAAGCTCGCATTCATTCGGTGTTATGGGTCATTTGGATGTCGAAAAACGTTGTTTTATTCAAGAAGACAATGATTTCTGCAATGAAAATGATGAATACAGTGCAAATTAATATCTTTAATTGGATTAAACATTGGACAAATATGTTTAGCTTAGATTGGTATCTTGGAGTTACTTTAGCTTTCTTTCATGCTATTTCTATTGTCCTTTGTTTCTTTCACGCTAGTTGCTTGCTAGTGTGGCGCTTTGGCTTCCTCTTAAAAAGAGCTTAGAACTAATAGATGTTTAACAATAGCACCCAATATTTCAATTCAAAGCCATTAATTACGAGTTTATAAATACAATTATTTCTTCAACAACAATTCATTAAATATTATATGTGTACATAACAACACTTCTTAACTCGCATAGTGACAAGCCGAGGTTGTACTTGGGAACAATATAGTCAAAATCAAAAAACTTCAAAAAGTAAAAGTAAAAGTAAAAATAAAAATAAAAATAAAACTACCCTTAAATAATGGAGGGAAACAATGAAAAATCAAAAATATAACCCTAGTAAAATATCCCCCAATCAATGACCTTAATTTTGCCTTTTATGGTCAAAATTACAGTTTAGTTGTTGACTTGTATTTCAATCAACAACGAGAGCCCTTCCTACAAATAAGAGCTCCTGCATTAGTCGTGAGTGCAGACACGATCGATGAAGGTCTAGCCCCAAGACTTGAAGCCCTTGCGTAGCTAGATGATGCCCCAGCACCCGATGGTGTGAAAAACGCACCATTCAACATCAAATCCCCTTCCGACCTCCAATTCCAGTTTTTCCATTTGCTCTCCGGTGCATCCTCATGTTTCGTGACCTGTATCATTTTTAATTTTTAGCAAACAGTAAAGAGTTGTAAATTATGCATTAAAATTTGTACTCTAGAGCTGGAGGAATTAGATTCTCGAAATCTTGTTACCTCTTTGCTAAATCTTCTATCGGGTGCAAGAAATCTATTCCCTTGGCTATTGATGGTAGGGGATGCACTCCCTCCAATCGCATACATCTCCCAATGGGTGTAGTCGTTATTCACCACATGAAAATATCCATGACGACATCTGAGATCAACAAGTAAAAAATCAGAAAATATAAATATTAAAAAAAGTACAAACAGCATACCTACAAGACTACACTATAGCACAAAGATTTAGATACGGAGCCCCAAAAAGATTTTAGATTTGACCGTTTTTGTCAGTTGTACACTTTTGACCGAAAAAGGTGTCGGTAATTTTATATTTAGAAAGAATAAATACCGAATAAAACTAACTATTTACCTGGGCATCCTTTGAACTAAACCTTCACCAAAGTGGTTAAAGGCAATGGTGACTTGCATGTTCTTGTCTTGCTCATATGAGTCACTGTGACCTAAAAGCATCACTTTGTCATGGTGAGTCATGAAATTGTTTGATAACGTAATAGCTGTGGACCCCATGATCGCATCAATAAGCCCATCGGCGCAATTTGATAAAGAACAATGGTCGACCCACACATGGCTTCCTCCAAATATCGAAACACCATCACCATCGCACATCGTTCTCCACCCGAAATGCCTCGGGGAGCTTCGAACCATGGCGTTCCCGCTCGGTTTACAGTCGTGGATGTTGATTCCGTGGATGATTATGTTCGTAACGTATTGTATTGTAATGCAGGGTCCGCCGGCGATGTGAACGCTGGCGCCACGGCCGTCGATTGTTTTGAAACTGTTCATGATTAGCTCTTCTTTTAGCTTGATAACCATGTCACGCTGGAAAATGATCCACAGTGGCTCGTCTTGGATCACAGCATATCGCAACGTCCCTGGTTTTGGGTTCACGGCGTCGTTGTCGCTTGAATCGGTGACGACGTAAATCTTTCCGTCTCTACCGCCGACAGCTCCTTTTCCGAACCCAATGGCGCAGTCCGCTAGTCGTTGACGGTTCTTCTCCCAATTCGGGTCGCATCGCCAGCAATCGTCGATTGGGTTTCCGGTCCCGCATGACAGGAAACCGAGATTCCGCCGAGACTCATTCAAACTCCTACAGAAACACAAACACAAAGTTCAAATTAGCTCGGAAATTATAAAATTGGAAATGGTGGTGTGAAAGATGGAAATTGGAAATGGTGGTGGGTGGTGGGTGTACCTTTGTACTTGTTGTACTGTATGCTCAGGCGGCTGTACGGAGGTGGAAATGGCGGTGGAGGAGAGGAGGAAGAAGAGGATGAGGAAGAGAGACGGTGGTGCCATGAGTAGTGAGTGGGAGGTGATAGTGGTGATTTAGTGGAGGGGATGGGAAGATATATAAAGAAGAAAAAAGAGCGTAAGTAATGGCGTGATTAACTGAATTTACGGAAGAATCTTTCCTTTTCTAAGGTAGGTTTTGGCCGTTAAATCCCTGTCACTCTCTCACACACTTATGTATAAAAATACTTCAAAATAAATTGGTTACGTTTTTTCAGGTTAGTTGAATACTTGTTATATAACTAATTAATGGTATTTATAAGTAATAACTATACTCATTTAATATTTGAATGTATCATACACGCATATGATTCATTAAAAGCATGCTATAAATAAATTAATTGCTTTACGTTGTTACTTGTGCATTTTTTTTGTTAGTAACCATGTAAAGTAAATTACAAAGATAGTCTCCATGTTTCATCGAAAATCACAAATCTGGTCGAATATCTAAAACTTTCTCAAAACGAGTCCTTATGTTTTACGATTTTTTGCTGTTATGGCATATGTGGTTTAATCAAAATCGAAAGTTTAATTCAAATTATGAAATCATATAACATTGGTGAGTAACCAATCGCCAATAAAATATAAATTTAAGAACAATTTAAAAATATCTATTAAGTTAATAGTTTTTGATAAAAACCCAAGGCCCAAAATTTACATTTTACTAAATGTCATATATCATGTCTAGTTGAGTTGATAAATCATGTTTTATATTCACGGTGGGGCGTAAAATTGGGAGTTTGATTCCCTTAAACTACTTTTTGTGGTATTGTATTTGGGGAATTTTTTCATGAAAATTCATATGAGGGTTGGGTTTGCCCTGTAAAAAAGTTCGAACTTGGTGTGCTCATTGAATTATCGCGAGTAAGCTTCCACTAAATTCGTTTGCCGTTTCCAAAAAAAAATCAAACACTAAATGTGAATGTCATATAAGCAAATGGTCAATGCTTCAAATTAATTAAATGATTTTTCTATAATAAATATTGTCATAATTAAATGTGATAGACATTAATTAAAAATAATATTTTTTTAAATTAATGTATTTAAATTTAAGAAAAAATATCATAAATTGTCCTTGTGGTTACCCAAAATCCGAAGTTTAGTCCCTGTGGTTCAAAAACTTCATAGATGGTCCTTGTGTTTTCAAAACTTTTGACGATTGGTCCTTATTGCTAACTCCATTAACTTTTGTCCGTTAATTGAGGGGCATTTTCGTCATTTCACACCACAGGGACCATTTATGATCTTTTCAGTTGTTTTTTTTTTTAAAAAAGAAAAAACTAAATATAAATATTTAATATATAATCTCTCTCTCTCTCTCTCTCTCTCTCTCTCTCTCTCTCTCCACTGGTTCAATCAGTTTCAACTAATTCCATCGTTCATCCTCATTCCCAATCTTATGCTTCATTCCTCTATTATCAAACTCGAATTCCATCCTAATCTTACCGTGAGCGATGGTACGCCCTCCACCGTGCCTTCCTCTGAAGCCCTGACTGGTTCACGGTGGCTGAGAAGGTAATGACATCATGCCCGGATGTAACCCCACCGAAGACCTCCGCCCAATGTCGCTACAAGATGGAGAAGCTCCGCCAGCGCCACCGCGTTGAGAAACAACGTTGTAGCACCTGGTTCTTGGTATGTATTCTGTTATTAAATCTTCATTTATTTTTGCATTTTGGCCTTGGACTCAGCGAGTCGAAGGACTGACTCGCCGAGTAGAAGCGGGATGAGGCGCAGGGATTAAGTTGCGGACTCGGCGAGTAGCCGTTGTTTGGGCAAAAACCATAATCCAAGGGTTTGCACCCTATTTAAACGACCTTATGCAGTCTCTTTTCCCCTTTATGCTCCCAAACACTCCTCATAGCAAACCCTAGCCGTTTTTGTGAGGATCTAAGGCTTTTTGAGTGGTTCTTGTGAGTTTTGATCTCAAGGAAGAAGGAGGAGCATAGAAGGATCAAGAGGGGACTGAAGGATTCGAGTTTGGTTCATCATTTGTAGTCTTTGGAAGGTATAAAGTCTGAACCTTGCTCATTCTTTTGTTAGATCCCTCTTTGGAGTGATTTAGGGCTTTTATAAGCCATTTTTGGTGGCCAACCATGTTTGCAAACATGGTTGGGGGTTTGGGCTTCTGTATCATGTCATTTTATGAGACACAAGTCAGATCTAGGTTGCTTTTTGCACCAAGGAAGGCCCCATGCAACAAAAGAACCATTTTAGAGCCTTTTAAGCTCTAATGTCCCATGCATGCACGTAAAGTTTGTAACTTTATGTGCTAGATCGAGTTTGGGGGCATGGATCTATCATTTGGTTAAGTGTTTTACATCAGAAATCGAAGTTCTTAGTAAGGAATGTGATAGACTCGGCGAGTCCATTCTTGGACTCGGTGAGTCTAAGGGTTTTGGTCCCATATCAGTGAGGGTCATAAGGACCAGTTGAGTGTGGAAGGGTTTTAGGAGTCCCAGGGAGTGACCCAACGTTCTGGACTAATCAAAGTGTTATGGGAATTCATGGTACTCGGCGAGTGCATGAACGGACTCGGCGAGTCCAAGACAATCTTCATGGAATTCGACGAGTTGTTCATCAACTCGGCGAGCCGAGGACAGAACGTGTTCATAGGATGAAGAGTAACCCGATGAGTTGTTCATACAACTCGGCGAGTCAAGTCAGGAAATGAGTATTAGTTGATGATGAACTCGACGAGTTGTTCATACAACTCGGCGAGTCGGATGTGGATTCAGTTGGTGTTCATTTAGAAGGAAAACTCGTCGAGACATCGCCTAACTTGATGAGTAGAGACGGGTATGAGGTCTGATGGAAGGATAGGGACTCAGCAAGTTGACGAGTCAACTTGGCGAGTCAGGTCAACCGGAAGTTGACTTTGACTTTGACTTTGATATTGGTCAAGGGGTAAAATGGTCATTTTACCCTAAGGGTAGATGTCAGTCTCTGACTAAGTGTTTTGTGGGAATTTTAGCCGACGGATTTCCGGAGCAGCAGTGGCAGCAGTTAGAGGATTCCCACATAGTTCAGCAGATACGAGGTGAGTTACCTTCCAGTAGGGGTGGGTCTAAGGCCACAATGTCGGCCCACCATTAAGGAGTACTTAGAAGATAATTGTCTTTGTGATAATTTATCTTGGTCTGGTTTGCGTTTGGTTATGAGTTATATCTGTATGATATGTTACATGATAGGGATAGTTTCCCTGATAGTGGTCCTTAGGACCAAGGGGTAGGTTAGTACCCGGATATGTCTGAATGTGTGATTATATCTTGCTATTGTATGCTAGTAGTAGGGGGTGGAATAGTCACCAGTTACCGGTTGAAAGATACCGATAACGATTACCGGTTGAAAGATACCGATGGTATTGTATGGTATGTGGTATGATGGGGGAACTCACTAAGCTTTGTGCTTACGATTTCAGTTTTTGGTTTCAGGTACCTCTTCATCCAAGGGGAAGGAGCCGGTGGCGTAGCATGGCATCACACACACTCACATATGTATTCCACATGGTGTTTTTCTGGGATTATACTCTGATATGACATTTGTCCATGGTTGTGGGTTTCAAACATGATACTTGGTTTTGAGATGACGTGTTTATACAATATTTCCTAATGAATGTTTTATGAATTAATTAATCAAAAATGAAATTTTTGGGCTTGAATTTTGGGATGTTACAAGTTGGTATCAGAGCCCTGGTTTGAGGGATTCGAACACGCCCTCGGGGGTGTCTGGACTTAAACTAAGGGGCTAAAAGATTTTTACAAAAAAATGGTTTTCTAAAAAAAAAATCTAAGCGAAAGGATTTTACAAAAGACAAGGCGTGTGATGCATGCGACCGGCCGGGCTCAAGTAAGTTCTCCCCAAGATACCCATACATGTTATGTTATGCTATATGGCTTGATTCATAATTGCATGATAGAATAGGACTAAGGATCTAGGAAGATGCCATGTGTGCCTGATATATGATTCTGATAATCGCATGCTAGTTAGGGCTAAGGATCTAGGAGGATGCCTTATATGCCTATTGTATAAGCTATATGCTAGGGATGTTTAGTCTGCAGTAGGATGGCCTGTATAGGTTATGCCTGATTTGGTTACCCGATGCACGAAATGCTACTTGCTTTGTGCTATGGGGGTTCTGGCTATTTCCAACTAACTAAGGAGCGGATATGTAACAGTACCTGCAAGTTAGTTAGGGGGAAATGGTAGGGGGCTCCTATGCAGCTGATGGCGGAGAGTAGGTCGGAGAGTGCCCTATGGAAGCCTAGGATGAGGTTAGTGGAAAGGGGTAACGGTAAAGGGACCTGGTGAAGTTGAACCAATCCTTGAGGAAAGCACGGGTAGATGTGGAAGGTAGTATGGGACCGTACTACTGAAAGCAAAGGACCCATACTCGAATCAAGGAGGGCCTAGAAGAAGTCGGGAACGTTGGGAATTATGTTAGATCCCTCGAGTATATGAATGATCCTGACCTTTATGCGTGCATTTTCAGTATGGTGACCACACGACTTGGAGTAGGAGTTTCCGGATCAGGATCAGGATCGGGCTCGGGTTCGGGATCCGAGCAAGTTGATGACGGGCTATGCGATTTCATCGCATCTGAGATCACGAGGGGAATCCTTGAGTCGACCCCTATCATCTTCAGGTCGATCAAGGAGGGGATTGTTGAGCTGATGGAGGATCGTCTCCGATCATTCAGGAGTGATATGGCGTCTAGCCAGATGGGTACGTGCACACTGTCCTTTAAGGACTTTCGTGGGAGTGGTGTGCCCGATTTCCATGGGGTGAAAGACCCCATTGCTGCTAGGAGATGGATCGCAGACATTGAGTCTGCGCAGCTAACGAGCTTCTGCCCAGAGGGGTCGAAGGTGAGATATGCAGCAGGATGCTTGCGAGACAGGGCTAGGGATTGGTGGGAGTCTGTTGGCGACTCATTGGGGGCCCCGACTGTTGAGGCTGTGACTTGGTCGGATTTTGTGACTAGATTCAGGGCGGAGTTTGCGCCAGCTATGGAGCTTCAGCGGCTGGCCAAGGAATTTTTGGATATGAGGCAGACTACGGAGACTGTGGCGGAGATCACCGACAAGTTCTAGGAGAGGTCATTGTTGGTGCCCCAGTATGCGGGTGATGAGGATATGAGGAGGACCCGCTACCATGACATGCTACGAGCTGACATACGGGAGCATGTTAGTTTTTCAGCTTGCCCTACCTTGGATTCCACGATTGCCAGGGCTAGGGAGAGGGAGATTGATCTGGAGCACGTCCAGAAGAGGAAGGCAGTGGAGGGGCTAACGACTGGGGCTTCGGGGAAGAAGCCCAGGGGATCTGATGGTAGGCCGAAAGTCAAGGCAGGACGGGACCACTGTGGGAAATGCGGTCAGTCACACGAGGGAGCTTGTTGCACTGGGCCGGGTTTGGGCTGCTATAAGTGTGGCAAGGTGGGGCATTTTGGCAGGGATTATACTGCCCCGCCCCTGCGATACAGATGACAGACCTGATTTGCTTCCATTGCAATCAGAGGGGCCACAAAAGGGCCAATTGCTCGAGATTGACAGCAGCGTCAGCAGCAGTGCCAGCGGCAGCGTCGGTCTCAGTGACGCCGTGGGTTACAGATGGACAGAAGGTCAAGACAGAGGTTCCAGTGGTGTGGAGCCGAGCATTTCAGCTGACATCCGAGGCGGCACACGCTGCACCCGATGTGGTGATGGGTATGATTCTTTTCCTCTGATCTTCTTTTGTTGTGATTGTGTTATTGATATGTGCTCTGTTTAGGATCGTTCCATGTGAACGACATCCCAATTCTGGTGTTGTTTGACTCGGGCGCTACCCGATCATTTGTGTCTCTTGCTCTTAGCAAGAGATTTTCCGAGTCTTCGAGCATGTTGGATTGCCCTCTAGAGGTAGAGATTGCAGATGACCGTTCGGTGCGGGCATCGACGGTATTTGGAGATTGTGTGCTGAGGTTATTTGAGGAGCGCTACTTGGTAGACTTGGTTCCTATTCCATTTTGTGGGAACAAGGTGATTATAGGCATGGATTGGCTCATCCCTAATGGGGCAGTGATTGACTGCGCGCAGCAGTTGGTGCGGGTCAGGACCCCAAGTGGGGGAGAGCTGGTGATTCAGGGTGAGAGGCCACAGCGAGGACCAGCTTTATGTTCAGCAACGAGAGCTAAGCGCTACCTCCAGCGTGGTTGCGCAAGTTATGTCGCGTATGTTATGGATACCCGGGAAACGGGTAGGGCGACGGTGGACGATGTACCTGTCGTACGAGAGTTTGCGGACGTATTCCCTGAGGAGTTGCCGGGGATACCTCCGGAACAACAGGTGGAATTCAGGATCGACCTAGTTCCTGGTGCGGCTCCGATAGCCAAGGCGCCGTATCGGTTGGCTCCTCCTGAGATGCAGGAGTTGTCTACACAGCTGCAGGAGCTGTTAGACAAGGGTTTCATTTGACCAAGCAGTTCACCTGGGGAGCCCCGATTCTGTTTGTGAGGAAGAAGGACGGGTCGCATCGGATGTGTATAGATTATCGGGAGCTGAACAAGGTAACGGTGAAGAACCGCTACCCACTCCCGAGGATTGATGACCTCTTCGACCAACTTTAGGGAGCATCTTGGTTCTCCAAGATTGATTTGCGTTCAGGGTATCATTAGATGAGGGTCAGAGAGGAGGATGTACAGAAGACTGCGTTTCGGACGGCCATTATGAGTTTGTGGTGATGCCTTTCAGGCTCACCAATGCTCCTGACGCGTTCATGGATCTCATGAACCGTGTGTGTAGACCGATGTTGGATCGGTCTGTGATAGTATTTATTGATGACATCTTTGTTTATTCCAAGACGTGGGAGCAGCATGAGGAGCATCTGCGGGAGGTTCTGGAGAATTTGAGGAGGGAGAACTTGTATGCTAAGTTCTCCAAGTGTGAGTTCTGGTTTTGCGAGGTGTAGTTTCTTGGGCACCTTGTCAACCAGAACGGGATTTCGGTAGATCCGGCCAAGGTAGAGGTCGTGATGAATTGGGAGGTTCCGAGGTCTCCATCTGAGATTCAGAGCTTTCTAGGTTTGGCATGCTACTATCGGAGATTCATTCAGGACTTCTCCAAGATAGCAGTTCCGCTCACCCGACTGACTAAGAAGTTGGTGGTGTATCGCTGGGGGCCTGAGCAGCAGGCCGCATTTGAGACGCTGAGACAGAGATTGTGCGAGGCGCCAATCTTATCCCTACCAGAGGGCATAGAGGATTTTGTTGTGTACTGTGATGCATCCATCACAGGTTTAGGAGCGGTATTGATGCAGAGAGGGCATGTCATCGCCTACATGTCGAGGCAGCTGAAGCCTCACGAGGCGAACTACCCGGCGCATGATTTGGAGCTGGGGACTGTTGCGTTCTCCCTCAAGATTTGGCGTCATTACCTCTATGGGGTTCGTTGTACGATTTACGCAGACCACAAGAGTTTGAGGTATCTCATGGACCAGCCAAATCTAAATATAAGGCAGCGTCGGTGGCTTGATGTGGTGAAGGATTATGATTGTGAGATCCTCTACCATCCGGGGAAGGCCAATGTCGTGGCCGATACGCTTAGCCGCAAGGCAGTGCCGATCAGGGATATCTGTCTAAGGATGACAATGATAACTCCGCTTCTGGAGCGGGTTCGGGAGGCTCAGCAGGAGGCCATGAAGGAGGAACATCGGTAGAGTGAGCGGATTGTGGGGCAGGTTTCCTTTTTCGACTATGATAGCCAGGGTTTATTGACTCTTCACCGTAGGGTGTGGGTCCCTTATCATGGAGGAGTGCGCCAGGTCCTAATGGAGGAGGCGCACAAATCCCGATTCTCCATTCATCCCGGGGCGACGAAGATGTATATGGATCTTCATCTGGACTATTGGTGGCCCTGCATGAAACGGGACGTGGCATGGTATGTGGAGCGGTGCTTGACCTGCAGGAAGGTCAAGGCCGAGCATTAGAGACCACACGACAAGATGCAGCCGTTGGATATCCCGCTGTAGAAATGGGAGGATATTACGATGGATTTTATCACAAAACTTCCCAGGACCGCGCGGGGGATGGATTCGATATGGGTCATCGTGGATCAATTGACCAAGAGAGCCCACTTTATTCCGATTTAGAAGAGCATCTCGGCCGAGAAATTGGCTAATATCTATATCAGGGAGGTGGTGGCGCGGCACGGAGTGCCAGTTTCGGTGATTTCGGACAGAGACGTGCGGTTTACTTCCAGGTTTTAGAAGAGGTTTCATGACGAGCTAGGTACTCGTCTGCATTTTAGCACCACTTTTCACCCGCAGACGGATGGCCAGAGCGTGTGGACCATCCAGACTCTGGAGGATATGCTGCGGGCATGAGTTTTAGATTTTGGAGGTTTTTGGGATACCTACCTCCCGTTGGCGGAGTTCTCGTATAATAACAGCTATCATGCGAGTATCGACCGTCCTCCCTTTGAGATGTTATATGGGAGGAGGTGCAGGACCCCGATATGTTGGGGCGAGGTTGGACTAAGAGTCATGGGGTGCACCGAAGTAGTGCTCAAGACGACAGAGAAGATTCAGCAGGTCCGGAGCAGGCTTCAGACTGCTCAGAGTTGGCAGAAAAGTTACCCCGATAAGCGTCGATCAGACTTGGAATTCCAGGTCGGGGATATGGTTCTCCTGAAAGTGTCACCATGGAAGGGCGTCATCCGATTCAGGAAGCGGGGCAAGTTGGGCCCAAGGTATATCGGACCGTTCAGGGTTGTAGCCCAGGTGGGCAAGGTGGCGTAGCGGCTGGATCTGCCAGCCGAACTCAGTCAGATCCACAACACATTCCACGTCTCTCAGCTGCAGAAGTGCCTAGTGGACGATACGACAGTGGTACCCTTGGAGGACATTCAGGTTGATGGTAGCCAGAATTACATCGAGCGGCCTGTGGTGATCCTTGACCAGAAGTCGAAGGATCTGAGGAACAAAAGAGTAGAACTCGTGAAGGTGCAGTGGCAGCACCGGAAGGGGTCGGAATGGACTTGGGAGCCGGTGAGTGAGATGATGGAGCACTACCCTGAGCTATTTCAGGATCGAGCGGCAGACTTCGAGGACGAAGTCTAAAATAAGTGGGGGAGATTTGTAGCACCTGGATCTTGGTATGTATTCTGTTATTAAATCTTCATTTATTTTTGCATTTTGGCCTTGGACTCGGCGAGTCGAAGGACTGACTCGCCGAGTAGAAGCGGGATGAGGCGCGGGGATTAAGTTGCGGACTTGGCGAGTAGCCTGTCAGCTCCTAAGCAACTCCCATGAGCTCTCCCTTGAAGACACATACGCATGCCGAACCTGCTCTAACATCCTCGGGCTGGAAACCCGACACACTGACAATACCTTCACACATCCCCGTGAAGAATTACCGCTACATATATAACTTCCTGATCACAACCATACTGGAAAATCTAAGGCTCCATCCTTGCATCCCCTCCGAACTCTTCTGATTCTACACTACCGGAAATCCTTCCGCAACCTAAACAGACACCCAACCCAGATGTGTTCCCATACCACTGGTACCTACCAATAGCTGAAACATTGCCGATAATCCACTTACTCCACATCCTCCTCTTTTAGAGTACCCATGCTCCTTCCAGAGCTACATGCCTTTCCTTTCCAGGAAATCCACTCAACAACCCTTACTGCACCTGCACGTGCCACTGAGCCAAACTTCACTCTACATTATCCATGTAGAGCAACTGCTATTCTCGAACTTCCATAAACTCTGAATCTGCTTGCAAGGACTCTCGGGTCCATGCACTGCCTTCCACTACATGATCAATACTTGGGGCCAGACCATATCAATTATCATCCCATGCTGACACATTTTCTCACTCTCCTCGAACCGATCCACTAACACATACAGAGTCTTCAGCATGGCTGGACCGCCTTACCAGGCCTTCAGCCTACCTGGACCACTCTCGGAACCTTCAGCATGTCTGGACCGCCCTCTTGGGCCTTTAGCCTGTCTGGATCGTTCCCCAAGCCTTCGGCCTGACTGGTATGCCCAGAAGCCTTGAGTCTGTCCGGACCGCACAAAACTGTCTTACGTCACCCTGAACCATTCCTTCCGGAAATCTGTCCCGTATATACTGTTGTAGCCCACTTGGGGCTCCGAACTCTAATTCCATTCCTTATACTCGAATCCCGACCTATCCGTAGGCCCAACCTTGGTCTGTATCCCGCCCCATTCGTCTGCCACGTACTCATACCAGCCCACACTCTTGGCTGACTGAAACACTGCTGAATCCCAAACAGCTAATCAACCTCAAATACTTGTCGATTCTCTTGAGAATTTTCCAATTCACCCCACTTAGAGCACTGACTACCAACCACTGGTGACCCAACCGGCATCACTTACTCAACAAATTCTCTTATACTTGAACTGATTCTAAACGAGCAACCTCCATAAAACCACGTTCCGGCATCGCGGATCTCGAACTCTAATAGAGTTTGACTCCCCGCTGAACAATTCTCAAAACACAACTGCTATACCCGACAACAAGACCATACAACCAAAATCTGACCATCAATTCCTTGGATGCTAACTGATTCCAATCCCCTAACTACCGACCCCTCAATAATACCATAAACTCGAAAGACCGAACGAATACAATACCATGAATTAAGCGAACAAGACTAGCAGATATAATACTCCATAACAACCATAAGATAACAAGATATCAAGAAGGAAACATACCCGCAGATGAATCTGGCTCTGCCCTGACCTCCTCTGCTATGAGCTGAAAAACATGCCCTTGAGCCCTTGGGGGCTCTGCTCCACCTTGACCTCCACCCGTAATCCTTAAAGTGGCCGGTGCTGGAGCCTGCACTGGTCCTGTAGTAAGCTATGGACAGTTGGCCCTCATGTGACCAACCTGATGACACTGGTAACAAATCCTCATATCCTGAACCGGGGTTGACTGGCGGCAATCCCTTGCGTAATGCCCCTCTCTTCTGCACTTGCGGCACGCACCACCGGATCTACAAACTCCGGTGTGACCCTTCCTGCACTTCCCACAAGTGCGGCTGCTCTGATCTCCCAACCTAGAATCAACGGTCTTGGACCGTTTCAGCGCAGGCTGTGACTGCGCCGAGGCCTGCCTCAGCTCTCTCAACTGCAACTCAATCTCCAACTCAAGCTTCCGAGCGGCCTCCTGCAACTCCAACAAGGTCTCGCACCTCTGCGTAGACACAAACTGCCTGATGTCCCTCTGGAGCATACTCAAGTATCGGGACATCTGAGCCTGCTCCGAAGCAAACTCAGGCAAAAACATTGCCTTCTCAGTGAACATCCTGGTGATCTCCGTCACCGAATCAGAATCCTGCTTCATCTCCAAGAACTTCTGAGCCAACCTCTCTCTCTCTCTCTCTCAACCCATGGAACATAACGAGTGCTGAACATCTCCCGAAACTGATCCCAAGAAACTACAGCTCGCTACGCATCCGAATATGACCCCATAGTCAACCTCCACCAGTCCTTTGCCCCGAGCCTCAACATGTTCAGAGCACACCTCACCCTCTGATCAGCAGGGCATGAACATGTGAAGAAACGTCCCTACACATCTGACAACCATCGCATAGCAACAATCGGATCCTGAACTCCATCAAAAGTAGGGGGATTCGTATTATCGAAATCCCGATACTAAAAACCTCTACGGGCTCCTCCCCCTTCCGCTGCTACAGCTGTTGTAGCCGCCGCGACAGCAATCTCTGTAAGAGCCGCATAACGCTCATCAAAATACTCGACCATGGCGGTCTTGATCGACCCAAACAGTTCTGACAACTCGGCCCGAAACATAGCAGCAACCTCCTCATGCAGGATCTCACGAATCCTATCATCCAACCCGCTGACTCGTCGAGTCCTTATACTCAGAAACTCCCAATCCACGACTAAACTTGTCGAGTCGCCCCGAGACTCGCCGACTCCAACAAACTTTGACTCCTTTCTTGCTCAACTCACCGAGTCATCCCTTGACTCACCGATTCACAGCTCAACCAAAAGGTTAGGACTTCATGACCAGACTCGCTGAGTCCAAGAGCAAACTCGCCGAGTCCAAGGCAACATTCAACATACTCGCCGAGTTGTTCTTCCAACTCGTCGAGTTCCTGCCTATCTTCATCCAACTCGCCGAGTCTACCATCGACTCGCCGAGTCGACCTTCCTCATTTACACTAAGAACCTTGAACTTGCACCTCTGAACTCGGGGTGTTACAGCACTGAGAGATTTAAAAGAGATGTAGATCACTAGTGTAAGTGAATGTAAGTTCTGTTTATGCTTATGTTTATGTATTGACGATGACATCCCAAATGTTTTAAATGAATAAAAATACATTTCTTCGAAAATGCATTGATAACGTATTTATCATGTTTTTTCTGGGAACAAATTCCACAACATTTTTTATTAAAAGAAGTACTCTGATTTTTATAAAGCATAAACAAAATCAGTCTTTTTTGGCCGTGAAAATGGGGATGTCACAGTTGGTATCAGAGCATTAGTTTAAGCGAACTAGGAATATGGATTTATTTCTAGACTTAAACTTAGAATGCTAAGCAATGATTGTGAGGAGTGTGTCTTAGGTAATACACCTGAATAGACATAAGCACTAGCTTATTTAGTGAAAATGCCTAACATGCTTTTATGTGCTAAATGATTTATGATGCCAAATGTCTGAACGGATCTGTGGTCTGTTGCCGACCGAATCTGGAAATTTTATTTGTTCAGATTTCTAAACGTTTAGATACGATATTAGAACTGGCATGTAACTTTTCGGAATAATAGGAAGATTTACACGTCGATCGTAAATAAAATCTTTCCTATCTTAATTCTCATCATTATACACCAAACGTCTATAGATAGAATGGCTAGAAACCGAACCGGAGTCGGGAACGCAAACGGAAATGGGAATCAACAGCCCCCGGTGATTGAGCAAATACCTGTTGTAATGGGAGATGCACCTGAGCCAGTCACCATGGCTGGAGTACAAGCCATGATTCGGGCTATGTTAGCTGAATAAAAGGAGGACATGCGACAGATGTTGCATGAATATAGGGACGAACCTACCATGCTCGTTGAACAAACCGAGCCGATTCCCGAGCAGTCGGAGGAAGGGAACTGCAGCCGCCAAGCGAGTCAAGTAGGGACTCAAGGTGAACGAAGGGATGACCCGGAGAGGGGAAACGACAAGGATGGGCGAAGGTATAAGAAATTCTTGAGTGCAAAACCACTAAGTCTTTCCGGAAGCCCGAAGCCGGTTGAGATTATGGATTGGATCTCCGAGATGGAGATGGTGTTTGAGAGTTGCGATTGTAGCAACAAGCAGAAAACCGTATTTGCGGCCAGGCAACTGAAGAGCGGAGTCTTGAGCTGGTGGAAGATATTGGCAGATACTATGCCCAAGGGAGAAGCAAGTAATATGTCTTGGAAAGATTTCCTGGTGCAACTAAAAATGAAGTACTGCTCTGAGCAGGATCTACTAGAGATCAACAATGAGTTTCAGAACCTAAAGAAAGGAAAAATGAGCATCACCGAGTACGCTGCAAGTTTTACGGAGAAGATGAAGCTTGTTCCTTATCTAGTTCCAACGGAACTTTCCAAGGTAAACAGGTTTGCCAATGGATTACCAGCGGACTTTGGTCCAATGGTCAAACAAGCAACCACTTTGAAAGCCGCCATCTGGGCAACCAAGAATGTTGAGACCCAAATAAGAGAAAAGGGTCTGGAGAAAGATGAAGTTGGCGAGAAGAGGAAGTTGGAAGGATCCTCAAGACCTGATAATAAGGGAAAGTTCTTGAAGTCTAACATGGACGACCGAAGGAATGGAGCCAAGTGGTGTGAGAAGTGCAAGAAGAAGCACTTCGGAAGATGCGATGGAGAAGTGACATGCTATAAGTGTGGTAGGACCGGTCACTATTCCAGAGATTGTACATTCGACAACAAGAAGTGATACGAATGTGGAAATGATGGGCATATTTCAAAGAACTGTCCAAAGAAAAACGAAGCTGCAAGACCAAATGCACCGCCGAAACCAAGGGCATTCCACATGATCCTCGATAAAGCAGACAACAACGAGAGGAATCAAGAATGAGGACTTCTTACCCAAAGATCGGATTATGCAGTATCCATAGTTTCGTATGATGTAGCCTAGTAGAGGCATAGTCTAGGGTGAACTTGAACACCTATGTAATCGTTTCAAGAAATAATATAAAACCTTCGTTTTGTTATCTGATGTGTTAAGTTGTTGTGTGGTTTTCTTGTATGGTGACTTGGAAAAACTGCGAGATAATACTTGAGACGAGTATGAGTAGTTGTGAATGGTAGTAGAGGCCTATACTACCGGAAGCACAGGACTCACGCTTGGATCAGGGAAAGTCACAAAGTTACCAAGAAGCTAGTAATTGATACCGTTTTATTCAAATATATCATTACCATCGTTTTGGTAATGACTAAGAGGATGATTGTTATTCCGACCCTAGTGGTCATATCGAATCGAGTCCGACTACGATGAGTATGTTACGTGGTTCAGAGAACCAAGTTGGATGTAGCATCTGACTTAAGCTGGAAGATTGAAATAAAAGATAATCAAAGCGATCGGTAGAGGTATCGCGATACTTGCTTGTAACTAGAAATGCTACCTTTTAAGATGTGATTAGAACATGAAGAAATGTATAGTCTATTCTGGAAGACTCTAAGAGACCTGAGTCTAAGCGTAGGAACATACGATCATAAGTCATTAGAATATGACACATCGGTCCATTGTAGTAATAAAATAACTTATCTTAAGTTTGTTAAGAAGAAGAAGCAGTCTCTAGTAAGGATCGAGATTGTGACTTGAAGGTCATAATTTGGAGTCTAACGTGAGATAAGGAGCAAGTGCAAGATCGAGTACCGCCTGCAATCACGAAGTCTTAGAGTTAGATACTCGTTCGAAGAAACATCAAAATTACGATTATTACTTAGGATGAAGAGATAACGTATGGATTCATTATGTGAGCTTTGTTTCGTTGATGATTCCGGTACGCAATCATCCTAAGGGGAGATAATTGTAACGCCCGTAGATCGGGGCTAGTCAATTTAGAGATAATACAAAAGATTATTTAGAATAAATAATTTTAACCAAGTTGTATAATATGTCTCAAGGGTTCCGTACATATAAAGAACGCCGAAATCCGAGTTATAACGAAGAAGTTATGGCCCGTCGAAGTTTTACGGCAAAACCGGCACGACACCAGGAGACGTAAATAGTGAATTTTTGATAAAGGACTTTTTTGCCTTAGTGATCTAAATAAAATTTGTAGTATACATTAAACTGAGAACATGCAAAAAAGAATGCCCAAATCTGACTTCGTATGAGGAAGTTATGAATTTTCTAAGATTTGACATAGCAGTTCACGACCCGAAACTCGAATTTTAGTTCGAGCAGTTTTTGGCCTACATGACCTAAATGAGAATTGAAGATATTATTAATAGAACTCAACGGTAAAAAGACAGATGAAAACAAAGTCCGTATGTAGAAGTTATGAATTTTACGCGGACATTTAACAGTATAATCTCCTCGTACTATTAAATTTAAAAGCGGTCGAGAATTAGCTGACGAAGTCAAAATGAAAGTTGTAGATCTTATTTTTACCTATGCGTGGATATAAAGAACGTCAAAAACGGAGCTCGTATGTGAAAGTTACGGATTTTAGAAGTCGGAAGTGTGTTGTGCGAAAATGGGTGATGTAACACAATCTTGGCCATTACTTTCTCCCCAAGTCTTGCCACTAGATGGTGACATGTGGCACCAAGTTCAACCATTTTCACCCTATAAATAGAACCTCTCCAACCCTCATTTTCTTCACACATTTCCCATTCTTTCTTCTCTTCACTCTCTCTAGAACCTCTCTCTAGCCCCGAAACCCACCAAAAAGCCTAGGGAACCTCCCTAGCACGAGGCAACAGCCCCGGAGTACTCGACAGCTTCGAGAAGAAGAGATCTTCAGATTGGGAACGCTGCTCCAAACAAAGCCCGACTTTCTATAAAACTCGCTGTAAGTGTGCTATGCCTAGGTTATTTTTAATATATCGTTTATTTAATTATAGTAACGTTATTAGGAACTTATAATAAGTACTTGGACTATTAATATGAGTTATATACGTATTGTTTAACGTTTATATAATAGTAATAATAGATAGACTATTAATTAGTCTCGACGAATAATAAACTAAACTCTAGTGGTAATAATACTAGGTTTCGTAGAAGGAAATTATTTTTAAGAAGCGAAGCGCTGTCTGAGTTCGGATTCACCACCTTTTCAAGTGAGTGGATGGTCCCTTTCATCTTACACATAGATATGAAGTATTTTATATAAATTACGTGCTATGTATGCATATTATCTGAATACTTGCTATCTATGATGGATGAATGATTTTATACATGTTTTAAATGATTTAAATATATATTTATTTTATATCTACAAATATGTTGGGATACAACATGGGTAGATGAAATAGTTGGTGTGTGATGAAATAAAATGATGAGAGATAGGTGATGATAATTAGGTGATGGATAGGTGATGATGAATCGGTGATGCAGGATGAAAGATACTATAACCTTGTCCGGCAATTTGGAGATGTAGTCATCTACTAGAGTATAGATGGCGACCACGGACTATTTTAGATGACCTGTGGAAACACCCGCAGATTTATAACCTGTAGGTGATGAATTACGAGTCCAGGTGATGTTGAGTCTGTATATTCATGTGATGATACTCTAACCCTTACTATGAATTACGAGTTC
The DNA here is from genome assembly GCF_051521515.1 of Lactuca serriola. Taxonomy (NCBI): domain Eukaryota; kingdom Viridiplantae; phylum Streptophyta; class Magnoliopsida; order Asterales; family Asteraceae; genus Lactuca; species Lactuca serriola. The sequence goes on along the minus strand of NC_136412.1, from coordinate 30,726,325 downwards.
AGGCGACGTTGTAACTACGTATTCATGCCTTAGGAACGAGCATATAAGGAAATGTGAGGTAAAAGATAAGAGGTAAATTGTAACAGCTCAAATTTTCAAATAAATTTTTCATTTAAAATAAAATAATTTCATTCAACAATGGTATTTATTCCAAGTTTCCTTTCAAACTACAATTAAACAAAATCCCCAAGATCTCCAACAATGGCAGTGTGTACGCGTCACGCCGGCGCCTTCCGACGGTCCTCGCTAGATCCTGCAACACATACATATAACTTGTAAGCATAAATGCTTAGTGAGTTCCCCAGTATACGACTTACACACATACGCCTTTCCAGGCCCTGACCTTCCGGTCCACAACACATTGCCTTCCGGCCCGTAACACAGTCGCCTTCCGGCCCATAACATTTTGCCTTCCGGCCCTTATCATATTCGCCTTCCGGCCCATAGCATATTGCCTTCCGGTAACACAGTCGCCTTCCGGCCCATAACATTTTGCCTTCCGGCCCTTATCATATTCGCCTTCCGGCCCATAGCATATTGCCTTCCGGCCCATAACATTTACAGCACATAATATATTTAATATAACACACATAGCACATACAACATACGTCATACCTGACCTTTCTGTCACATAACATATCGCCTTCCGGCCCGTATAAACATACATATCATGCATAGCATCTATCTTTCTACTTATAACATAAATAACACATATCATATACGACCTTCTGGTCTCACAGTCAAACCCTTCCGGGTGGAGTATAGTGAGGAAACTCACTAAGCATTTATGCTTACAAGTTATATGTATGTGTTGCAGGATCTAGCGAGGACCGTGGGAAGGCGCCGGCGTGACGCGTACACACTGCCATTGTTGGAGATCTTGGGGATTTTGTTTAATTGTAGTTTGAAAGGAAACTTGGAATAAATACCATTGTTGAATGAAATTATTTTATTTTAAATGAAAATTTTATTTGAAAATTTGAGCTGTTACATAAATATGATATAGGAGATGCCCCTTAAGATAATTCTTTAAGGAATACTAAAGAAGATAACGGGGATGGGTAATCGGGTTGATTGTTTGACGTTTAAATATAATAATTATATTATTGTGGGTTGAAAACCCTATGTACTCACCAGGTTTCCCAACCTGATCCACTCCAGCTTATTTGTATCACAGGTGTCGATACAAAGCTACTTTGCACTGAGAGATTTAAAAGAGATGTAGATCAGTAGTGTAAATGAATGTAAGTTCTGTTTATGCTTTTATGTCTGTATTGACGATGACATCCCAAATGTTTTAAATGAATAAAAATATATTTCTTCGAAAATGCATTGATAACGTATTTATCATGTTTTTTCTGGGAACAAATTCCGCAACATTTTTTTATTAAAAGAAGTACTCTGATTTTTGTAAAGCATAAACAAAATCGGTCTTTTCTGGCCGTGAAAATGGGGATGTCACATACAACAATCCCTCTTTTCCTTTATGGTTTAGCACCACGTTCTTGTGAACGATTTCCCAACTACATTATCATATATCCCTGTGTTTTATGGAAATCTTTATATATAAACGTGACGCCTGCAGATTCGGGCTAGTCAATTTAGAAGTAATAAGCGTTAAAAATGACTTTTTAATTGAACATTAATTAAAATAAATCATCTTAACCAAAGTTATAGTATATGTCATAATGATTTCGTGCATATATAGAACACTGAAATCCGACTTATAACGAAGAACTTATGACCAGTCGAAGTTTTGCGACAAAACCGACACGACGTCGCGTGTCGTGAAAAGTGAATTTTTGAAAGAATAATTTTTAGCCTTAGCGATCTAAACGAAAGTCGTAGTATATGTTTAACCGAGAATGTACATAAAAAGAACGTCCAAATCTGACTTCGTTTGAGAAAGTTATGATTTTTCTAAGATTTAGCATAACAGTATACAATCCGGAAATCGAATTTTAGATCGATCGAGTTTTAGCCGACACAACCTAAATGAGAATTGAAGATATCACTAATAGAAGCTCAACAATATAAAGACAGTAAAAAACGGATGTCGGATGACAAAGTTATGCATTTTTAACGGACATTAATTGTCTAAGCCTTTTAAAATATAACTTTAAAAATAAAGTCAAAACTAGATGACGGAGTCTAAATGAAAGTTGTATATCACGTCTCTACCTAAGCATGGATATAAATAACGTCAAACACGGGGCTCGTGTGCAAAAGTTACGGATTTTAGAAGATAATTAGTTTTTGCCGCAATCTGCAAGTAACACGTGGCGCGATCTAAGCCACTGATTCTTCCCCACGCATTGCCACCATATGGTGACATTTGGCACCCCATCACAACATGTTGCGCTTAGTAATATGTCTTGTTGCTTGATTTCCAGCTTATAAATAATGTCACAACTAGCATTTTTAGCTAGGAAATTCTGTTTTCATGTAAACATCAACTATTGTAAGACTTGTACTAGCATGTTAAAGTTACATTGTGATTCCTAATGAACCATGTATTGTTATAATACAAAGTATATATGTATCCCAAATCTTGCCTAAATCTCTCTAATTATTTCAAATCTCTCCCGGATCTTTCTATGTATCTCAAATCTCTCTCAAATTCCTTATGAAGTTTTTTAACGCCCCGATTCTCAGGTATGGTTTGAATAAGATTTCTTGGGTTAAGGCCAACTCGACGAATTTGTCGCCCTACTCGTCGAGTAGTAGCAGGGTGGGATCGAGTGATAAGTGACCTACTCAACGAGTCCATATTGGGACTCGGCGAGTAGGTGCTGGCAGATGAAACCCTAATCCTCGGGGTTTTACACCCTATTTAAAGGAACCTCAGCGCCTTTGGGCCTCTTTACAGTTCTAGAGAGCTCTTGTGAGACCCTAATCCATGTGTGTCTGCCCTTTGTGTGTTTAAACTTGAAAAGGGGATCTTTGGAGGGAGAAGGCTTGGAGGAGAAGGGGATTGGAGAAAGTGGAGTGTGGGAATCAACACTTATCTCAATTATCATCTTCTAGAGGTACCCAATTCGCCATTTCCTTGTAGATATCTCCTATTGGTTGAGTTCTAGGGTTTATTTATGGAATGTTAAGTTAATGAGATGAGTTATGGGCTAGATCTGAAGTTGTAACTTCAGATCTGGACTCTCCTTGGATTCTAGAAGCATAAAGTTGCAGTCTTGGTCATGATTGAGGTCTCTGTTGAGCATGAAGCTCCTTGAAGAACTTAAAATAAGCATTTAGAGACTTTATAGCCATGCATGCATGTAAAGTTTGCAACTTTACGTGATAAGCATGCCCTAGAAGCTTGGATCTGTGATTTGGAGCCGCTGCATGGCTCAAATCAAGGCTGTTGAAAAAGAGGACAACATGAAATCAGCGAGTCGCAAGGTTGACTCGGCGAGTCCTATGAAGATAGCCGTAGACTCGACGAGTTGGATGAACAACTCGGTGAGTCCAATGAAGATTGCCATATAGTCGACGAGTTGAAGAACAGCTCGGCGAGTCGGATGAGTTTTCCCCAATTTATGAATGCATGTGTATGCGTCGTTTTGTTAGAAGGAAACCCGGCGAGTAGTCTTAAGGGTTCGATCGTAAATCATAAGAACTGGGCGAGTGGGAAGAAGTTTCGGGTACTCGGCGAGTTAAGGTCAACATGGACTGTTGACCTTGACTAGGGTCTTTGACTTTGATCAGGGGTAAAATGGTTTTTATACCCTCAGTTAAGTTAGCAGTACCTGACCTAGCGTTTTGTGGAATTGTAGCCGGACGGTTCCGGATCAACAGCCAGCCAGCGTTAGAGTTAGCATCTCAGCAGTCAGCGTTACGAGGTGATTTTTCCTTCCAGTAAGAACGGGTCTACGGCCATAATGCCGGCCCATCTAGTTAGCGGTACTTCCGGACTTTGGTCCGATGCAGTAGTTCAGTGTGCTTGATGTCTTTGTGATTCAAGTATGTCTTTGTGTTATGTGTTCCGGACTTCGGTCCGATACAGTATGCAGTATAGGTGTTTATGCTAGTTGATATGTTTATGCTATGCTCTGTTATGCTCAGTCAGTTTCCGGACTTCGGTCCGATGCAGGGGACATGGTCCCATTTAGTTCCGGATTTCGATCCGATGTAGTTAGTTCAGGACTTCGGTCCGATGCAGGGGACAAGGTCCCAGTCAGTTCCGGACTTCGATCCGATGCAGAGGGCAAGGCCCTGGTTAGTTCTGGATTTCGGTCCGATGCAGTTTCCGGACTTCGGTCCGACGCAATTGGCAAGGCCCAATATGTGTTTATATGAATGTATTGTATGTGGTAGTCTGCGGGAGCTCACTAAGCTTCGTGCTTACAGTTTCAGTTTTGGTTTCAGGTACTTTCGCAAGCAAAGGTAAGAGCTCGGGTTGATGGCATCGCACACACCACAACTTCAGTTTATCCTGGGAGTTTATTTGGATGTTACCATGATTGATACAAAATTGTTTGACACAGTACTATGACATTTGAGTTGCTCTTTACGTGGTTTTATTATATATGATGTGATTTTAGTATTATTAAAACAAAAAATTTTGGGTCGTTTCAAGTTGGTAACAGAGCCTTGGTTTGAGGGATTCAGGCACACTTATGGGTATGACTGAACTTAAACTAAGGAAATAGTAAAAGATTTTTGAAAAAAAAATGTTTTTGAAAAGAATTTTTGAAAAAGAGACTTAAAAAGAAAAATATTTTGAAAACGAGAAAAGGGTGTGGTGCATGCGAGCAGCCGAGCTCAACTAAGTATGTGACATCCCCATTTTCACGGCCAGAAAAGACCGATTTTTTTATGCTTTATAAAAATCAGAATACCTCTTTCAATAAAAATGTTGCGGAATTTGTTCCCAGTAAAACATGATAAATACGTTATCAAAGCACTTCCGAAGAAAAGTATTTTTATTCATTTCAAAACATTTGGGATGTCATCGTCAATACAGAAACATAAGCATAAACAGAACTTACATTCATTATCACTAGTGATTTATATCTCCTTAATCTCTCAGTGTAATGTGACTTCATATCAACACCTGTGATATAAATAAACTGAATGGGTTAGGTTAGGAAACCTGGTGAGTACATAGGGATTTCAATCCCAAATGTTATACCATATATATAGTTTAAAACTCACAAAATATACAATTTCACCATATATATAAACAACTCTTATTCCACCCCGTCGATCCTCACAACGAGACTATCCATACTCTCGGACCTAAGATTAGCCGTTTTACCTAATCCGTAACCCCGGATCAGAAATGAATGAATTTACCTAATCCATACTCTCAGACTAGGGATGAATGACTAATCCATACTCTCGGATTAATGATGAATGATTATGCCTAATCCATACTCTCAGACTAGGGATAATGACTATGTCTAATCCATGCTCCCAGATCAAAGACATATACTAAGGTTTTATTCTATGAGTATAATTCACTCGTACTCGTAAGAAAACACTACCTAATATTCCTCATAATTAATTTAGGGTTACTCTTTATCCTAAATCAACATATATAATCAGGTATGTTCTTTAACAAGTATCCCAGGAAACATCAAATAATTCGCACATATACATATATTTAATACTTCAATTGATACTTGTATTAAAATCATGTTCATGAAAGGGACTATGCACTCACTTGAAAAGGTGGTGATTCCGAACTCAGACAGCGCTTCGCTTCTTAAAAAAAAATTTCCTTCAACGAAACCTAGTATTATTACCACTAGAGTTTAGTCTATTATTCGCCGAGACTAATTCATAGTCTAGCTATTATTACTATTATATAAGTGTTAAAAAATACTTATATAACCCATAATAACAGCCCAAGTACTTATTATAAGTTCCTAATCACGTTACTATAATTAAATAAAAACTATATTTAAAAATAGCGTAGGTGTAGCTCACTTACAACGGGTTTTATAGAAAACCGGGCTTTCCTTGGAGCAGCGTTTCCAAGCCGAAAAGCTCTTCTTCTCGGAGCCGTCGAGCACTCCGGGGCTTCCACCTCGTGCTAGGGAGGTTCCCTAGCCTTTTTGGGGGGTTTCGAGGCTAGAGAGAGGTTCTAGAGAGAGAGAGAGAGAGTAAACAGAAGAAAGAATGGGAAAGGTATGAAGAAAATGAGGGTGGGAGAGATTCTATTTATAGGGAGAAAATGGCTGAATTTGGTGCCACATGTCACCATCTAGTGGCAAGACTTGGGGAGAAAGCAATGGTCAAGATTGTGCCACATCACCCATTTTCGCACAACACACTTCCGACTTCTAAAATCCCTAACTTTTACATACGACCTCCGTTTTTGACGTTTTTTATATCCACGCGTAGGTAAAAATAAGATCTACAACTTTCATTTTGACTCTGTTGGCTAATTCTCGACTGATCTTAAATTTAGTAGTACGAGGAGATTATATTGTTAAATGTCCGCGTAAAATTCATAACTTCTACATACGGGCTCTGTTTTCGTCTGTCTTTTTACCGTTGAGTTCCTATTAATGAGATCTTAAATTCTCATTTAGGTCGCGTAGGCGAAAAACCGCTCGAACTAAAATTCGAGTTTCAGGTTGTGCACTGATTAAATCTTAGAAAATTCATAACTTTCTCATACGAAGTCAGATTTGGGCGTTCTTTTTTTGTATGTTCTCGGTTTAACATATACTACAAATTTTATTTGGATCGATAAAGATAAAAAGTACTTTATTAAAAATTCACTATTTACGTCTCCCAGTGCCGTGCCGGTTTTGCCGTAAAACTTCGACAGGCCATTACTTCTTCGTTATAACTCGGATTTCAGCGTTCTTTATATGTACGGAACCCTTGAGACATATTATAAAACTTGGGTTATGATTATTTATTCTAAATAATCTTTTGTTGAAAAGTCGTTTTCGACCCCTATTATCTCTAAATTGACTAGCCCGGATCTACGGGCGTTACAATTGTCTCCCCTTAGGATGATTTCGTCCCGAAATCATCAACGAAACAGGGCTCACATGATGACTCCATACGTTATCTCTTCATCCTAAGTAATAACCGTAACTTTCATGTTTCTTCGAACGAGTATCTAACTCTAAGACTTCCTAACTGCAGGCGGTGCCCGATCTTGGACCCGCTCTCTATCTCATGTTAGACTTCCAATCATGATCTTCATATCATAATCTCGATCTTTATTGGAGACCCCTTCTTTAAAAATATTGAGGTAAGTTTCTTCCTTTGATTATCATAATAGACCGATGGGTCATGTTCTAATGACCTCTCATCGTATGATGCAACACTTAGACTCAAGTCTTTTAGAATCAAATTCCAGACTTGAAGACAACTTCCTTCATGCTCTAATGTGATATAATCACATTCTAACATGTAGCACTTCTAGCTACAAGCTCTTACAATGATCGTGCTACTTCTTATGATCGCTTCGATTTTACTTCAATCGTGTGGCTTAAGTCGGATGCTACATCGATCTTGGTTCTCTTAACCATGTAACATACTCATCTTAGTCGGACTCGATATGATATGACCACTAGGGTTGAAATGACAATCATCTTCTTAATCATTACCGAAACGATAGTAACGACATATTTGAATAAAACGGTATCAGTTGCTAGCTTCTTGGTAACCTTGTGACTTTCCCTGATCCAAGCAAGAGTGTTGTGCTTCCGGTAGCATAGGCCTCTACTACCATTCACACCTACTCATACTCGTCCCAAGTGTTGTCTCGCAGTTTTCCAAGTCACCATGCACGGATTTCACATAATCATTTAACACAACGGATAACATAATGAAGCTTTACATTATTTCTTGAAATTATTACATAGGCGTTCAAGTTCACCCTAGACTATGCATCTAATAGGCTACACCTCCTCATACTAACCGCATGCCTACTTTATAACTTGATCTTCAGATATTAGTTCTCATTCCTGATTCCTTGCATTGTCATCTGCTTCGTCAAGGATCATATGAAATGCTCTTGCCTTCTACTTTGGTGGCACATTCAGCTTTGTAGGTTCTTCTTTCTTTAGGCAGTCTTGCTTGAAGTTTCCTTACTCACCACACTTAAAGCAAACTTCTCTCTTGGTGGTGCATTCGCTGGCATAATGACCAGTTTTCCCGCATTTGAAGTAGGTCATTTCTTTAGAGCATCTCCTAATGTGCTTCCTTCTGCACTTGTCAGACCATTGTGCTCCTTCCCCAAACTTTGAGAATTTTCTCTTCTTGTAGGACCTTATGGATCCTTCAAACTTTCTCTTATTGCCAACTTCAACCTTGCTGGTGGCTCTTCCCTTGATCATATCTTCAACAGACTTGGCAGCCCAGATAGCTGCCTCTAGAGTAGGTGCCTGACGTACCGGCACCGCATATTCCCAAGGAAGTCCCTTTGCATACTTGTCAACCTTTGTCAGCTCGTCTGGGACAAGGCGCAAAGCAAACTCCATTTTGTCTGTGAAGGTATTGGTGTACTCATCGATGGACATGCTTCCTTTCTTCAAAGTTAGGAATTGGTTCTCTAGATCAAACAGATTTTGGGCTGAGCAATACTTACGCTTGAATTGCACCAAAAACTCTGCCCAAGTCAATTGTAGGAGCTCATTAAGGCTTAGAGTCTGCCCCAGGGTGTTCCACCAGCGAACAGCGCCTCCTCTGAATTGACGTACTGCAAAGGTGGTCTGTAACTTGCCTCTGCAACCACACGTCATAAAAGCAAACTCCATCTCCGAGATCCAATCCATGACTCCTATCGGATCTTCTTTTCCAGTGAAAGTCGATGGCTTGCAAGTCAGAAAATCCTTGTACTTGCATCCATTCCTCTCGACTCCGTCATACTGGTTGTTTTGTCGAACTATTGGTGGGTTGGCTTGATCAACGGTCCCACTGTAGTTCCCTCCTTCTAACTGCCCATCGTTCAACTTGGGCTGTTCAATAGGCATCGTAAGTTCCTCTTGAGTTTGTTGAAGTAAACGCCTTGTTTCTTCCATTTGACGATCCAACATCATCTGGATCAATGCTTGCACTCCGACCATCGTGATTGGCTCATGAGCTCCTACTACAACAGGTATTTGCTCAATCACTGGTGGTTGATTCCTGTTTCCATTCACATTCGCAGCTCCACTGCGGTTTCTTGCCATTTCGATCTATTCACCAATTTAAACGTTCGGTGTGTAGCGACGACAATTTATATAAGAAAGATTTTATTTATGATCGACGTGTAGATCTCCTTATCACTCCGAAAAGTTACATGCCAGTTCTAATACCGTAATTAAACGTTTAGAAATCTGAACACATAAAGTTTCCAGATCCGGTCGGCAACAGAACATAGATCCAATCATACATTTAGCATCATAAATCATTTAGCACATAAAAGCATGTTAGGCATTTTCCCTAAATAAGCTAGTGCTTGTGTCTATTTAAGTGTATTACCTAAGACACACTCCTCACAATCATTGCTTAACATTCAAAGTTTAAGTCAAGAAATAAATCCATATTCCTAGTTCGCTTAAACTAATGCTCTGATACCAACTGTGACATCCCTATTTTCTCGGCCAGAAAAGACCGATTTTGTTTATGGTTTATAAAAATCAGAGTACCTCTTTTAATAAAAATGTTGCGGAATTTGTTCCCAGTAAAACATGATAAATACGTTATCAAAGCACTTCCGAAGAAAAGTATTTTTTATTCATTTCAAAACATTTGGGATGTCATCGTCAATACAGAAACATAAGCATAAACAGAACTTACATTCATTATCACTAGTGATTTATATCTCCTGAATCTCTCAGTGTAATGTGACTTCATATCAACACCTGTGATATAAATAAACTGAGTGGGTCAGGTTGGGAAACCTGGTGAGTACATAGGGATTTCAATCCCACAATGTTATACCATATATATAGCTTAAAACTCACAAAATATACAATTTCACCATATATATAAACAACTCTTATTCCACCCCGTCGATCCTCACAACGAGACTATCCATACTCTCGGACCTAAGATTAGCCGTTTTACCTAATCCATAACCCCGGATCAGAAATGAATGAATTTACCTAATCCATACTCTCAGACTAGGGATGAATGACTAATCCATACTCTCGGATTAATGATGAATGATTATGCCTAATCCATACTCTCAGACTAGGGATAATGACTATGTCTAATCCATGCTCCCGGATCAAAGACATATACTAAGGTTTTATTCTATGAGTATAATTCACTCGTACTCGTAAGAAAACACTACCTAATATTCCTCATAATTAATTTAGGGTTACTCTTTATCCTAAATCAACATATATAATCAGGTATGTTCTTTAACAAGTATCCCAGGAAACATCAAATAATTCACACATATACATATATTTAATACTTCAATTGATACTTGTATTAAAATCATGTTCATGAAAGGGACTATGCACTCACTTGAAAAGGTGGTGATTCCGAACTCAGACAGCGCTTCGCTTCTTAAAAAAACAAAATTCCTTCGACGAAACCTAGTATTATTACCACTAGAGTTTAGTCTATTATTCGCCGAGACTAATTCATAGTCTAGCTATTATTACTATTATATAAGTGTTAAACAATACTTATATAACCCATAATAACAACCCAAGTACTTATTATAAGTTCCTAATCATGTTACTATAATTAAATAAAAACTATATTAAAAATAGCGTAGGTGTAGCTCACTTACAATGGGTTTTATAGAAAACCGGGCTTTCCTTGGAGCAGCGTTTCCGAGTCGAAAAGCTCTTCTTCTCGGAGCCATCGAGCACTCCGGGGCTTCCGCCTCGTGCTAGGGAGGTTCCCTAGCCTTTTCGGGGGGTTTCGGGGCTAGAGAGAGGTTCTAGAGAGAGAGTAAAAAGAAGAAAGAATGGGAAAGGTGCAAAGAAAATGAGGGTGGGAGAGGTTCTATTTATAGGGTGAAAATGGATGAACTTGGTGCCACATGTCACCATCTAGTGGCAAGACTTGGGGAGAAAGCAATGGTCAAGATTGTGCCACATCACCCATTTTCAAACAGCACACTTCCGACTTCTAAAATCCGTAACTTTCACATACGACCTCCATTTTTGACGTTCTTTATATCCACGTGTAGGTAAAAACAAGATATACAACTTTCATTTTGACTTCGTTGGCTAATTCTCGACCGATCTTAAATTTAACAGTACGAGGAGATTATACTGTTAAATGTCCGCGTAAAATTCATAATTTCTACATACGGGCTCTGTTTTCGTCTGTCTTTTTACCGTTGAGTTCCTATTAATGAGATCTTCAATTCTCATTTAGGTCGCGTAGGCTAAAAACCGCTCGAACTAAAATTCAAGTTTCAGGCTGTGGACTGATATGCCAAATCTTAGAAAATTCATAACTTTCTCATACGAAGTTAGATTTGGGCGTTCTTTTTTGTATGTTCTCGGTTTAACATATACTACAACTTTTATTTGGATCGATAAGGCTAAAAGTTCCTTTATCAAAAAATTCACTATTTACGTCTCCCAGTGCCGTGCCAGTTTTGTCGTAAAACTTCGACAAGCCATAACTTCTTCATTATAACTCGGATTTCGGCGTTCTTTATATGTACCAGAACCCTTGAGAGATATTATAAAACTTGGTTAAGATTATTTATTCTAAATAATATTTTGTCGAAAAGTCGTTTTCAACCCCTATTATCTCTGAATTGACTAGTCTGGATCTACGGGCATTACAAAGTACTCCCAGATTACCTATACAAGTTTACATTATGAGTATCTGTTTTAGTTATAAGGAGATGCCTTATGTGCTTGCTATATGTGTTTCTGCCTTATGAGAATTGCATGCTACTATGAGTAGACAGCAGTAGGATAGCCTGATTAGGTTATGCCTAATATTGTGAGCCTAGCATTGTAAGCTAGTGCAGTTTCTTGTTATGAGAATAGAGTTGCTTGATTTGTTCCTATGTCCGAATGTTGCTTGCTTTGTGCTTTGTGGGACTCCAAGTGATGGGAGTTAGCCATTAAGTGAATTCGTCACATCACATGTGATCAGGGTTGGATAATCTCAGAGTATTGGATTTGGCCCTACTGCGCAACTCTTGTTTTAGTCCAACCATTGTAGGAATGAGTATTCTACTCGAAGGATTATCTGAGCCTCGTCACATGTGGTGGTATTCAGGTGATGAATAATTGGCATCATAAGGGGGCCTTCAGCAACTGAGGACTGGTTTTGGTTGAGTAGGAGATTTCCCTAGGGCAAGCCTAGGATGAGAGTAGCAGAGATCAGTAGCAGTAGTAGTGGCTTGGTGGAGTCGAGGCAGTTCTTGAGGAAGGTACAGATAGATGTGGAAGGTAGTAGGGGACCATACTACTAAAAGTAGAGGATCCGTACTTGAATCAAGGAAGGCTGAGATGAGACTGGAAAATCTGTAGCAGTAATGATCCCTCGAGATATATCAGTGTTTCTGACGTTTATCGTAATGTGTTTTCAGAATGGTGGTTTTACGCCCTAGACAAGCAGGCGGCAGTTTAGGTGCCGGGGAGGGATCAGCATCAGGCTTGGGGGCCTAGTAGTTGGATGAGCAGACTTGGGAGTTTTTCACTTCAGAGGTTACCCGCATCATACTTGAGCAGACTCCTGTGATCTTTGGCTCGATCAAGGAGGGTATTTTAGAGTGGATGGATGATAAGTTGAGCATGTTCCGTGCTGAGATGGAGGCCATGATGGGGTCGCGCACACTCACCTTCAGGGAGTTCCAGGCTTGTGCAGCTCCAAACTACCATGGGGCGTGGGACCCCATTGCGAGTACTAGGTAGTTGGCAAATGTTGCCAACGTGTTCTGCACCAGCAGATGTTCCGATGGGGACAAGGTTAGATTAGTATCATGCCTTCTAAAGGACAGGGCCCGATTTTGGTGGGAGGAGATTAGGCATGTCATCGGGGATGACGCAACACTTGATGCTATGACTTGGCTGATTTTACTACCAGGTTCAGAGCCGAGTTTGCACTGGTCATTGAGGTACAATAGTTAGCCAGGGAGTTTCAGGATCTTACTCAGACTACAGAGATGGTGGCGGAGATTACTGCCAAGTTCAGGGAAAGGGCTCTTTTCGTTCCTCAATACGTAGCTAATGAGGAAATGAAGGAGGCCCGATATCATGAGATGTTGCAGAGTGATATCTGCCAGTTGGTGATCCGGTCCAGCTGTAAAACGTTGGATGATATGATTGCTAGGGCTCGTGAGAGAAAGATTGACCTTGAGATGGAGAGAAAGAGGAAGCCGGAGGTGGCTTCGGGTACAAGGAGTTCGGGCAAGAAGCCCAAGGTATCAGATCACAGATCTAGAGGACAGCAGAGCCACAATCATTGTGGCAAGTGTGGGAGATTGCACGATGGGGCGTGCAAGGCATGGAGTCCCGGTTGCTACAAGTGCGGTCGGACTGCGCATATGAGCAAAGATTGTATAGCTACTCCCACCGTTACCGCAACATCTGGTCTAATTTGCTTCCATTGCAATCAGAGGGGACATAAAAAGTCCCAGTGTCCGAGTTTGACAGCAGCAACAGCAGCAGGGAAGGTGGTAGCACCTTCCCCTGCAAAATTGAGGATTACAGACGGCCGTCAGGGCCGAAGTGAGGCGCCAGTGGCGATGAGTAGAGCTTTTCAAATGACAGCAGAGGAGGCGTGAGCGACTCCTGATGTGGTTAAGGGTATGTATTTTCCTTCATCTCTTTATTATTGTTGATTGTTGATTATTCTTATAGTTATGTGTTTCTATATATAGGGTTGTTCTTAGTGAACGACATATCAGCTACAGTCTTGTTTGATTCGGGGGCTACCCGATCGTTTGTTTCACTTGCGCTTAGCAAGAGGTTTAGTAGAGCTCCGGGGGAGCTGGATTGTCCACTTGAGTTTGAGATAGCCGATGACAGGACCGTCAGGGTCGCGAGAGTGCATAAGGGGTGTTCGCTTCAGTTATTCGATGAGTAGTTTTTGGTAGACCTGGTTCCTATTCCTCTGCGAGGGAATAAGGTTATAGTGGGTATGGATTGGTTGAGCCCCGATGGGGCGGTGATTGATTGTGAGCTACAGCTAGTGAGGGTCCGCACCCCAAGTGGGGGAGAGTTAGTGATTCAGGGCGAGAGGCCACAGCGCGGACCGATTCTTTGCTCAGCAGCGAGAGCGAGGCGCTACTTTCAGCAGGGTTGCACAAGGTTCGTCGCCTACGTTCTAGATGCTCGGGAGAAGGGCAAGGCGATAGTCGACGATGTACCAGTAGTGCGAGACTACCCGGACGTATTCCCGGAGGATTTTCCTAGGATACCTCCAAAGAGACAGGTTGAGTTCAGGATTAACCTAGTCCCTGGTGCGGCTCCGATAGCCAAGGCACCGTATCGGTTGGCTCCTCCAGAGATGCATGAGTTTTCTACGCAGCTGCAGGAGCTGTTAGACAAGGGTTTCATTAGTCCGAGTAGTTCATCATGGGGAGCCCCGATCCTGTTTGTGAAGAAGAAGGATGGGTCGCACCGTATGTGTATAGATTACCGGGAGTTGAACAAGGTAACGGTAAAGAACCGTTACCCACTCCCGAGGATAGACGACTTGTTCGATCAGCTTCAGGGAGCATCTTGGTTTTCCAAGATCGATCTACGCCCCGGTTATCACCAGATGCGGTTCAGGGATGAGGATGTTCAGAAGACAACTTTTAGGACCCATTATGGTCACTATGAGTTTGTGGTGATGCCTTTTGGGCTCACCAATGCTCCAGCCATGCTCATTGATCTCATGAACTGCGTATGCAGACCGATGTTGGATCGGTCTGTGATAGTATTCATTGACGACATCTTTGTTTACTCCAAGACTCAGGAGCAACACGAGGAGCATCTGAGAGAGGTGCTAGAGACACTGAGGAGGGAGAGACGTTTTGTGAAGTTCTCCAAGTGTGAGTTCTGGTTGTGCCAGGTGCAATTCCTTGGTCACCTCATCAACCAGAAGGGTATTCTAGTGGTTCCGGCCAAGATCGAGGTCGTGATGCAGTGGGAGGTCCCGAGGTCTCCATCTGAAATTCAGAGCTTCCTAGGTTTGGTAGGGCACTACAGGAGATTCATCCAGGATTTCTCCAAGATAGCATTACCACTCGCCCGACTGACCAAGAAGTCGGTGGTGTTTCGTTGGGGGCCTGAGCAGCAGGTGACATTTGAGACCCTCAGACAGCGATTGTGCGAGGCATCGATTCTTACCCTGCCAGAGGGAGTGGATGATTTTGTAGTCTACTGTGATGCCTTGATCATAGGCTTGGGAGCAATGTTGATGCAGCGAGGGCATGTGATAGCTTACGCCTCTACACAGTTGAAGCCTCACGAGGCTAAGTATCCGACACACGATTTGGAGTTGGAGGCATTGGTTTTCGCCCTCAAGATTTGGAGACACTACCTCTATGGGGTCCTTTGTACCATCTACATGGATCACAAGAGTCTGAGATATCTCATGGACCAGCCGAACCTTAACATGAGGCAGCGTCGGTGGTTAGATCTGGTGAAGGATTATGATTGTAAGATCCTTTATCACCCGGGGAAGGCCAACGTAGTGGCTGATGCCTTGAGCCGCAAGACGACAGTGGCCCCGATTAGGGATATATGCTTGAGGATGACAGTGATTACTCCGCTGTTGGAGCGGATCAGGGAGGCTCAGGTTGAGGGCCTCAAGGAGGAGAGGCAAAAGTGTGAGAGCATCGTGGGCCGATTAGCTTCTTTTGATTATGACAGTCGGGGGTTGTTGACCCTTCATGGGAGAGTTTGGGTACCGTACTGGGGCGGAGTAAGGTAGGTGTTGATGGATGAGGCCCATAAGTCTCGATTTTCCATCCACCCAAGGGAGACGAAGATGTACAAGGATCTTCGACCTGACTATTGGTAGCCCTGCATGAAGCGGGATTTCGCTTGGTATGTGGAGAGATGCCTGACCTGCAGGAAGGTCAAGGAAGAGCACCAGAGACCCCATGGCAAGATGCAGCCGTCAGACATTCCCGTATAGAAATGGGAGGACATTACCATGGATTTTATCACTAAGCTTCCCAGGACCGCGCGGGGAGTGGATTCAATTTGGGTCATAATGGATCGGCTGACCAAGAGCGCGCACTTTATACCGATCCAGGAGAGCATATCGGCTGAGAAGCTAGCCAACATCTATGTGCGTGAGGTAGTAGCACGGCACAAAGTGCTTGTTTCGGTTGTGTCAGACCGAGACGTCCGTTTTACTTCCACATTTTGGAAGCGGTTTTCACGACGAAATGGGGACTCGTCTTCATTTTAGCACCGCTTTCCACCCTCAGACGGACGAGCAGAGCGAGAGGACGATTCAGACTCTTGAGTACATGCTCTGGGCATGTGTCCTAGATTTCGGTGGTAGTTGGGATACGTATCTTCCACTAGCGGAATTTTCATATAGCAACAGTTACCAAGCTAGTATTGACCGCCCTCCTTTCGAGATGCTCTACGGGAGGAAGCGTAGGACCCTGGTTTGTTGGGGAGAGGTCGGTCAACAAGTCATCGGGAGCACCAAGGTGGTGCTCAAGACCACAGAGTTGATCCAGCAGGTTCGTAGTAGACTGCAGACTGCGCAGAGCCGACAAAAGAGTTACGCTGACAGGAGGCATTCAGACTTGGAGTTTCAGGTGGGCGATATGGTCCTCCTGAAGGTGTCACCATGTAAAGGTGTGATCAGGTTTCGGAAGAGGGGAAAGTTGGGCCCCAGGTTCATTGGTCCTTTTAGGGTTTTGGCCCGGGTGGGTCGAGTTGCTTATCAGTTGGATCTTCCGGCAGAGCTTAGCTAGATCCACAACACTTTCCATGTTTCTTAGCTAAGGAAGTGTTTGGTAGACGAGTCAACGGTTGTACCCTTAGAGGATATTCAGGTTGATAGCAGCCTAAATTATACCGAGAGACCAGTTGCGGTCCTGGATCGGAAGACGGAGACCTTGAGGAACAAGGTGGTTCAGTTGGTGAAGGTGCAGTGGCAGCACCGGAAGGGTTTCGAGTGCACGTAGGATACTGAATAGGAGATGAAAGAGCACTATCCAGAATTGTCATCAGTTTCATCTGCAGTAGACTTCGAGGACGAAGTGTAAAATAAGTGGGGGAGAGTTGTAACGCCCCAATTCTCAGGTATGGTTTGAATAAGATTTCTTAGGTTAAGGCCTACTCGACGAGTTTGTCGCCCTACTTGTCGAGTAGCAGCAGGGTGGGATCGAGTGATAAATGACCTACTCGACGAGTCCATATTGGGACTCGACGAGTAGGTGCTGGCAGATGAAACCCTAATCCTAGGGGTTTTACACCCTATTTAAAGGAACCTCATCCCATTTGAGCCTCTTTACAGTTCTAGAGAGCTCTTGTGAGACCCTAATCCGCGTGTGTGTGCCCTTTGTGTGTTTAAGCTTGAAAAGAGGATCTTTGGAGGGAGAAGGATTGGAGGAGAAGGGGATTGGAGCAAGTGGAGTGTGGGAATCAACACTTATCTCAGTTATCATCTTCTAGAGGTACCCAATTCGCCATTTCCTTGTAGATTTCTCCTATTGGTTGAGTTCTAGGGTTTCTTTTATGGAATGTTAAGTTAATGAGATGAGTTATCGGCTAGATCTCAAGTTGTAACTTCAGATCTAAACTCTCCTTGGATTCTAGAAGCATAAAGTTGCAGTCTTGGTCATGATTGAGGTCTCTGTTGAGCATGAAGCTCCTTGAAGAACTTAAAATAAGCATTTAGAGCCTTTATAGCCATGCATGCACGTAAAGTTTGCAACTTTACATGATAAGCATGCCCTAGAAGCTTGGATCTGTGATTTGGAGCCGTTGCGTGGCTCAAATCAAGGCTGTTGAAAAGAGGACAACATGAACTCGGCGAGTCGCAAGGTTGACTCGGCAAGTCCTATGAAGATAGCCGTAGACTCGACAATTTGGATGAACAACTCGGCGAGTCCAATGAAGATTGCCATAAACTCGACGAGTTGAAGAACAGCTCGGTGAGTCGGATGAGTTTTCCCCAAGTTATAAATGCATGTGTATGCGTCGTGTTGTTAGAAGGAAACCCGACGAGTAGTCTTAAGGGTTCGATCATAAATCGTAAGAACTCGGCGAGTCCCCCAGTGACTCGGCGAGTGGGAAGAAGTTTCGGGTACTCGGCGAGTTAAGGTCAACATGGACTGTTGACATTGACTAGGGACTTTGACTTTGATCAGGGGTAAGTTGGTTTTTATACCCTCAGTTCAGTTATCATTACCTGACCTAGCGTTTTGTGGAATTGTAGCCGTACAGTTCTGGAGCAACAACTAGCCAGCATTAGAGTTAGCATCTCAACATCCAACGTTACGAGGTGAGTTTTCCTTCCAGTAGGAACGTGTCTACGGACACAATGCCGGCCCGTCTAGTTAGCGGTAGTTCCGGACTTTGGTCCGATGCAGTAGTTCAGTGTGCTTGATGTCTTTGTGATTCAAGTATGTCTTTGTGTTGTGTGTTCCAGACTTCGATCTGATGTCGTATGTAATATATGTGTTTATGCTAGTTGATATGTTTATGTTATGCTATGTTATGCTCAATCAGTTTCCGAACTTCGGTCCGATGCAGGGGACATGGTCCCAGTCAGTTCCAGATTTTGATCCGATGCAGTTAGTTCCGAACTTTGGTCCGATGCAGGGGACAAGGTCCCAGTCAGTTCCGCACTTTGGTCCGATGCAATTTCCGAACTTCGATCCGATGCAGAGGGCAAGGCCCTGATTAGTTCCAAACTTCGGTCCGATGCAGTTTTCGGAATTCGGTCCGATGCAGTGGGCAAGGCCCAATATGTGTTTATATGATTGTATGGTATGTGGTAGTCTGGGGGAGCTCACTAAGCTTCGTGCTTACAGTTTCAGTTTTGGTTTCAGGTACTTCCGCAAGCAAAGGGAAGAGCTCGGGTTGATGGCATCGCACACACCACAGCTTCGGTTTATCCTAGGAGTTTATTTGGATGTTACTATGATTGATACATAATTGTTTGACAAAGTACTATGACATTTGAGTTGCTCTTTACGTGGTTTTATTATATATGATGTGATTTTAGTATTATTAGAACAAAAATTTTTGGGTCATATTTTGGGTCGTTTCAAGTTTCCTTAGTCGAAGCCGACTCAAAATGAAAGGAGAAAACTTGAAGGAGCAAGCCCAGTTCGGAACCCCCCTTGAGTGACTTCGGACCTTCTGATCAGCCTTGGAACTTCCTCCAGCTTTGGAACCTTCTGCTGACTACGAAATTTGTGAATTGACTCTGGAACCTCTTGAAACCACCCTGGAATCTAAGAAGGACTTCGGAACTCATTGTGTGACTCCGGAACTCACCATTTGACTCTAGATTTTAGACCATTTCGAACCATTTCTTCATTTTAAGGCATTTTGATGTCGGTAATCCCATCAAACTCATATTTTTCATAACTTAGACCCTTTAAACCCTTATTTTATGCCAAATTTGAATATTTAAAACATATTTACATAAAATAATAATTAATATTTATAAAAGTATTATATTAAATCATAAAGTGATAAGGGGGTTTGACTTTATGATTTGATATGATTCCCCATTTCCCATGCAAATCCCAATTAAACACAAAATAACCATAGATAACAAAGCCTTGTCCACCAGTATTCCAAGCAAGTTTCAAATCACTCCCTTATCCTCCTTATTAGAAAATGTGAACTACTCTTCCTCATATCCCACTTCTCATATCTATAAGCTGTGAACTCCTAAGTGTACTCTCAAACTTATTCAAGCTTCAAGTCATATTCCTTCAAAGAAATTCCAAGATTTTTGTAAGTATCTCATTTCCTTGACTAGTGATTCTCCACATTATTCTGTAAATTTCATTATATTTACACATAAAATTTTGGGTACATATTCTTAGGATATTCTAAAAGTTCAAAGAGTTATCAACTCCCCCCCAAGTGTTAGAACTTGGAAACTCCTTATCATCTCTTCAAATCATCCAACAAGCAAAACCAAGGTGAGCTTCATACCCCTACTTTTTCAGGTTTTTATTATTCTTGGGGGAGAATACAAGTCAAAAACGTTGTTTTAAACCTTGATTAATTGCTTGTTATACTTGTATGCTAAGTTATATGTGCTAAAGTTATGAGAACTCCAAGAACTCGAAATCTCGAGCAAGTCTCAAGAGTTTGAATCGTATTTCACAAATTATGTAAAGAAACAAGAAATAGTATGTTAAAAAATATAAGTTAGAAATTTTTATGAGAAAAACCATAAGTATTTACATCAAAAATTGCTTAAACAAGTAGTTTGGGAGGGAATGGACCTCTTTCAACAATTCACATAGCTTTGAGCCACCTTTTGACAAACATGAGTCCTATTTGATAAATTATAAAATGAAGGACAATTTTGTCAACATCAAGAATATTCGGTCATTTTGACAAACCTAATTTAAAAAGAAATATTTCTATAAATGAAAATGAAATATCTAGTCAACGAGTACACCATTGTTATTTATGAAATAAAGAATGGATTACAACGATTTTTGCATAAACACCTGTTAGTATTCTAGTCAGACGCATCTTCACAGTACCTATATATATATATATATATATATATATATATATATATATATATATATATATATATATATATAATAGTGTACGCTTAAAGTCCTGTAAGAGTTATAACCAGAGTCTCCTGGAGGGGGAGCGGGAATTTGGAGATCTATACGGAGTTGACACCCCGCACCTTCGTTGTTCGCTACAGCTGGACCGGCCAGTCTACGGTGACAAAATGTCTTAAACAAAACTGATGCGTGAAGAACGTCAGAATAGGAACTCCGTCATATTAGTATGGTTATAACGACTCACTAAGAATATAACAATTATTATTATTTAGAACTTTACACAAGTTACACCTTCCGATTTTAAAACTAATGTTTGGATGCATTAAACGAAGCTTTTACCACACAAGTCTTAGGATTTTAGTACTACCATTTTATACATCAGAAAATATAGGATTTTATGGGGAAATAGTGTTATACAATTCAGAAAAACGATATACACACATGCAACTATACTTAATTGGAAACAAGACATACAACCATATGATAGGAAAATATGGGATTTTCTGGTTTTTCCATCTATCACATATTTTTACACAAAATGCTTATGAACTCACCAACATATTTTATGTTGACCCTTTTCAAATTACTTGTATTCTTAGGAAATCAATAATGAGGTTAATGGAATGCAGATTCAAGATTATATTGATGTAGTTTGGACTTTATTCAATATTGTCTCTTTTGTGTATTTCAAGAACATGAACAAGATGTAGAACAATGTAAGTTTGATATATTGATGTATGATGTTTGGATTTGCTATGTTTCATTTATATACAATTGTTATGATACTGCACAATGACGTCACCCGCCTCCGGACGTTTCTGTTGTTCTGGTCCAGGGGTGTGACAAATAAAGACGCAAATCACCATATTTCCTCACACCTTCTCTCAACTTCTATCCCAAACCTCCCCAAAGCCTCAAGGCTTTTCTATAGAACTTATTAGGAGTTAGTAACAAGTACCGGAGCACCAAAAGTCTTCGAGAAGAAGAGCTTTCGGATTAGAAGTTATGCCCGCGTAGAGCCCGGTTCCTTGCTAAACCACCTTGTAAGTGAGTTGTTCTTACTATACTTTAAGTATAGTTTATGTTTAAGTTCAGTATCGTTATTATGAACCTATAAAAAAGATTTATAAGTGATCCAAAGTCATTATACTGATTGAACTACTTATAGGAGAGGTGTCTAGAATGGTCACATTGGGATTGGTTGTTGGATTTCAAAAAAGCTATATGCTGAAATGGTCCTGCCTCCCAACTGTCTGCTGATCCTTACTTGATAACTCATGACGTAGACCTTGAGTTAATGATAAATCTAGAATAATAATTAGTCACAATAATATTAGACTGAAATCTAGTGATAATAATATTAGGTTTCGTCAAAGGAAAAGACGATTGTTAGAAGCGAAGCGTTGCCCAAATTTCGAGTCATCACTTTAACAGGTGAGTGCATAGTCCCTTTCATGAACATGATTTTAATACAAGTATTAAATATATGTTGAAAGTTTATATGTGAGTTATATGCTTATTATCTGGAAGTATGTGTTATATGTATATTTGATGATATACGCTATGCAAACCATACATGGTTCTATGTGTGTTGAGATGTATTTACATGATAATAATAATAGAAGTATTATAAATGAGAAGATAAATGTATGATAATACTTAATACTCTGTATAAAATATTAAACTAAATTAGGACACTGTTGCTAAAATAGAGTTAGTATTGAAAGATGATTATATGTATTGTAGGCTTCTTAGAGATGAAATAAGACTTAAAATAGATGATTAGTTCAATTAAGTTTGGATATCGGGTAGTATCTTATTAAGGGTACATGTGTGATCGAAATAGAGAGTAGAAACTCTGTTCGAGGTGAATGATGATCGGTGGAGTATGTCATACATACAAAAGTAGTTTCTAAGTACCAAGTCTTTTTCAAAGTTCTATGTCTTAGGTGTTTCTTGTGTTAGGGTATTATTATGTTCTAGGGTACGAATCCTACTTGTACCAGGGTACTAATATGTGTGAGAAGTACTATCATACAAAGTCCTTCATTTTTACACTATTGCGTGTCGGGGTACGGGAGCATACGGGAGTACTTTATTAGTATTTCCCCATACTTTTTATTTTGAAGAGCTTTGGAGTCATTGTTTCTTTTATGAAGTGATCGGACAAGCTTCATGTGGCAACGTTTCCTTTCACGAAGTAATTAAGGGAACTTCGTGGACTGCCTAATAGAGGATGTCAGTAATAGACCACTACCAGGTATGTCTGATGTTGTATTGCTGAATAGGGTGAGTCTAGGGGTAAAATATTTCACAGTGTCAGACCACTGCTAGACAAAGTTTGATGTTGTATTGTTGGATAAGGTGAGTCTGGGGGTAAAATACCTCATGGTGTCATACCACTGCTAGGCATAGTTATCTAGACAACCATCCCTGACTTAATTTTCATGTTGTTTTTACGAATGGAGGTTCGTGGTGAAACTTATTTCATTCCCCTAATTTGATGTATTTATTGATCCTCATTTGCTGTCAGAGAATTTCTGAAGCAGCGTCGTCAGTTTGTTGTTCATATTGATCCTTTAGGCTAGATCTTGTAAGATTGTTGTATAGGATCTATATGTGGGAATCGATGGGATGGGGTAAATTGTTTTAGAGATATGATATATCTGTCTTAATGAGAATAATTGGATTTGTAGGTTTGAGATAGACATTATTATTACATTATGGGATTGAAATCCCTATGTACTCACCAGGTCTCCCAACGTCACCCACTCACTTTATTGCATCACAAGTGGCTATATGAAAGATACATTCTGCTGAGAGAATCAAGGAGTATTAGGCCACTAGTTTAATTACTATAAGGCTTGTAATATTTCGTTATGCTTACGTTTCTATATTGACGATGAAATCCCAATGTTTTAATATAAATAAAACACTTTTCTTCGGAAATGATTTGATAGTACCATTATCAGGTTTTCTGGAAACAAGTTCCGCAATATTATTCTTTAAAATGGATACTTTGATTTTTAAATATGTATAAACAAATCGGTCTTTTCTAGCCGTGAAAATGGAGATCTCAAAGTTGGTATTAGTGCATTAGTTTAAGCAAACTAGGAATTTGTAGGATTTCTAGACTTAAACTTAGAATGTTAAGCGATGATTGTGAGATGAGTGTCTGCTATATTTAGGATGTAGGCCTAAATAGACACGAGCACTAGCTTATTTAAGGGAGATACCTAAATTGCTTTTGTGTGCTAACTGATTTATTGTAACATCCCAAAAATCGAGGCCAAAAATTTCATTTTTAATCAAGCAATTCATAACATAGTTTACCAATCATTGTCAATGTCATATCAAACATAAAACCATAACAACGTGTCTGAAAACCATATCATCGAAGGTACTAAAAATCAAAGTACAATCCTAGAAAATTCCATGCAGAAATCATGTGTGTGATGCGCTGCAACACCGGCGGCTCCTTCCCCTTCGACGAAGAGGTAATTAAAACCACCACCAAAAACTGTAAGCACAAAGCTTAGTGAGTTCCCCCATCATACTGCATACCATATAATATCATAGGTATCTTTCAACCGGTAACTACCATCAGTATCTTTCAACCGGTAACTATCATCGGTAACTTTCAACCGGTAACCGCCATTGATATCTTTCAACCGGTAACCGTCATCGGTATCTTTCAACTGGTAACTTCCATCAATATCTTTCAACCGGTAACTGACGACTATTTCACCCCTACCACTAGCATACAATAGCAAGATATAAACATACAGTCAGGCATATCGGGGTACTGACCTACCCATTGGTCCTAACGAGCTATGCCAGGGGAAAGACTATTCCCTGTCACTACCACTAACACAACTTTCATATTATGCAAGCATATATCATGACCAAGTCACATAACCAAACCAAGATAATTATCAACTAAATACTCCTGTTGGTGGGTCGATATTGTGGCCTTAGACCCACCCCTACTGGAAGGTAACTCACCTAGATGTTGTGTAGCATGTGAACTGTCCTCGGCGTGAAGGTTGGCTCCCATCGACTCCTCAATCCATACACGACAATCCTCAAGTCATCAAACATAACATATGAGCCTAAACAGGATCAATACCATAACCAGAAAAAGTCAACCTTGGTCAAAGTCAACATCTAGTTGATCTGACTCGCCGAGTTGGCCCACCAACTCGCCGAGTCCATACTCCACTAATCCGATACAACCTCGACTCCGCTCGTCGAGTCTAGTAAGAACTCGATGGGTTCTTCTTCCTTCAAACTATCGGGACCATCTTTATCCGACTCTCCGAGTTCTTCCTTGAACTCGGAGAGTTCATCTCCCTCATAAGAACATGTCCAGTCTACGACTCGTCGAGTTGTATGAACAACTCGTCGAGTCAATCTTCAGTGGTTGGGAGATTGCCTTGGACTCACCGAGTGTGTTCATACACTCGTCGAGTCCCATGATTCTCAGATCCTTTTCGCATCTAAACATCTGTGGGTCTTCCCTCACTAACAACTGGTCCATTCGCAGAATGGATTTGGTGGTCATTACAATTCGACTCGTCGAGTCCCAAGAACAACTCGACAATTACATCCTTGACCATTACTATACAACTGATTTAAGTGGGTCTTAACACATCAATACCATAGATTTGGCCTCCTAATGTCCATTTTATACGTAAAGTTCCAAACTTGGTGCACATGCATGATGTTTTTGGCTTAAAAATCCATAAAAGGTGCTCTAAAATGTACATGGGGCTCTCATGGCCATAAAGTTGGCACCCTTATGCCATGAGACCCCTCCAATGACTCAGATATGAAAGTAGAGCCCCATGAATCACTTCACAAATCCAAAAATGGTTTAGGAAGCCCTAAATGCACCCAAAATCTAAGCCCTAAAGATGAACAACCAAATGGAAGACCAAAACAGGGGGCATTTACCTTGCTAGAGCTGAAGATGGAATAAGATCTCTGGATCTACAAGCCCCAACTTGAATTCTCAAGCTTCTTCCTTCCTTTCGAGCTTCACAAACCACCCAAAAGCACTAAAATGGCCTTAGATCACACAAAAGGGCTAGGGTTTCGATATACAACTTTTTGGGAGAGATAGGGATGAGGGAGGCTGAGTTAAGTCATTTAAATACGGTGCAAACCCTCAGATTTAGTGTTTACCTCATACAACACCTACTCACCGAGTCAGTCTCCAGACTCGTCGAGTAGGTCACCTAAAATGCCCACGGTTCACGACCCTACTCAACGAGTTGGGCCACCAACTCGTCGAGTCCCAGAGAAAATACAGAAACGTTTAAATTAAATGTGTACCGGGAATTAGGTGCTACAAATCTCCCCTACTTATTCTAGACTTCGTCCTCGAAGTCTACTGCTTGATCCTGAAAAAGCTCGGGGTAGTGCTTCCTCATCTCGTCCTCCGGCTCCCAGGTCCATTCTGAGCCCTTGCGGTGCTGCCACTGGACCTTTACCAGTTCCACCCTCTTGTTCCTCAGATCCCTTGACTTCCGGTCAAGGATTTCCACTGGCCGCTCGATGTAGTTCAGGCTGTCATCAACCCGAATATCCTCTAAAGGCACCACTGCTAAATTGTCCACCAAACATTTCTGTAACTGGGAGACGTGAAAGGAGCTATGAATCTGACTGAGTTTGGCTGACAGATCTAGCCTATATGCCACCTTTCCCACCCGGGATATAACCCTGAAGGGTCCAATATACCTGGGGCCCAGCTTGCCCCGCTTCCTGAATCGAATGACGCCCTTCAATGGTGACACCTTCAGGAGTACCATATCCCCGACCTAGAACTCCAGGTCCGACCGTCGCTTGTCGGCATAGTTTTTCTGCCGACTCTGAGCAGTCTGAAGCCTGCTCCAAACCTGCTGGATCTTCTCCGTAGTCTTGAGTACTACTTTGGTACTCCCCATGACTCTTTACACAACATCTCCCCAGCATATCTGGGTCCTGCACTTCCTCCCATACAACATTTTCGAAGGGAGGATGGTCGATACTCGCATGATAACTATTTTTATAGGAGAACTCAGCCAACGGAAGGTAAGTATCCCAACTACCTCCGAAGTCTAAAATACATGCCCACAGCATATCCTCCAGAGTCTGGATGATCCGCTCGCTCTGACCATCCATCTGCGGATGAAAGGCGGTGCTAAAATGCAGTCGAGTACCCAGCTCTCCATGAAACTTCTTGCAAAACCTGGAAGTGAACCGCACGTCCCTGTATGAAATCACTGAAGTTGGCACCTCGTGCCGCTCCACTACCTCCCGGATGTAGATGTCGGCCAACTTTTTGGCCGAAATATTCTCTTGAATTAGAATAAAATGTGTGCTCTTGGTCATTCGATCAACGATGACCCAGATCGAATCCACCCCTCGCACGGTCCTGGGAAGCTTTGTGATGAAGTCCATAGTAATATCCTCCCACTTCCACAGCGGGATGTCCAATGGTTGGACCTTCCCATGAGGTATCTAGTGCTTAGCCTTGACCTTCCTGCTGGTTAGGCACCTTTCCACAAACCAAGCTACGCCCCTCTTCATACAGGGCTACCAATAACCGAGACGAAGATTCCTATACATCTTCGTTACCCCCGGGATGGATGGAGAACCTAGATTTGTGCGCCTCTGCCATCAGTACCTAGCGCACACCCCCATGATATGGGACCCTCACCCTACGGTGAAGAGTCAACAATCCATGACTATCATAGTCGAATGAGGAAAGCTGACCCACAATTCTCTCACTCTTCCGATGTTCCTCCTTCATGGACTCTTGCTGGGCCTCTCGAATCTGCTCCAACAACGGAGTTACAACTTTCATCCTTAGACAAATTTCCCTGATCAACGCTGCCTTGCAGCTAAGCGCATCGCCCATGACATTGGCCTTCCCCGGGTGGTAGAGGATCTCGCAATCATAATCCTTTACCACATCAAGCCACCGACGTTGCCTCATATTTAGATTTGGCTGGTCCATTAGATACCTCAGGCTCTTGTGGTTCGTGTAAATGGTACAACGAACCCCATAGAGGTAATGGCACCAAATCTTGAGGGCAAAACAACAACCCCCAGCTCTAAATCATGCGTCGGGTAATTTGCCTCGTAAGGCTTCAGCTGCCTCGAAGCATAAGCTATAACATGCCCCCTTTGCATCAATACCACACCTAAGCATAAGATGGATGTATCTCAATATACCACAAGTCCTCCATGCCCTATGGCAGGGCTAAGATTGGCGCTTCGCACAATCTCTGTCTCAATGTATCAAATGCGGCCTGCTGCTCAAGCCCCCAGCGAAAGACCACGACTTTCCTCGTCAACCGGGTCAGGGGCACGACTATCTTGGAGAAGTCTTAAATGAACCTCCGATAGTAGCCTGCCAATCCTAAGAAGCTCCAAATCTTAGATGGAGACCTCGGAACCTCCCACCTCATCTCGGCCTCTACCTTGTCCGGGTCAACCGAAATCCCGTTCTGGTTGACAACGTGCCCAAGAAACTGCACCTCGCGCAACCAGAAATCGCACTTGGAGAACTTAGCATACAAGTTCTCTCTCCTTAATGTATCCAAAACGTCTCGCAAATGCTCCTCATGCAATTCTCGAGTCTTGGAATAAACCAAGATGTCATCGATGAAAACCATCACAGACCAATCCAACATCGGTCTGCACACGCGGTTCATGAGGTCCATCAACGCGGCAAGAGCATTAGTGAGCCCGAAAGGCATCACCACGAACTCATAGAGGCTATAGCGTGTCCAGAATGTAGTCTTATACACATCTTCCTCTCTGACCCTCATCTGATGATATCCTGAACGTAGATTAATCTTGGAGAACCAAGATGCTCCCAGAAGCTGGTCAAAGAGGTCATCAATCCCCGGGAGTGGGTAACGGTTCTTCACCATTACCTTCTTCAACTCCTGATAGTCAATACACATCCGATGTGACCCGTCCTTCTTCTTCACAAACAGAATCGGGGCTCCCCCGGGTGAACTGCACAGTCTAATGAATCCTTTGTCTAACAGCTCCTGCAGCTACGTACACAACTCTTGCATCTCAAGAGGAGTCAACCTAAACGGCGCCTTGGCTATCGGAGCCGCACCAGGTACTAGGTCGATCCTGAACTCTACCTTCCTCTCCGAAGGTATCCCATGCAACTCCTTGGGGATTGCATCTGCAAACTCTCGTAACACGGGCACATTGCCCACTGTCGCCTTACCTGTTTCCCGGGTATCCATAACATAGGCGACAAATCCAGCGCAACCCTGCTGAAGGTAGCGCCTAGGTCTCGCTGCTGAATAGAAAGTTGGTCCTCGCTATGGCCTCTCACCTTGAATCACTAGCTCTACCCAACTTGGGGTCCTCATCCGCACCAACTGCTGCGTGCAGTCGATCACAGTCCCATTGGGGCTTAGCCAATCCATACCAATAATAAACTTGTTCGCCTGCAAAGGTATAGGAACCAAGTCTACCAGGTAACGCTCTTCAAACAGTCTCAAAACACAGTTCTGGTAGACCTCTGATGCTCGCACTGACTGGTCGTCTGCAATCCCGACCTCCAAAGGGCAATGCAGCATGCCCGAAGATTCAGGAAACTTGTTGTTAAGCGCAAGAGATACAAACGATCGGGTAGCACCCGAATCAAACAATACCTGAACTGGGATACCGTTCACATGGAACGATCCTAAACAAAGCACATACATAACATATCAAAATCACAACGACATAACATAAAGACATAAGAAAGAAATCGTACCCGTCACCACATCGGGTGCAATGTGTGACTCCTCGACTGTCAACTGAACGGCTCAGGTCCGTACCACTGGAGCCTCTACCTTAGCCTTCCGGCCATCCGTCACCCGTGCCAACGCTGGGGTCGGCACCACCGTTGGCGCTGCTGCTGCCGCTGCTATTGATCTATGGTAGTTGGCCTTTTTATGGACCCTCTGATTGCAATGAAAGCAAATTAGGTCTGATATCTGAACCATGGGAGCAGGGGTAGTACAATCCCTTCGAAAAGGTCCTATCTAGCCGCACTTATAGTAGTCGAAAGCCGGCCTAGTGCAGCAAACTCCCTCGTGTGACCGACCGCACTTTCCACAGCGGTCCCGCCCCTGTTGGCCATTCGAACTCACGTCGAATCCCTTGGGTTTCTTCCTTAAAACCGCTGCAACCTGCGTAGTCTCTGACTTCCTCTTCCCGAGGTTCTCTAAATCAATCTCCCTCTCCCGTGCCCTGGCAATCATGGACTCCAGGGACGGGCAGACCGAACAGCTGAGATGCTCCGGAATGTCGACTCTCAACATATCATTATAGCGGGTCTTCCGTGTCTCCTCATCCCCTATATACTGGGGTACCAACAATGCTCTCTCTCTCGGAACTTGGCGGTGATCTCCGCCATAGTCTCTGTAATCTGTCTCATATCCAAAAACTCTCTGCCCAGCTGCTGAAGCTCCACAGCTGGTGCAAACTCAACCCTGAATCTGGTCTCGAAATCTGACCAAGTCATAGCCTCGATGGCTGGGGCTCATAACGAATCACCAACTAACTCCCACCAATCCCTGGCTCGATCCCTCAAACAACCCGCCACAAAACGGACCTTCTACCCTTCTGGGCAGAAGCTCGCCAACTGCACAAACTAAATGTCTGCAATCCATCTCCTAGCATCAATGGGGTCCTTCACCCCGTGAAAATCCGGCGCACCTCTCCCTCGGAAGTCCTTGAAGGATAGTGTGCACGTACCCGTCTAGCTAGATGCCAAATCACTCCTGAATGCCCAAAGGTGATCCTCCATCAGCTCAATAATCCCCACCTTGATCTACCAAAAAATGACGGGGGTCGCATCAAGGATACCTCTCGTGATCTCAGACGCGATGAACTCGCGTAGCTCGTCATCAACCTGCCTGGATCCTGCACCCGAGACTAATCCTGATCCTGAACCTGATCCTCCTGCTCCATGTCGTGTAATCGCAATACTGAAAATAAACACATAAAAGTCAGGATCATACATACCCCTCGAGAGGTCTCACGCACTCTCCAAGTTTCCTGGTTCCATCTCGGCCCTCCTTGACTCGAGTACGGATCCTCTGCTTCCAGTAGTGCAGGCCCATACTACCTTCCACATATATCCATACTTTCCTCAAGGATTGCATCAACTTCACCAAGTCCTTTTACCGATACCCTTTCCTACTAATCTCGTCCTAGGCTTTCCTAGGGCACTCTCCGACCTACTCTCCACCATCAGCTGCACTAGGAGTCCCTACCTCCCTTCCCTAACTAGCTTGTGAATATTGTTACATATCCGCTCACTAGTTAGTTAAAGTTAGCCAGGACCCCTTAAGCACAAAGCAAGAAACATTCGTACATCGAGTAACAAGATCAGGCATAACCTAATCACGCTATCCTACTACTGTCTAAATAGTCCTAACATACAGCTCATACATCAGACATTCAAGGCATCGTCTAGATCCTTAGCCCTACTCTAGCATGCAGTTCTCAGAATCATATATCAGGCATACAAGGCATCCTTCTAGATCCCTAGCCCTAATCTAGCATGCAGTTCTCAGAATCTAGAACCATACACATAACATAAAAAGTATTGGTATCTTGGGGAAAACTTACTTGAGCTCGGCCGGTCGCACGCATCACACACCTTGTCTGTTCTCAAAATTTCTTAACTTAAAATTTTAGAAACTTTTTTTCCTTAAAAAAAATCTTTTAGTCCCTCGGTTTGAGTCCAGACACCCTTGAGGGTGTGTCCGAATCCCTCAAACCAGGGCTCTGATTCCAACTCGTAACATCCCAAAAATCGAGGCAAAAAATTTCATTTTTAATTAAGCAATTCATAACATAGTTTACCAATCATTGTGAATGTCATATCAAACATAAAGACATAACAATGTTTCTGAAAACCATATCATCAAAAGTAATAAAAATCATAGTACAATCCCAGAAAATTCCATGTAGAAATCATGTGTGTGGTGCGCTGCTACACCGTCGGCTCCTTCCCCTTCGACGAAGAGGTACCTGAAACCACCACCAAAAACTGTATGCACAAAGCTTAGTGAGTTCCCCCATCATACTGCATACCATATAATATCATAGGTATCTTTCAACCGGTAACTACCATCGGTATCTTTCAACCGGTAACTATCATCGGTATCTTTCAACCGGTAACCGCCATCGATATCTTTCAACCGGTAACCGTCATCGGTATCTTTCAACTGGTAACTACCATCGGTATCTTTCAACCGGTAACTAGGGACTATATCACCCCTACCACTAGCATACAATAGCAAGATATAAACATACATTCAGGCATATCGGGGTACCGACCTACCTATTGGTCCTAATGAGCTATGCCAGGGAAAGACTATTCCCTATCACTACCACTAACACAACTTTCATATTACGCAAGCATATCTAATGACCAAGTCACATAACCAAACCAAGATAATTATCAACTAAATACCCCTGTTGGTGGGTCGGCATTGTGCCCTTAGACCCACCTCTACTGGAAGGTAACTCACCTCGATGTCGTGTAGCGTCTGAACTGTCCTCGGCGTGAAGGCGGCTCCCATCGACTCCTCAATCCCTATACGAAAATTCTCAAGTAATCAAACATAACATATGACCCTAAATAGGGTCAATACCATAACCAGACAAAGTCAAACTTGGTCAAAGTCAACATCCAGTTGACCTAACTCGCCGAGTCCATACTCCACTAATCTGATACAACCTCGACTCCGCTCGTCGAGTCTAGCAAGAACTCGATGATTTCTTCTTCCATCAAACTATCGGGACCGTCTTCATCCGACTCGCCGAGTTCTTCCTTGAACTCAGCGAGTTCATCTCCCTCATAAGAACATGTCTAGTCTACGACTCGCCGAGTTGTATGAACAACTCGTGGAGTCGATCTTCAAAGGTTGGGAGATTTCCTTGGACTCGCCAAGTCTATTCATACACTCGTCGAGTCCCATGATTCTTAAGTCCTTTTTCGCATCTAAACATCTACGGGACTTCCCTCCCAAACAACTGGTCCATTCGCAGAATGGATTTGGTGGTCTTTACAATTCGACTCGTCGAGTCCCAAGAACAACTCGGCAAGTACATCCTTGACAATTACTATATAGCTGATTTATGTTGGTCTCAACACATCAAAACCATAGATTTGGCCTCCTAATGTCCATTTTATACGTAAAGTTCCAAACTTGGTGCACATGCATGATGTTTTTGGCTTAAAAATCCATAAAAGGTGCTCTACAATGTACATGGGGCTCTCATGGCCATAAAGTTGGCACCTTTATGCCATGAGACCCCTCCAATGACACAGATATGAAAGTAGAACCCCATGAATCACTTCAGAAATCCAAAAATGGCTTAGGAAGCCCTAAATGCACCCAAAATCTAAGCCCTAAAGATGAACAACCAAATGGAAGACCAAAACAGGGGGCATTTACCTTGCTTGAGTTGAAGATGGAATAAGATCTCTGGATCTACAAGCCCCAACTTGAATTCTCAAGCTTCTTCCTTCCTTTCTTGCTTCACAAACCACCCAAAAGCACTAAAATAGCCTTAGATAACACAAAATGGCTAGGGTTTTGATATACAACTTTTTGGGAGAGATAGGGACGAGGGAGGTTGAGTTAAGTCGTTTAAATAGGGTGCAAACCCTCAGATTTAGGGTTTCCCTCATACAACACCTAATCGCCGAGTCAGTCTCCCAACTCACCGAGTAGGTCACTTAAAATGCCCGCAGATCACGACCCTACTCGACGAGTTGGGCCACCAACTCGTCGAGTCCTAGAGAAAATTCAGAAATGTTTAAATTAAATGCATACCGGGAATTAGGTGCTACATTTATGATGCTTTATGATGCCATTATTTGAGCGGATCTATGGTCTCTTGCTGACCGAATTTGGAAACTTTATATGTTCAGATTTCTAAGTATTTAATTACGGTATTAGACATGACATGTAACATTTCGGAGTGATAAGGAGATTTATACGCATGTGGTAAATAAATATTTCCCTATCTTAATTCTCGTCGCTACATACTAAACATCTACTAGAGTGTATAGATCGAAATGGTGAGAATTCGCAACGGATTAGGAAATGCTAATGGAAATCAATAGCCTGAACCACATGTGATTGAGTGTGCACTAGAGGTAGCAGCTCCACCCGAGCCAATCACGATGGCAGGAGTCTAAGAAATGATTTGGGCAATGATGGCCGAACAAAGGGAAGAGGTGAGGAAAATGTGTTCTTGTTGAGCAGCTTGAACTGAACATCGAACAGTTAGAAGAAGGAAGTTATAATAGAACCGTTAGTCAAGCCGAACCACAAGTGGTTAGAAGAACTAACCAAAATGAAGGAATTGAAAGGAGCAGATGCAAGTATAAAGACTGTATGACTTGAAAACCATAAACTTTTACTGGGAAAGAAGATCCAATAACTGAATCTATGAAACAGAGCTAGCTTTCATAACATGTGGTTGCAAGGGCAAGCTAGAAACCACTTATGCTATATGTTAGTTTAGGGGTAGATGTTGTTCGTTGGTGGAACACATTTGGAAAAATCATAAGCCCCAATGAGCCATTACAACTGATATGCGAAGAATTCTTGGTACACTTTAGATGTAAGTTATGCTCAACCCAAAACCTGCTACAGTTAGAAAACAAATTTCTTACGTTGAAGAAGGGGAACATATCTATTGATGAGTATACTAATGCCTTCACAGATAAGATGCAGTTTGCTTTGCGCATCGTCCTTGGAGAGCTAACAAAAATCGATAAGTATGCAAAAGGACTACCATGGAAGTACCTTGTGCCAATATACTAGGCACATACTCTTGAGGCGGCCATTTGGGCTGCTAAGTCTGTTGAAGAAATGATCAAAGGCAAAACCACCAATAAGGTTGAAGTTGGAGAGAAGAGGAAGTGTGAGGTGTCTTAAAGATCCGAAAAGAGAAATAGGTTCCCGAAGTTTGACCTCAATAACAAGAGGTATGGTGATAACAATGAAGAAAAGTGGTATGACAAGTGCAGAAGGAAGCACATTATGCTCTAAAGAGGTGACCTACTTCAAATACGTTAATATTGGTCACTACGCCAACGAATGCACGACCAAGAAAGAATTTAACTTGTACTTGGATTAGGGAAAGCCACAAGGTTACCAAGGTGCTAGTAATTGATTCTTTTTGTTCATATTTGTCGTTAAAAGCATTTCAGTAATGACTAAGAACATGATTATTATTTAAACCATAATGGTCATATCATATCGAGTCGGACTAAGATATGTATTCTACGTGATTCAGAGAACCAAGTTCGATGTAGCATTTAACTTAAGCCAAAATATTAAAGTGAAAGATAATCGAAGCAATCAATAGAAGTATTTCGATCGTTGTTAAAGTAAGAAGCTTGTAGCTAGAAGTGCTACATACTATAACGTGATTATATCACATTAGAACATGAAGGAAGGTATCTTCCAATCTAGAATCTGACTCAAAAAGACCTGAGTCTAAGCGTTGCATCATACAATGAGAGGTCATTAGAACATAACACATCGGTCTGTCGCATTAATCGATGTTAATAACTTATCTTAAGTTAAGTTTGTTAAGAAGGTGAAGAAGTATCCAATAAGGATCAAGTTTGTAACTCAAATGTTACGATTGAAAGTCCAACATAGTATGAAGATCGGGTGCAAGATTGAGCACCGCCAGCAGTCAAGAAGTCCAAGAGTTAGATACTTATTTGAAAGGACATAAGAGTTAGTTATTACCTAGAATGGAAATATAGTATATGGAGTCATTAAACAAGCCATGTGTTGTTGATGATTCCAGGACGTAATCATCCTATGGGGGAGATAATTGTGACGTCCGCAGATTCGGTCTAGTCAATTTAAAGGTAATAAGCATTAAAAATGACTTTTTGATTGAAGATTATTTGGAATAAATAATCTTAACCAAAGTTATAGTATATTTCACAAGGATTCCATACATATAAAGAACGTTGAAATCCGACTTATAATGAAAAAGTTATGACCCGTCGAAGTTTTGCGACAAGATCGACACAATGTCGCGTATCGTAAAAAGGTGAATTTTTGACAAAATACCTTTTAGCCTTGGTGGTCTAAATGAAAGTCATATTATATGTTAAACCGAGAACGTACATAAAAATAACGTCCAAATCTGACTTCGTTTGAGGAGGTTATGATTTTTATAAAATTTAGCATAACAGAATATAGACCGGACGTCGGATGTCAAAGTTATGAATTTTTGACGAACTTTAATTGTCTAAGCCTGTTAAAATATAACTTTAAAAATAAAGTCAAAATTAGCCGAACGAGTCTAAACGAAAGTTGTAGATCACGTCGCTACCTATAAATAGAGACGTAAATCACCTTATTTCCTCACACCTTCTCTCAACTTCTCTGCCAAACCTCCCCAAAGCTCAAGGCTTTTCTCTAGCCCTTCTTAGGAGTTAGTAGCGAGGCCCGGAGAGCCAGAAGGCTCCAAGAAGAACAACTTTTGGCTCAAAAATTGTGTGATGTGTATACATGGAATATGGAGCGGGAGAAAGTGAATCAATGAATATAATTTTTGAAATCGAAAATGTAAAGATAAAATCACCTGGATTGATATCAAATTCCTCAAAGTCATCGTCATATCCAAACACATCAATCTTACCTTGTTCATCCCCTGCAATTTGTAAAACACAATTTAAGTAAGCCCTAATATTAATCACAATTTCAATAATAAATTTGTGTGATGTGTATACATGGAAGATATTTATTATTGAAATTGTGTTTAATATTTGGGCTTACTTAAGTAGTGTTTTACAAATTGCAGAGGCTAAAGAAGGTAAGGTTGATGTGTTTGGAGATGATGATGACTTTGAGGAATTTGATATCAATCCAAGTGACTTTATATTTACATTTTCGATTTCAAAAATTATATTCATTGATTCACTTTCTCCTGCTCCATCTTCTCCACATATAAATCATGAGAAGTTATTGGATTTTCACTAGCGTTTGCATAGAGTATTGCACGAGACCTAGAAAAAACTTTGGTTCTTTTCGAAGCTTCGATTATGAGGAAATCATAAGAAGTTTTACTTACATTCTCATTTGTGTCTATCCTTTTTAATTTGCAGATGATGGATGACTCTAATTTTCCCGATGCACTTTCAATTTTAAGGTTTAATGCAGAAAGGAAGCAACAAGGGACACGCCAAAGTTGTGAAGTCATAGAAGGTAAATTAACTCTAAGGGCGATTTTGGGTGGGGTTTCAATTTTCTATGTTATATTTATTTGAACTATTAAATTTAGAGGCTAATTAGAAGTTTTTAAAGAAAATAAATTTGAAATTAGCAGTAATGTGTTAAATTCCTTTATTAACATTCATGTATTAAGCTCTCAAACTTTATAAACAATAAATTCTCTATGTTGGTAAAAGACAAGGTTCTTCCTACATGTTTGCTTATTTTTTCATTGGTTGAAAATGATTACTAAAGTGTGGTTACATTAGTGGAATTGGTCAGGAAATCTCAGAAACTGTGGGTAAAGAGTAGCTTCCAGTTTATGCGTGTAGTTTTGAAGTATATCATTGAACATCAAGATCTTATATGCAAGTAAGAAATAATTTCTAATTGGAATGATGACTTAGTTATATGGATCACTTTTGAGCTTTAGAGATGAGACAATTAATCTTTGCTTTGGCCTTGGATAGAGAGATTGTTTTCATTGGACACCATCTTCATTTACCTATGTATACAAACACCATCTTCAACTTCATTTATCCTTAATTGTGCAAAACTCATTTACACTTTATAAAAATAAAGTCAAATGATCTTAATTTATTTTTAGTTTTAGAACCTTTTGACGTGATACCAGAAAGACAATAGTGAATACATAATTAGGATAAATAGTGACAACATGTGATAAGATTACTTGGCTTCTTTCAAAAGGTGAGAGTTGGTTAAAGCCTGAATACATGTATTCGATTTTCTCTCTCTAGTTACTTTTTAGTAATTATTTCAATTACCAATCAACGTTACTATAAATGTAACGATCTGTTCCGAATTGTTTTCCTTATGCGGGGCGGTGACCTGAAGATCGGTTATCATCAGGCTTAGGGCCTTTAGGCCTTTGGGAGAGAGAGAGAGAGAGAGAGAGAGAGAGAAAGAGAGAGAGAGAGAGAGAGAGAGAGAGAGAGAAATTTAGACCCATTTGGGTGTGAGTAATGTAACTTAGATGATCTGGCAGTTCGGTTTGTGTTTTGGAACCAAGGGATATATCGGTAAAGTGTCATTCGGGGTTTTTATATGAATACTGGATTTTAGTTTGGGAAGTCTTTGTTGGATTAGGTTTCTAAACCCACAACTATAATTGGTATATCCTGGTATTAATAGTAGCACAGCCCTTTTGGGTTTGCCATCATCACTAGCAACTAGACAGGATGACTTTTGGAGTGTGGTTGATTTATTATTTGATTAGTTAATTGAAATAAATGATTTATTAATGTATTATAAAAATAATATATTAATTAGAAATCATATTATTTAATTAATATTTAATCAAAAATTAATTGGAATTAATTTTGGGATTAAAAGAATTAATTGAAAGTGCATGGACGAAAGTGCAATTGTTCAATAGTTGAA
This sequence comes from Lactuca serriola, assembly GCF_051521515.1. NCBI lineage: Eukaryota > Viridiplantae > Streptophyta > Magnoliopsida > Asterales > Asteraceae > Lactuca > Lactuca serriola. Next base: position 30,688,027 of record NC_136412.1, on the reverse strand, counting down.
CATTTGACATCCCCATTTTCACGGCCATAAAAGACCGATTTAGTTTATCCTTTTATAATAAAATCAGAGTAATCTTTCAAAGAAAAGTGTTGCGGAATTTGTTCCCAAAACAAAATATGATAACATTTATCAAAACATTTCTTAAAGAAATGTATTTTCATTTCATTACAAACTTGGGATGTCAACATCGATACAGATCAAAAGCATAAACAGTACAATATAGGCCTTACAACATATATTTACATATACTGGCCTATAATCCAAAATCCCTCGTCAAGTCATCCAACTATGTTCTTGTTCCACTACCTGTAATAAAGAAAGTTGAGTGGGTTAGGCTTGGGAGCTTGGTGAGGACATAGGATTTTCAACCCATAATAAATAAATTTATTAATTTCATCAACCAACAATAAATTTATTAATTTCATCAACCACCAATAACCGTGATTACGTATTCCAATTATTCTCACTTTATGTCCCTAAACACCTATCATGAGGGACCTAGCCTAAGGATCATCATCGGGATGAACACTATTGCTAAGGGGATTCCTCAGCCATATATGTCTGTAAGGAAACCATAAGGGGGATGGAGTACACCGGTGAACACATCGTTCACAAACACCTACATGTTGCGAGCCTGCTAGCGTTCAACTGGACAATCAAGAAAAGTATGTGGGTATCCTATACTCCGCTAGATGACTGGAACATAAACAACTTCATGGCCTCTCATCATCTTATTTCATCACACATCAACTATTTCATCTACCCATGTTTACACAACATATTTGTAGATAAAAATACATATACATTTTAAATCATTCTAAACATGCATAAAACAGTCATTCAAAATTCCATCTCAAATAAATAAACAATATATATACACATAGCACGTATTTTATATAAAATACTTCATATCTATGTGTAAGATAAAAGTCGCTATACACTCACTTGATAAGATGGTGATTGGACATCACTTCGTTCCTTAAAACAATATTTTTCGATGAAACCAGGAGGTTTGTTAAAAAATCGGGCACTGCGCGGGCAGAGTTTCGAATCAAAAAACTCTTTTTTCTCGGAGACTTCAGGCTCTCCAGGGCTTTCTTCTAGTGCTAGGAAGGTACCCCAGGCTTCGGGGGGGGGGGGGGGGGGGTTTAGTGTGACTTAAGAGAAAGTATAGGGTGGAAGAGTGAAAATTATGTAAAACAATTTCGGGCAACCTCACACCCTTTTTATAGGTGGTCGAAGCTTCAGGTTACACTGGGCTTAACTTGGTACGCAGGGCGTACTGCTATATGCTAAGTGTACCTTCGTACGCTGTGCGGGGGAGAGGGAGGTACGTCGGATGTGTCATCGACGTGTCAAGCATGCGAAGGGTATGTCGTGGCCACTTCCGGGCTGAGGAAAATGTGAGACCGTTGGGCGTGCAGATCTCGTACGCTGGGCGTACCTCGATACGCTTAGCGTACCCCTTCGTACACTGGGCATTCCTCAAGCCTCGAAGTTTGTGTCCCGAACTTCAAAAATTCATAACTTTCGCATACGAGCTCCATTTTCGACGCTCTTTATATCCACGCGTAGGTAAGACCATGCTATACAACTTTCGTTTAGACTTGGTTGGCTAATTTTGAATTTATTTTTAAAGTTTTCTTTTAACAAGTGGGGACAAGAAAAGTCTGTTAAAAATTCATAGCTTCTTCATCCGACGTCCGTTTTTGTTTTTTTACCGTTGAACTACTATTGACGAGATCTTCAATTATTGTTTAGGTTATGTCGGGTAAAAATTGCTCGATCTATAATTCGAATTCCGGGCTGCATACTGCTATTCGAAATCTTAGAAAATTCAAAACTTCCTCATACGAAGTCAAATTTGGACATTCTTTTTATGCACGCTCTCGGTTTAATGTATGCTAAGACTTTCATTTCGATCACTAAGGCTAAAAAGTACTTTGTCGTAAACTCACTTTTTACCTCACACAACGTCGTGCCGGTTCTGTCGCGAAATTTTGACAGGTCATAACTTCCTCGTTATAACTCGGATTTCGGCGTTCTTTATATCTATGAAATCCTTGTTACGACCACTACAACTTTCTTCATAGGTATCGGTTTATCTAAAATTTTACTTTTGATACTTATTTTTATCCTTAATTTATTATATCATCATAATTAAGTATAAAGCACATAATACACAAATAATTCGTTTTTATTACTTCAAAACGAGTTACTAGGGTTTACCTAGACTATTATATCATCTTTAATGCTTAGCCCAAAAACACGGGCGTAACAATTCTCTCTTCCTTTGGATGATTCCGTCCCCAAAATCATGCATCAACAATCAAATGCGGATAGTGACTTATCATATCACTCGCCGTTTCCCATGTGAGATTTGGCCCATTCGTATGTTTCCATCGTAAAAGCACTAAATCGACCATCTTGCGTCGCAATTTCTTAGTCTTACGGTCAACGATCACCTCTGGTTCTTCAATTAGCCTCTTCTTTTCATCCATATTTAACTTGGAAATTTGAATTATGTCGAGAACTTCTCCCGTGAACTTCCTCAAATAACACACGTGGAAAGTGTTATGAATACCACCTAGTTCTTCGGGTAGTTTTAGCTTGTAAGCTTGGTTCCCAATCATCTGAAGAACTTTAAACAGTCAAATAAACCCTGGACTCAACTTTCCCCTGTTACCGAATCTTATAAGTCCCTTCCATGGCGAGACTTTAAGTAAAACCGAATCTCCAACTTCGAATGTCATCAGTTGTCTTTTCTTGTCAACATAGCTCTTTTGATGATCCTGAGCTGCTAACATCATTTCCCTAATCACTTTTAGATTTTCGGAAATCTGATGGTCTATCTTGGGTCCCATAAACTACTTTTCTCCAGCTTCAAGCCAACATGACGGCGTTCGACACTTTTATCCATACAAATCTTGATAAGGTGTCATCTTAATGCTCGAGTGGAAACTATTATTGTAAGATAGTTCCACCAGAGGTAAATGTTCATCCCAGTTACCTTGGAGTTCCAGGGTACACACTCTTAGCATGTCCTCCAATGTTTGAATCATTCATTCGCTCTGACCATCGGTCTGTGTATAGTAGGTTGTACTCAGACAAAACGTCGTACCAATTCCTCTTTTAGACTCCTACAAAACCTTGATGTGAAACGACTATCATGATCTGATACAATTGTTAAAGGAACACCATGAAGTCTTAATACCTCCTTCACATAAGCATTTGCGAGCTTGTCCATCAACTAATTCTTATTAGCTGCTATGAATTGTGCACTTTTTGTGAACCGATCAACGATTACCCAAACCATGTCATGACCGCTCTTTGTTTCACATCATGGGTACAGGTAAAGCTTCTAAACTCCCATACAGTTTCTGATGTTGTGCCTTAACCCCCGCACATGTCACACACTTGGCCACATACTTTGCAACATCGAGCTTCATCGTCTGCCACCAGTAGTAGGGTTTCGGATCCCTATACATTTTCGTGTTGCCATGATGAATCGAGTACATGGTCTTGTGAGCTTCTTCCATAAGAAGGTCTCTTATTCCTCCCGTCTTAGGTACCCAAATCCTATCTTGGAATACCTTCAGTCCTTGACCATTCGTACCAAACATTAACGTTTTGCCGAAACATTCTTCTATTCAGTCATTTTTCTCTAAAGCTTCTTCATGAGCTTTCTTGATGATTTTTACAATGGTTGAGACAACTTCGATTCTTAATCCCCTTCTCCACTTTTTGGCTTAAAGCATCAGCTACAACATTTGCTTTACCAGGGTGGTAAAGTATTTCACAGTCGTAATCCTTAAGCAACTCTAACTAGTGTCGTTGTCCCATGTTCAATTCTTTATGATTAAAGAGATACTGAAGACTCTTATGATCAGTGAAAAGTTTGCACTTTGTGCTATAAAGATAATGCCTCCATATCTTTAGGTCAAATACTACCGCTGCCAACTTCAAATCATGAGTGGGCTAGTTCTTTTCATGTACTTTCAATTGTCTCGATGCATATGCTATCACTTTATCCGTTTGGGTCAGAACACAACCTAACCCGACTCCATATGCATCGCTATAAACTATGAAGTCTTCAAATCCATTGGGTATAGAAAGAATCGGTGCTTCACACAACTTCTTCTTTAGCTTCTCAAATGCTTCCTTGTGATTCTCATTCCAAGTATAAGTAGCCCCTTTATGGGTCAAAGCTGTCAATGTAGTAGCTATCGGAGAAAAGCATTGGATAAATCTTCGGTAATATCCAGCTAATCCCAGAAAGCTTCAGATCTCCGTGGGACTCTTTGGTTGTTCCCACTTTATTATAGCTTCAATCTTAGCTGGGTCAACCATGATCCCTTCTTGGTTAACCACAAGACCCAAAAATTGAACTTCGTGAATCCAAAAATCACATTTGGAGAACTTTGCATATATCTTCTCCTTTTTCAGAACTTCTAACACTTCTTGCAGATGTTTGCCAAGCTCCTGCTTGATTTTTGAATAAATCAAAATGTCATCTACGAACACTATCATAGATTATCAAGGAATGGTTTACAAAATCTGTTCATTAAATCCATGAATGTTGTTGGAGCATTGATTAGTCCAAACGACATGACCAAGAATTCATGGTGTCAATATCTTGTTCTGAACGTAGTCTTCTCAATATCATGGTCTCTCATCTTTAGCTGATGATATCCTCACCTAAGATCGATCGTTGAGAAATAGCTCGAACCTTGCAGCTGATCAAACATGTCATCAATTCTCGGCAATGGGTACTTGTACTTTACCGTTGCCTTATTCAACTCTCTATAGTCTATGCACATCCTCATGCTTCCATCCTTCTTCTTTACGAATTACACCGGAGCTCCCCAGGGTGATGAACTTGGTCTAATGAAACCATTGTCCAAAAATTCCTAAAGTTACGTCATAAGCTCCTTCATCTCCATTGGTAATAATCGGTATGGTGCTTTTGCTATTGGTGTTATTCATGGCAACAAGTCTATTCAAAACTCCACTTGTCTATCGGGGAGCAATCCAGGAAGATTTTCGGGAAAGACTTCAGGATAATCACACACCATTGGTATACTTTGCATCTCCTATTTCTCCTTCTTAGCATCAATCACGAACGCTAAGTATGAGGAGAATCCTTTAGATAAACATTTTATGGCTTTCATTAGGGAAATTATTCTAGAATTTACTTTGTGCTTGTCTCCGTACACCATAAATGACTCTTTTCCAGGCGGGTTTACCTTCACTATCAGTTTCTTGCACATTATCTCGACATCATTAGCGCTAAGCCAATCCATTCCAAGTACGATGTCGAAACCATTCAACTCAATAGGTAACAACCCTTCATCGAATTCGTTTTCGTTCAAGTCGATGTGGATATTCTTAATGCAATCTCTAATAGGTATGAATTTGCCATTAGTAACTTCTACAATTAGGGCATTATCAAGTTTTTCTACAGGCAATGCTAGTCTTCTACCATTTTATGTGATATAACAGAGTAATTTGCTCCGGAATCAAACAATAAATTGACAGGCAATCCATTTACAAGAAAATTACCCGAAGCAACATCTGTTGCATCCTTTGCGGAAACCAGTGTCATCTAGAAAGATCTCAACTTCGGATTTTGGGGGAGATTGGGCCTTGCTGCCTCTTTCTTCTTCGGGCGGTCACTCAAAATGTGCCCTTCTTCGTTGCACCCATAACAAACTTTCTTATTGAAGGTGCATTCATTGGCAAAGTGCCCACGCTTTCCACATTTAAAACAAGTGACCTCCTCACCACATTTACCAACATGTTTCTTCTTACACTTGTCACACCATTTTGCTTTGCCTCCTCTTCCTCTCGAACTAGACTTCAAGAATTTACTTTTCTTGTTGGATCTCAATGATCCATCAAACTTCCTTTTCTCACCAACCTTTGCCCTTTCCTTTAACTGGGTCTCAACATTCTTGGCTACTCTAATGGCTTCCTTCAACATGCTTGCCATTTTGACTGTTGGGCCAAAGTCTGATGGCAATCCGTTAGCAAAATTCAATCTTGGGAAGTTAAGTCGGCACTTGTAAGGAAATAACTTCATCTTTTCGGTAAATGGTAACACAAATAAAATCCAAGCAAATTTAAAACTTTTTTAGCTATCCAAAAGCCATTAGTTATTACAAAGTGTTCTCAAAATAGTTTAATATCAGAGTATCCCAAAAACCATAAGTCCAAAACACGAGTATGTGTACGGTCACGCCTTCGCCTTACCAAATCATCTGAAGCACCTGAAATAATAAACTGAAACCGTAAGCACAAAGCTTACTGAGTTACCCCCACAATACCGATACACATACAGTCCACATAATAATATCAACAATATCATAACATAACAAACTGAAAAACATGCAACAGGTCCACAGCTTCACAGACTGGATTACCCTTGGGCCCACAGTGTGAGTCTGGATTCCCACCGAGCCCACAGTACAAGTCTGGCATGCCCTACCCAGTCCTCAGCTGGTATCTGGAATGCTCCCGAGTCCTTAGTATGAGTCTGGCATGCCTTACTCGACCCTCAACTCATATCTGGAATACTCTAGGGTTTGTTGGCTACTGCACGAAGTAGTACAACCTCAACCCATCCCACATAACATGTCGAAATATAAAATAACTAATGCACATACAGGTAATCATACAGTATCACAGGTAATCCTACAGATCTACCCAACTAGCATAGCAACTGGCATAGATCACTAACTCAACTCAACATATCAATAATTACTAGGATATAAAATCCAATGTGCCAGCCTTGGTGCCTTAGAACCCTTAGTATAGTGAGGATAACTCACCTGACACTGTTGAAGTCCCGCAGATAAAACTCCACCTGCCGGTTGACAGATCCCCGAACTGTCAGCATCAAACAATACCCAATTAATAATTGGGTTCCATGCCTAAGGTCCAACTCACACTACAAAAGCCCAAAAGTCAAGTAATGGGCCAAAGCCTAACATATGGCCCAATTTTACAAACTGGGCCCAAACCTTTACATGGTTATAATTAAAGGCCAAACTACTTAGTCCAGTCCAAACATTTGGTATTTCCAATGGGCCAATATCATGTAGTCATCAAGGCCCAAAGTATGGCCCATCTACGGCCCAATTTTCCAAATTAGGCCCACACCCTCATATGGGCCTTACCCTAAACCCATCAATATATTTTTGTCCATATGATTATTCTTGGATGACCCATTAATAATCCAATTACCAAAGCCCAAAGGAAAGGCCCGACCCAAGGCCCAAGTGAAATAGGGTTTTCACATGAAATGACGATTAGGGTTAAGTGTTTTCTCACTTAACCAATTAAGGACTAATCTATTAAGTCCATTACTCTACAAGATAAATCATATGGTATGATTTGGTGTAATTTACAATTCCATTCCAATGGCCAAAATGTGGGTTTCTTTCATGAAATGATGATTAGGGTTAAGTGTCCCTACTTAACCCATTAAGGACTTAATTCATTAAGTCCAATATTGCCTTAGATTAATTGCAAGAGATTATTAATTAACATTTTAAGTTTATAAAAAAATTCTCGTGCGTGTCCCGATCAATCCCAAAATTAGGGTCTTAAGCCATTAGGGTTTCCTACCCAATACTAGCCCATTAATCAATTTGGGCCTCATTAGGCCCATTAGAGTTTCACTAAGCCCATTAGGGTTTTAGTCCGTAGTCCAAACGTCCCAAAGAAGTCCAAAACGCAAACGAGGCACATTGCCACAGAACACAGCGGCTGGTGGCGGCAGCCACCACCTCACGGTGGTGGTTATAAGCTTTTCTATTATTATCTGGCCGATTACAATATATTACATTTTACATCCAACACTCAAATAAACACACACACACACCTAAATAACATACACACACTGCCACATTATGGTGACATGTGGTGGTCAGAGGTGCTAGCCACCACCTCACGGTGGTGGTGGTGGCCGTCTTATGTTTTCCGGCCAAGATGACCACACACACAAACAGAAAAAAATACACACCCACACATCTTCTATTCACGAGAGGAACCTGGCCACCTAAGTCGTGTAAGGCGGCGACGGCGACACCACAAGGCGGGCAGCAGCGACGTTGACGGTGGCAGCCACCACGGTCGGCTGCCATGGTGGTTCTTCATGCCTTTCACTCAACAGAACCCTCCTCCACACGCCATTGCATAACAACCTCGAATCCGTCGACCATGACATGGCGACATACGAAAGATGTAGGGTGGCGGAAACAATGGCAGCGTCGGTTTGGTGATTCCCAGCTTCCACAACAGATCGGAGGGGCTGTGGTCCGGTGACTTCGCTGCTACAGAAGAACGGGGAGAAAGGGTTACGACCCCGACTTTGCGAACATCGGCGGCAGTTGGAGACTCTTCATCTTCTATTGCGGTGGTCGCGCCTCCATCAGAAAACGAGCACAGTGGCTATGGTTCTCGGTTCTCCCGTTATTCACCCGTCGGTCTTCGGTATTTTCGGTCGTGGTGGATGTCATCGGTGCTCCTGGTTGATCGGAACAACATGGTGGGGAATGGAGGTGGCGGCTGAACGATAGAGACGAAGGAGGTATAAGGTGACGGCTATAGAATTGGTGTAGGGTTAGGGTTCCGGAGGGATAAATGGGTTATATACCCGGTGACTTAGCCTTTTTCCCATAATAACAAGAATGGTCCCCCGGCCTCTATTTTCTTTCAAAACTAATACATGATTTACCATTTCTACCCCTCCTTCTGAAAACCCTTACGAATCAAGTCCAAATAATACCAAACGCCCCTTGGCTTGTGAAAACCTTACAAATTAAGTCTCAAAATTACACTTTAACCCCTGGAGATTCAAATCTTGATATTTGGCTTCTCGAAACCAACTCCTAACTAACTATTATTTGGCTTTGGATTATTATAATATTAAATAATAATAATAATTACTTCTCAGGATTCCTGATTTATCATTTAATTACTCTCTTTAAAATGGGATGTTACAACTCTCCCCCACTTAATTTGATTTCGTCCTCAAAATCGTTTCTTATCATCCTTTACACGCCAACAACTTGAACTACTTGGTTACAATCCCGAGCATAACCCTAGCCTTTCCAAGGCAACTGCAACCAACCCTCGCGGGGTTCTAAAACATGGAAATAAATGAATCCGTTGCAATATGATCACATGAACTCAATCCAAAATCAGAAGTCTTGAGATGGAATTCATTGCACTTAACTCCTAATTGGCTACTCAACTTCTAATAACCTGGGATCCCCACCCGATAACAGAATCACAAATCCCACACTGCTACCTGTAATTCTCTTCGTGATAAGAGCTTAGGCACTCCTTCAAGAGAAATTCATCTTGATAACCAATTCCTAGTGATATAATGAACAACGGGATGTAAACTGGGAGATGAAACCTTTTTGGATCAACAATTCAATGTTTCCCTTAGTTCACGAACCACATACCTATAATAACCGACTCACAAGCATGAACACTCATACCTGGTCCAATCAGCCTCAGGCTAGAATACCAGACATGCCTACGACGGGTCTAGTCATCCTTGGGATGGAATACCCTCGCTCAGAATACCACTATATATGAAACTTGGCTCTAAACTCATAACTTGAAGTTCAAGGACCTGCCCTTGTATTTCTCACAAAATATTCTGATTCCTCTTAGCCGATTACGACTCGTCCGAATCTCAACAATATGTGTATTCCGAAAGCGCTCAAGCAGAAGAAATAGACTACTAAGATCACTAGGCCCATAGCTTATGACTAGCATACCCATACAAGGCCCTTAGCATAGGTCTGGATTGCCTTTGAGCCCACAACATGAATCTGGTATGCGCTACCTAGCCCTCAGCTCATGACTGGAATGCTCCTGGTAAACTATTAACCTTATCCAAAAGAAAAGGCCTAACCAACGTCCTTTACAACACCCAACTGCGCTACAATGCTGAAATCCCACTATGCACAATCTACCTATAGAACAAGTTGCTTATCCAAGCAAAATCCTGCTACCTTGGTTGCACCTGACCCTAGAATACGATGAAAATCAGACTCTAGATCTAATTTACAAACTATAAGTTGGACCTGATCAAACACGTAATCCGAACCAACCCTATTGCCACCTTGAATACCCACAGATACACACGGATAATCACTACCATACACATATTTGGGAATCCATAACCCATATTTACTCGCCATAAAGCCCATACTTGATCGAAACTGATCCGATCTACTAATACCAAACTAGTTCGAGAAGACTTCCACAATTATCCTGAAGGTTACCGAAATCCAAGTCCGATACAAATCAACAGTCTATTCCATCATCGAGGAGATACATACACCAAAGACTTTGGAAACATAAACACACTGCACAAGGGAATTGGTGACACGCTCCTAGCTTTTCAACTATTGCCTCTTGAATTCCTTTGGAGAATCCCCGCTCCTTGAGAGGTTCACCGATTAATGTTTGTCCAACCATTCTGGAAACCATAATCTGAACAGCAATAGACAAAACCTTCAATGGCTGATGCTCAATCTGACAATTCCCAAATTTTGTTTATCAAGCACCAAGAAGACGCGATTCGCATTCTAGGGAGATTTAACGAACTCCCAACTCACACAATCCTCAACCAAACAGCCACTTGGGTGTCTTCCTTTCTGACGATGATGCGAAACTTATCCCATTTTCAAACCGCTCCTGCTTCTACATTACGAGACAATTTTCCCCCACTTAGACTCAACTAAGTCTTCACAATACATGAAACTTTGAGAATCCCCAATCCTTCTCACTTTCCAATGATTGATCTGATGATAACCAGACCTTTCCAACTTGTACTCATTTACTAGGCAACCCCAAATGATCACACACTTCTAATATTTAGATGAACCCTTTCTGAATCCCAAGGAAACCAACGAACCCTTATGCTCGAATGATCCCACACCCAAATCTTGAAGTCCAAAGATAGATGCTCTAACTAGTGTCTCACCATGAGCTACATCGCTTAGCAATTTCCTCCGCCAATCAATAACGGTTACCAGAGCCACTGAATCCTGACAATGCTGAATAATCATCATGTGGGACCCTATCTGTAGACGTCACTCATAATACCCTTCTTCCAATGGTTCCCAAAACTAGTCTCCCACTGTCGAGCTCTAGAAATCATTCCATTCAGGGTTCGCACCCTGACTCACTCAGCTGCTCAAACATCCACAAATGAATTGCAGTAGCTGAAGCAACCTCTGCCCTAAACCGGGATACAAACTACTCCCAAAACATAGTCTACAATTCCAAAAGTGCAATAAATTGCACAATCAATCCTTATTTTCCGTTGCAAGAGATCCAAGGCGAACTGGACCTCCAAAATACTTATGCCACATGGACCACCCGCACTTACCATCACTGAACTAATATTGTCTATCCCTACAACGAACTAACCCCGAGCTGGAATACAACCTGATCCTGAGGTCACAAGCCTTCTTACTCCTTTGAGCTCGTAAAACTTAGAGGGAACAGTCCTTGCCCTACAAAACGACAATCCAATCAATCAATTAACATTTCCACTTCCAGCTGCAAAAGCCCAGCTGAACATAGTCATCACTCGTTTTCGGAATCCCCGCGACTCACATTCCGGCCTCGAGCAAAACCCCCGAGCCTCAAATATAGAAACTCATGTACTATCCTCATGCTCAACCCACAGAAATATAATGAGTACATACCATCTTCCTGAACCCAGATAACTATAGGCCTCTGCTCATCAAAATATGTACCAATAAAAGTCTCGGTACTAAAAAACTTGACCAGCTCCTCTCCCTGCCGTCGTTACAGCTGTTGAAGCTGCTGCAACAGCCGTCTCAGCAATGGCTGCATGGCGCTTGACAAATACTCAACCATGAACGATCTCGATCACCTCCTCCTAGATGATCTCCATGACACGATCCTCTGACAATACTAGCCTGTCCTGGCTACCAGCTCCCGATCCTAACCCGGATCTGGCCTCATGACTGTTGGATTAGTGTCTAAGTCCAGAACTATTTTGGTATGTACTTGACCCGATTGTGCATGGTCCTTTTGGGTTGCCTTCATACTGGTGTCTAGACAGGATGATTGTTGAGGAGAGAGGCTGGTTTATTGTTAAGAATAATAAATTAGGGTATAAATATGATTTATTAATATATTATATGAATAATATATTAATTTGGAATCATATTATTAATTAGTATTTAATCAGAAATTAATTTAGAATTAATTTTGGGATTAAAGGAACTGACTGTAAGTGCAGGGGCTATTTTGTAATTATTCAATAGTTGAGGCTTTGGGCCATTTGATCACCTTTATTAAGGCTTGAACGAGAATTCTAGAAGGATCTAGGAGTTTTCGTCCAAGGGCTTAAGGAAAGGAGTCCATGGACTTGCTTAGGCCCTAAGCTAAGGGATTAGGGTTTACACCTTGAAACCCTAGTTAGCCTTAAGTATAAATAGCACCCTAAGGCACTAAGATTTCGTCGAAGCCTTGGGAAACCCTAAAAGGGACGAAATCTAGGGCAAGATACCCTTCTCTCCTCTCTCCTATATTCATCCTTTCACCAAGTGTGTTTGTGAGCCATTAGAGGTACTACACTTGTGGCACTTGCTTTCAAGAGCTAAGAAAATTCAAGGAACTAGTTGTTATTGCTATATAACAACAAAAGGTATATATTCTATTTTATATATGCATTTCGAAAATAATAGTAGCATGCCAGGTTTCTTTTTGTGTTCATAAAGTTGTATAACTAATAGTGAAAACATAGATCCAATTCTAGGGTTGCATGCACACATAGGATTGTTTGTATAAAACCCATCTATGGTATCAGAGCCATTGGTTTTTATTTTCAATTAGCTTTATTCAAATGTATGAACTCAACATATTAGGGTTTATGGCTAATAAACCCTAGAAGCTTGATTTTTGAAATTAGGGTTTCTAAACCCTAGATTTCGAAATTTTTTGGTAAGATTTCCTAAACCTGTTTCTTTGGCCCCAAGATTTCGATTTTAGGGTTGTCTAACCCTAGAATTTCGAAATTGCCTCTTTCCCCATGATTAGATCCTAAATTTTAGGGATTTGGATATTGCCATATCTTGTAATTATCCTTTAAATGTTTAAATTTGGTAATTAAAGATTTTGAATATCCCATCCCTAATTTTGAAATCTAGGGGATTTAAGGGATTAGATTAAATTAATTGTTTAATTTAAAAGATATCCTTAGCAAAATAAAAGATAATTGTCAAATTAATTAGATAATCATTTCCTTATGTGATAAACTTGATTTATTTGAATTATTTGATAGATTATCTTGCAAGAAATTGAATTAGGTGATATTTAGATAATTACTAATTAATTGGTTAATTATTATTATTTGTAATTTGATCTAGAATGTTCTTGCTTATGTTTTAAAAAGTTTCAAAACATGCCCTCAAGTTTTGGAATTTAAATTGTTTGATTAAAAGGTTTAATTTTGAAAAAGTCTAAATTCTAAAACCCTAATTTTCAAAAAGTTCAAATTACACCCTTATGGTTTTATTAAATTAATTAAGTGTATAATTAAAAGATAGTTAATAAATCCATAATGATATGGTTTATATTTAATTAAATTAAAAGTGTAATTTGTAAAACTAAACCACCTAGTATTTTAAAAGTGTAAAATACATCCTTATACTATGTATAACATTAAAAGTCTAATATTATATATGTATAACTTAAATGCTAGTCTTACCGTTAGTAGGCCTCATTCACGAAGCTGATCTATAAGGGGGGTATAAGGTTATGGCCTATAAAATGGCCGTTTAATGGGTGTCCACTCTCACCCACCGCTTCCTTGATTGGTGGAGGGTCGTTAGCCGAACGGGTAGGATAGGGAAAACCCTTTCCATTAAAAGTATAATGATGTATAAAGTAACTATATTTTTTTACAAAATTCCCAATCTTAGTTACTTTCGGAAAAAGTGAATTGATGTAATTCCATGTTATTTCACTTTGTGCCCTTGCGAAGACGTTAGTGGAGCGCGTGTGGTCAACCAACACACTAAATGGTTCTATGAAAAGGTAGCAAAGGGTGACTCAATGTTTGTCATATTTTGGTGGAGCGTGTGTGGTTAACAGGCACATTGAATAGGTAACTGTAACGTTGGGGGCACCATGTAAGTTTGCATGGTTATTCACACCCTGTTTTGTAATCCTCGGCACCCCAGTCACAAATCGAGGGGCATATCAAGATTTAAACATGCCATTGAAATGTTCAATGAATCGCAAAAGATCTAGGAATTTTCAATAGATTTAAAACCTAAATTTCATTTTTGTTTTTTATGGTGGCAATTGGTAAATCGTCATTTACCTACCTTCAAATATTCTACAACTAGATTACGGCATCCCACTTCTAGGTTGTAGAGTATTGTGTTGGATCCTAGCCTCGATGTTTCATTTGGGTGTCACATCAAGGATTCTAATCAACTTAACTTGAATTTTCTCCCGTTTTGTAGATGTCTAGTTATGACAAGCATGGTCTTCCCAAATCACATGGAACAAGCTTTCCAAACGAAGATGATATTCCGCGATATGATCGAGGAACAAGAGATCATGCTTCTATTCCTCCACCTCCTCCTATTGTTCTCCCTAACCCACAAGGTTAAAAGATTGAAAAGTTCAAACTCACTCAAGCCCTTTTGGCAAGTAAACATGAAGAAGGAAAGTCAGTGTGTGCACACGTCCTAGAGATGAAGTCACACATTGATAGGTTAAGGATGTTGGGTGTCGAGATTTCAGGTGAGTTGGCTGTTGACTGGGTTCTTCATTCGCTTCCTGAATCATATAGTGAGTTCGTTAGAGAGTACTATATGATGGATCACGACATGACCCTCATTGATCTCACCTATTTTCTTATAGCTACTGAATCAGCAATGATTTGGCGTGCTGGTCAAGCTAATTTGTTTGGTGAGTCAAAATCCCAAACTGCAATGGGCACTGGCAACATCGGAAGTCTAGAAAGAACTAAGTCTATGATTGTCCAATGTGTTGTGCCAAAGGAGTCCATTTTCTTTTATTGCCAAGAGAAGGGGCATTGGAGACGAAGCTGCCCTAACTACCTGAGAAATCTAAGAGATGGGAGAGTCAAGATGCATGGCTCTATTTCAGGTAAAATCCATTAACTAACTCTTTTAAGTTCCTATTCTAGATTCTTAATACATGATGTAATAAGATTACATGTTGATGTTTTATAGGATCGAAGAAAAGAGAGGAAGCTTAAGGGAAGAAGTGAGCTGAATCTAATCGTGAAGAAATGGATTTCAATCGCATTGCTTGAAGATTAGAATTTTGAGCTACTACTTGGAGTTAGAATAGATTGCTATGAAATATGTATTAACATAATTTTCAATTGAATTGCATTGTAAGGACAAATTTTTCCGCAATAAAATAAATTTTGATTTTATATTATTTATTTATCCTTGCAATTGCGTGTATGAAAAATTGATGTTTCAATGTTTCAGTTATTAGCAATAATTGATTATGTTATTTGTGGAAATGTCAAGAATTTACCAAATAGGGAGAGTTTCTCATCACCCAAGTTTCAATTAGACAGAGACATGGAATCATGCAACTTGGTTGCATGATGGATGAGAAATTTTATATTTGGAAATTAGACTAATTCGTTCACAAAATGTCAAGTGAAGGACTAGGAAAGGATGTGAGTTCCAATTGAGTTAATTATGCATGTGAGTTCTACGGGTTCTCATTTGAACGCATAAAAGGCAAGCACCTTGATCAACGAAAAGTACATTGATAGGAAAGGATGAGCTGCTTAACTACTTGGAAGACATGTTGGGCACTCGTGTTACCATAAAGCAAGAAATCAAGATTGAGAAAGTTCGGTCCATATGAGTTTGGATTTGTCGCAAAACTTTGGTTTTGACAAATTCGCATGGATAGGAACACATACACCATTAAAATCTAAGTGTCATAAGATTCCCTCCTTCATAAAAATGACTGTGAGGAAATGCTTTCACTAAGAGAGATTTTAAGAAGATAGTGATTGTGAAAATTGTATTCTCAAATTCGATTATGGTTACGGTATCCCTTTCCATGATTCGAATTGTGAGATGTGGCAATTAGTCTGAATTGTTTAGACACACATATGAGCTATCTAAGGCAAAGGTGTATAAGTTTGAGAAACTTAGATAAAGGATTATCAAAGCATTAGGTATTAGAAATATGAACTTAACAAATTCAATAGGTATTGTTTTCTGGAAGTTAAGTTGTTTTCTGAATACATGTCAAAGCTAGTGGGAGCATAAGTGTTATGCTTATATGATAATAATCATCATGATAGTGGGAGCATAAATGTTATGCTTGTATGATTATTATGGAAAGTATTGCAAGTTAGCAATATTAATTATAGAAAACAAGAGTTATACTTTGCAAAGTCGTAAGGGTTGAAAAGTTGTTTTGCTATAATTAAGGGAGAGAATATTGTACTTCGTTTCAAAATCTAAAGCTTAGATTGATAAATTTTAATAAATTTAGTCAAAGGATACATAGTGTGTTCTTAAATTTCGATTATGATTACGGTATCCCTCTTCATAGTTCGCATTGTAAGAACGTGAAACATAAAATTTTATGGCAGAAGATTGATAAAGTATAAGATCTTTATGAAAGACATTATGCATCATGTCCCATACGCTTCGGGTATAGGATCGATTGCAAATGCTATAATATTTGACCACTCTAAATTTTTTCAAATGTCTAGCGCATTAAGAGGAAAAAAGGACAAGAATCAGTTTTGACTAAGATAATTAAACAACTATTAAAGGACGATCCAAAGTTCGCTGAAGATTGGTTGCTTGTGAGTTGTTGGAAGTATGGTATTGGATGGACCATATCGACATTATTATCAATAGATAAGATTCTATTAAGAATAAGTTGTCATATGGCAAATATGGAAATGTTTCCATATTGGGAGCTGATTATTGAGAATCTATGTCTAGATTAGAAACTTTTATGCAAGAAGGATATTCAAAGGAATGTACTTTGAGTGAGACACATCATATCTATAGAATTGTTTCTGATAGAGATTGGCCAAGTCTTGATGATTTTGAGCTATGACTTTACGAAAGGATCATTGCATAAAATGTTAGAATCTAGCGTATTCTATAAGTTGCAAGAATTTGATATTCTTACACTTGTGATAAGGATTGGGAGTTGTGAAATGAGTATGCTTGGAAATGTGTTCATTTGATTTGTTTCACAAAGTAAGGACCATAAGTAAACATTGTGTGCATGCTGAGAGCATGGGACAAGTGTAGTAATAATTCAAGTAAGAAGTTGATTACCCGAAACAACAAATAATGAGTAATCAATATGGTGATTAAACAAAATGTTTTATTTATACCCAGAGTTTGGGGCCATACGGGATTAGTATTATTCTTGTGTTTCACTTTGCATGTTTTGACATCCTGAATAATTAAATTGGTTTAGAACAATCAAATTATTCGAACGGACCACAATCGTTCATATGTTGGAAGTAGGTATGAATGAAGACTATCGTGAATTGGTGTGTGGATTGTCTAAAGTGTATTAGACATAAGAAAATGTTTGCTGCAACGTTCATGAGTGCTTATGAATATGATTTGAGCATTGGATTAAACCCACGCTCACTTGGATCACTTCATGGATTTTATCACGAGTGATTGGTGAGACGATAATATCTTATATTCTTGAAACCGAGATGTGTGAGTTGTATCTTGCGAGTCAGTTACAAATTGATAATATGTAAATGCACCAGTAACTTGGTGTTATAAAACATATTGTTGTGTGTGATTCGGTAAGTGAGTGCAAGCAAGCGTTGAATCAAAGTTTATCGATTCCTTTTATCCAAAGTAGGATGAAAGCGATATCTATGGGCCCCTCAAGGATTTAGTGATGGCTCATAAGCGCTTGGCCATGCCAAGACTAATTTGATGTGTTCAATTGTAGTCTGTTGTCAGTCGTCGTAAATCAGAAATCGGGAAACAACACATAGACAGAGAGAATGATTTAAATCCATGTCTCAAGTCTATACGATATCAAGAATGGAGGAATGTATGATCCATTATCTAAAGGACACGCTTCTGATAAGATCAGAGTTGACAGTGGCTTTTGAAAGCTACGATTGCTAATCAGGATCTGAGGTTATACGCAAAATAGTTATTACACTTAACCAAGTGGGAGACTGTTGGATTAGTGTCTAAGTCAATAGCTATTTTGGTATGTACTTGACCCGATTGTGCACGGTCCTTTTGGGTTGCCTTCACACTGGTGTCTAGACAGGATGATTGTTGAGGAGAGAGGCTGGTTTATTGTTAAGAATAATAAATTAGGGTATAAATATGATTTATTAATATATTATATGAATAATATATTAATTTGGAATCATATTATTAATTAGTATTTAATCATAAATTAATTTAGAATTAATTTTGGGATTAAAGGAACTGACTGAAAGTGCAGGAGCTATTTTGTAATTATTCAATAGTTGAGGCTTTGGGCCATTGGATCACCTTTATTAAGGCTTGAATGAAAATCCTAGAAGGATCTAGGAGTTTTCGTCCAAGGGCTTAAGGAAAGGAGTCCATGGACTTGCTTAGGCCCTAAGCTAAGGGATTAGGGTTTACACCTTGAAACCCTAGTTAGACTTAAGTATAAATAGCACCCTAAGGCACTAAGATTTCGTCCAAGCCTTTGGAAACCATAAAAGGGATGAAATCTAGGGCAAGATACCCTTCTCTCCTCTCTCCTATATTCACCCTTTCACTTGGTGTGTTTGTGAGCCATTAGAGGTACTACACTTGTGGCACTTGCTTTCAAGAGCTAAGGAAATTCAAGGAACTAGTTGTTATTGCTATATAAAAACAAAAGGTATGTATTCTATTTTATATATGCATTTCGAAAATAATAGTAGCATGCCAGGTTTCTTTTTGTGTTCTTAAAGTTGTATAACTAATAGTGAAAACATAGATCCAACTCTAGGGTTGCATGGACACATAGGATTGTTTGTATAAAACCCATCAATGACGTCTCGTAACCGTCATTCTGATAATACACCAGAAAGATCTCTGATAATCCATAGTATGATAGGGGACCAACTCCCGACCCAACCCTAGGGGTAGCAACTTCCTTGGTACGCATATGGGTCTTGTGCTTTCAGTAGTACGGACCCATACTACCTTCCATACCTACCCATATTTGTCTCAAGTATCACCACAACACCCTAACAATATACATAATCATAGCGAGCACTCAATCCTCACTCCTAGAGGAATGCTAAATATCTGGTAACTGGCCTCCCGACCTCTCACGACCCACCCATCCATGAAACTTCCACCGACCCTACAACACTAGTGCTAGCCATACATCATGCTGGACCCCATAGAGTTTCGAATATCCGATCCTTCCCTAAGCCCTAATCAATAAGAACAAGGCATAAGGCCAAATCAAACATTCTCAGGCTATAAGATCTTAATTATATACAGTCGTGAGGCATACACAAGTAACTACAGTAATGATGTCAATCTCATATAAAGGAAACCCTAGGCTAGCAGGCATCATGTAATTAGGCAATACTACCATGCAATTCCTGTAGATCCCTAGCCTAGCACTAGCATGTTGTTCTAACATATCAGATAATCAATTACTGTATGGTATTTTGAGGTCTACTTACTGGCTCCGGCTAATCATACACCCTGCATCCTCCTTTACTTATTTTGAAAACCATTTAAAACCATTTCGAAAATCTTTCCTTGATTTGAGAATGGATTCACATGAATGTTCCTCTAATTCACTCAAACCAAGGAACTGATACCAACTTGTAACACCCATAAAAATCAAGCCAATTTAAAACATTTTCAACTATCCAAAATCCATTACTTATTACAAAGCGTTTTTAAAATAGTTTAATATCAGAGTATCCCAAAAACCATAAGTCGAAAACACAAGGATGTGTACGGTCATGCCTTCGCCTTGCTAAGTCCTCTAAAGCACTTGAAACAATAAACTGAAACCGTAAGCACAAAGCTTAATGAGTTAACTCCACAATACCGATACACATACAGTCCACATAAAAATATTAATAATATCATAACATAACAAACTGAACGACATGCAACAGGTCCACAACTTTATAGACTGGATTACCCCTGGGCCCACAGTATGAGTCTGGATTGCCAACGAGCCCATAGTACGAGTTCGACATGCCCTACCCGACCTTAAGCTCATATCTGGAATGCTCTTGAGTCCACAGTATGAGTCTAGCATGCCTTGACCGGCCCTTGGCTCATATCTGGAATACTCCCAAGTCCTCAGTATGAGTTTGGCATGCCATACTCGGCTCTCAGATCATATCTGGAATACTCTAGGGTTTGTTGGCTACCGCGCGGAGCAGTACAACCTCAATCCATCCCACATAACATGTCGACATCTCACATAACAAATGCACATAAAGATAATCATACAGTATCACAGGTAATCCTACATATCTACCCGACTAGCATATCAACTAGCATACATCACTAACTCAACTCAACATATCTATAATTACTAGGATATCAAATCGAAAGGTTCGGCCTTGGTGCCTTAGCCCCTTAGTATAGTGAGGATGAATCACCTAGCACTGCTGAAGTCCCACATATAAAACTCTAGCTGTTGGTTGATAGATCCCCAAACTGTCAGCATCAAACAATACCCGATTAATAATTGGGTTCCAAGCCCAAGGTCCAACTCACATTACAAAAGCCCAAAAGTCAAGTAATGGGCCAAAGCCTAACATATGGCCCCATTTTACAAATTGGGCCCAAACCTTTTCGTGGTCATAATTAAAGACCCAACTACTTAGTCCAACCCAAACATGTGGCATTTCCAATGTCCCAATATCATATAGTCATCAAAGCCCAAACTATGGCCTATCTACCACCCAATTTTCCAAATTGGGCGCACACCCTCATATGGGCCTTACCCTAAGCCCATCAATATATTCTTGTCCATACGATTATTCTTGGATGACACGTTAATAATCCAATTACCAAAGCCCAAAGGAAAGGCCCAACTCAAGGCCCAAGTGAAATAGGATTTTCACATGAAATGACGATTAGGGTTAAGTGTTTCTCACTTAACCCATTAAGGATTAATCCTTTAAGTCCATCAATCTACTAGATAAATCGTATGGTGTGATTGGGTGTAATTCACAATTCCATTCCAATGGTCCAAATGTGGGTTTCTTTCATGAAATGATGATTAGGGTTAAGTGTCCCTACTTAACCCATTAAGGACTTAATTCATTAAGTCCAATATTTCCTTAGATTAATTGCAAATGATTATTAATTAACATTTTAAGTTTATAAAATAATTCTCGTGAGTGTCCCAATCAATCCCAAAATTAGGGTTTTAAGCCATTAAGGTTTCCTACCTAATATCAGCCCAATAATTCAATTGGCTGGGCTTTTAGGTCACTTTGGGCCTCATTGGGCCCATTAGAGTTTCAGTAGGCCCACTAGAGTTTTAGTCCCCTAGTCTAAACGTCCCAAACGAGTCCAAAACACAAATGAGGCACACTGCCACCTGTGACACCCCCATTTTCACGGCCAGAAAAGACCGATGTTGTTTATGCTTTATAAAAATCAGAGTACTTCTTTTCATAAAAATGTTGCAGAATTTGTTCCCAGAAAAATAAGATAAATACGTTATCAAAACATTTTCGAAGAAACTTATTTTATTCATTTTAAAACGTTTGGGATGTCATTGTCAATACATGAACATAAGCATAAACGGAGCTTACGTTTATTTACACTAGTAATCTCTCAGTGCAATGTCACTTCATATCGACACCTGTGATATAAATAAGATGGAGAGGGTCAGGTTGGGAAACCTGGTGAGTACATAGGGTTTTCAACCCACAATAATATAATTATTATGTTCAATCATCAAACAATTAACCCAATTACCCATCCCCATTATCTTCTTTATTCCTAAGTACCCTCCCTAAGGATTTATCCCAAGGGTCGTCTCCTACACCATATTTTACTTCTCATCTTCTTACATCGCATCTCCTTATATATTTATTCCTAAGGACTTTCCCTAAGGATCATCGCCTACATCACCTAGACAATATTGATTCAGGGATTACTCCCTCAATACGCACCCACCAAGGGTTAGGGTATCATCGCATGAATATGTAGTTACAACATCGCCTGAACTTGTAATTCATAGTAACGGGGTTAGAGTATCATCGCATGAATACGTAGTTACAACATCGCCTGAACTCGTAATTCATCACCTACAGGTTATGAGCCTGCTGGTGTTTCCATGGGGTTGTCTATAATAGTCCGTGGTCGCCATCTATACTCTGGTAGATGACTACATCTCCAAATTGTCGGACAAGGTTATAGTATGTTTCATCCTACATCACCGGTTCATCATCACCTATCTATCCTCACCTAATTATTATCACCTTCCTATCATCATCTATCTCTTATCATTTTATTTCGCATCAACTATTTTATCTACCCATGTTTTACCCAACACATTTTGTAGATATAAAATACGTATACAGTTTAAAACATGTATAAAAATCTTTCACCGAGCACAGACAACAAGTATCCAGACAGTATACACACATAGCACATAATTTATAAAAAATACTTCATATCTATGTGTAAGATGAAGGTAACTATGCACTCACCTGATTAGGTGGTGAGTCGGCACTCGGACAACACTTCGTTACTCTTAAAACAATTTTCTCGACAAAACCTAGTATCAATATGACTAGGGTTTAGTTTGACATTAACCGCGACTAATTAATAGTCTAGCTATTATTATTATTATTATTATATAAGTGATAAATAACACTCAATATAACTCATAATAATAGCCCAAATACTTATTATGAGGTCCTAATAACATTACTATATTAAAACATAAGCTATATTAAAGATAGGGTGGGCATAGCTAACTTACAGCGGGTTTTCTCGAAAACCGGGCTTCGCTGGAGCAGCGTTTCCGAGCCGAAAGGCTGTTTTCTCAAGGCTTCGGGGGCCTTGGGGCTTCCTTCAGGTGCTAGGGGGTTTACCTAGGCTTTAGGGGGCTTAAGGTAGGCAAGAGAGAGAGAGTGTAGAGAGAGAAAGAAGTGGGGAAAGGTGTGAGAAATGAGAGAAACCCGACACTTCTATTTATAGGGTGAAATCCTAACGAACTTGCTGAGTAGGAGGACCTACTCGCCGAGTTGGTGCCACGTGTCATCATATGATGGCTTTCCATGGAGAGAAAGCAATGGATGTGATCCCGCCACGTCACCCAATATCACGTATCAGCCTTCAAACTTAGAAGAATCATAACTCTCGCATACGAGCTCCGTTTTCGACGTTCTTTTTTTCAACGCGTAGATAAAATCAAGATCTACAACTTTCATTTAGACTCCGTCGGCTAATTCTCGACCGATCTCAAATTTAACAGTAGGAGGCATTTAGACTGTTAAATGACTGCGAAGAATTTGTAACTTCTTCATACGGACTCCGTTTTCGTCTATATTTTTACCGTTGAGTTCCTATTAATGAGATCTTCAACTCTCATTTAGGTCGCGTAAGCCAAAAACCGCTCGAACTAAAATTCGAGTTTCGGGCCGTGCACTGCTAAGCCGAATCTTAGAAAAATCATAACTTCCTCATACGAAGTCAGATTTAGGCGTTCTTTTTTTGTATGTTCTTGTTTTAACATATACTACAACTTTAGTTTAGATTTCTAAGGCTAAAAGTCTCTCCATCATAAATTTACTATTTACGTTTCCCGGTACCGTGCCGGTTTTGTCGTAACACTTCGACGGGTCATAACTTCTTCGTTATAACTCGGATTTCGGCGTTCTTCATATGTACGGAAACCTTGATACATATTCTACAACTTGTTTAAGATTATTTATTCTAAATAATCTTTTGTCGAAAAGTCGTTTTCGACCCCTATTGCTTCTAAATTGACTAGCCCGGATCTGCGGGGGTTACACCACCCAACACGGCGGCTGGAGGGGGCAGGAGGTGGCAGCTAGCACCTCACGGCAGGGGTTATAAGCTTTTCTATTATTATCCTGCCAATTACAATATATTACATTTTACATCCAACACTGAAATAAACACATACACACACACCTAAATAACATACACACATGGGCACATTATGGCAGCAGGTGGTGGTCGGAGGTGCTAGCCACCACCTCACGGTGGTGGTGGTAGCCCTCTTATGTTTTTCCGGCCAAGATGACCACACATGCAAACAGAAAAAAATACACACCCACACATCTTCTATTCACGAGAGGAACCCAGCCACCCAAGTGGTGTAAGGCGGCGGCGACGACACTACAAGGCGGGCAGCAGCGACATTGACGGTGGCAGCCACCATGGCCGGTTTCCATGTTGGTTCTTCACGCCTTTCACTTAATAGAACCCTCCTCCACACGCCATTGCATAACAACCACGAACCCGACCACCATGACATGGCAACATACAATAGGTGCAAGGCGGTGGAAACATTGGCAGCGCGGTTTGGTGATTCCCAGCTTCCACAATGGCACGGAGGGGTGGTAGTCAGGTGAGTTCGCTGCAACAGATGAACGGGGAGAAGGGGTTACGACCCCGACTTTGCAAACAACGACAGCAGTTGGCGACTCTTTATCTTCTGCTACGGTGGTCACGCCTGCACCGGAAAACGACCAGACCGGTTATGGTTCTCGGTTCTCCCGTGATTCCCCCGTCGGTCTTTGGTATTTTCGGTCGTGGTGGATGTCTTCGTTGCTCCTGGTTGATTAGAACAGCAGGGTAAGGAAAAGGAGGTGGCGGCTGAACGATGGAGCAGGATTAGGTATAAGGTGGCGGCTATAGCATTGGTATAGGATTAGGGTTCCGGAGGGATAAATGGGTTATATACCCAACACTAGCCCATTAATAAATTTGGGCCTCATTAGGCCCATTAGAGTTTCACTAAGCCCATTAGGGTTTTAGTTCCCTAGTCAAAACGTCCCAAACGAGTCCAAAACATAAACGATCTACACTGCTACCCAACACGGCGGCTGGTGGCGGCAGCCACCACCTCATGGTGGTGGTTATAAGCTTTTCTATTATTATCCGGCCGATTACAATATATTACATTTTACATCCAACACTCAAATAAACACACACACACACCTAAATAACATACACACACGACCACATTATGGCGATAAGTGGCGGTCGGAGGTGCTATCCACCACTTCACATTGGTGGTGGTGGTGGCCCTCTTATGTTTTCCGGCCAAGATGACCACACACGCATATAGAAAAAAAATACACACCCACACATATTATATTCACGAGAGGAACCCAGCCACCCAAGTGGTATAAGGCGGCGACGACGACATTACAAGGCGGGCAGTAGCGGCGTTGACGGTGGCAGCCACCATGGCTAGCTGCCATGGTGGTTCTTCAAGACTTTCACTCAACAGAACCCTCCTCCACACGCCATTGCATAACAAACACGAATCCGAAAACCATGACATGGCGGCATATGAGAGATGTAGGGCGGCAGAAATAATGGCAGCGTCGGTTTGGTGATTCCTAGCTTCCACAACAGATCGGAGGGGCGGTGGTTCGGTGACTTTGCCACAACAGAAGAACAGGGAGAAGGGGTTATGACCCCAACTTTGAGAACATCGGCGACATTTAGAGACTCTTCATCTTCTGTTACGGTGGTCGCGCCTCCATCAGAAAACGAGCACAGCGACTTTGGTTCTTGGTTCTCCCGTGATTCCCCTATCGGTCTTCGGTATTTCCGGTCGTGGTGGATGTCACCGGTGCTCCTGGTTGATCGGAACAGTAGGGTGAGGAATGGAGGTGGTGGCTGAACGATAGAGACGAAGGAGGTATAAGGTGGCGGCTATAGCATTGGTGTAGGGTTAGGGTTCCGGAGGGATAAATGGGTTATATACCCACTTCCTTAGCCTTTTTCCCATAACAACAAGAATGGTCCCTCGGCCTCTATTTTCTTTCAAACTGATACACAATTTACCATTTCTACCCCTCCTTCTGAAAACCCTTATGAATCAAGTCCAAATAATACCAAACGCCCATTGGCTTGTGAAAACCTTACAAACTATGTCTCAAAATTACACTTTAACCCCTGGAGATTCAAATCATGATATTTGGCTTCCCGAAACCAACTCCCAACTAATTATTAGTTGGCTTTGGTTTATTATAATATTAAATAATAATAATAATAATTACTTCTCGGCATTCCTAATTTATTATTTAATCACTCTATTTAAAATCGGATGTTACATAAATGCAGTGGCATAATCATCAATGCTCATTTTCCCTTTCTTCAAGTTCTAGAACTCATTGTTTAGGTCTATCAAATCTATTTCAGAGCAGTATTGCATTTTCAACTGCTCTAAGAACGCTTCCCATGACATTTTTAGAGCTTCTCCATACGGCATCGTATCTACCAATAGTTTCCACTAGCTTAAAACTTTAGTCTTCAATTGTCTGACCACAAAAACAGTTTTTAGCTTGTCGCTACAATTGCTGCTTTGAAATACCATCTCCATTTCGGAGATTCAGTCCATAATCTCTATAGGTTTTGGGCTTCCAAAAAGACTTGGTGGTTTGGTGCCGAAGAAATTCTTATACATACGCACATCTTAGTTGACTTCCCTCTCCGAGTAATATCTTTCTGCCACTGTGGGTTCCGCTTGACTGATAGTGCGGCTGTAATTTGCTTTTTCTGATTGTCCGTCATTTAGTTCAGGTTGTTCAACAAGCATTGAATGTTCACTCCTATTGTTCAATAATAGTTGTCTCGTTTCTTCCCTTTGTTCAGCCATCATTGCCTAAATCATGGCTTGTACTCCAACCATTGTTATTGGTTCTTGTGCAACTTCTACTATCGGCACCTGCTCAATCTCTTGGGGTTGAGGTTGCTGATTCCTATTCGCATTTCCAACTCCACTTTGTGTTCTTGCCATATTGATTTATACACCAAATTAGGCGAATTTAGATCTTTATTCACGATAGATATTTAAATTCTCCTTATCACTCCGAAATGTTACATGCTAGTTCTAATATTGTAGTCATACATTTACAATCTTGAACACATAAGGTGTCCAGATCCAGTCGGCAACAGACCACAGATCCATACAAATATTGGCATATATGTCAAACATATATCATTAACACATAAAACCATTTCAGGCATCTTTCCTAAAATATACTAGTGCTCGTGTCTAAAATATGATAGACACTCATCTCACGATTATCACTTAGCATTCTAAGTGTAAGTCTAGAAATCCTACAAATTCCTAGTTCACTTAAATTAATGTTTTGATACCAACTGTGACATGCCCATTTTTACAGCCAAAAAAGACCAACTTCGTTTATGCTTTTATAATAAAATCAGAGTAATCTTTCAAAGAAAAGTGTTGCTAAATTTGTTCCCTAAATAAAATATGTATTTTCATATCATTTCAAACTTGGGATGTCAACATCGATACAAATCAAAAGCATAAATAGTACAATATAGGCCTTACAACATATATTTACATCTACCGGTATATAATCCAAAATCCCTCGTCAAGTCATCCAACTATGCTCTTGTTCCACTACCTGTAATAAAGAAAGTTGAGTGAGTCAGGCTTGGGAGCCTAGTGAGCATATAGGGTTTTCAACCCAAAATAAATAAATTTATTAATTTCTTCAACCAACAATAAATTTATTAATTTCATCAACCAACAATAACTCTGATTACCTGTTCCTATTATCGTCACTTTATGTCCCTAAACACCTATCATAAGAAACCTAGCATAAGGATCATCATTGGGATGGACACTACTGTTAAGGGGATTCCTCAGCCATATATGTCCGTAAGGAAACCATGAGGGGGATGGAATACACTGGTGAACACATCATTCACAAACACCTATAAGTTGCGAGCCTACTAGCGTTCCACAGCTAGAACCTGAAAGTGAACCTATAGCAATCCTATATACTAATTCCGAAGTGTGTTTGGTTTCGAAAAGGTAGATACTCCGGTAGCTGTCCAGAGCTGAAGAAAAGAAGTAATGGAGAAAGGAGAAAAGAAACCCATTCCGGAGTGTCTCTCACGTCCTGAATGCTTGTAGATCCGAAGGATGCTATTTTGTCTCTTGTCATTTATTATATTTGTATTGATGTAACGTCTCATAGGACCTAGCTTTTTGTACTCATAGACAATCAGAATGTTAGAAATAATTCTTTTGTCGAGTCCTATGTAAATTACTTGGTTAATTCGATGTAATACTCTCTCCTATATATAGGAGCATTCAATACAAGTCAATGACGAATCTTTTCTCTCACTTTTTGGCATTTTTATCTTTATCACATCAAAAACATTCTACTTGATCATTTATTTTTTTCCCTAATCATTATCTACTTATTCATACTTAATGTCTTGATCATTTGTTGAACTAATTATCTAAGACTTGACTGGTCTTTCCCGCCTTGACTTGAACATCTATTTGAAAGCAGACATTGATCTCAAGCATTCACTCAAGGTTTGAGTTCTCAAACCTTGTCCCTGCGCAAAGATCTTGTTCTCTCAATTGGTATCAGAGCTTGAGTGGTTGTCCTTTGAATCCATAAGATCAGATTATAGTTGGTTTGAACTTACCTTGGTAATTCAACCATTTCTGTGTTAAGGATAAAAGTTCTTCTATATACCACTTAAGCTTGGAGATATCTTGTCTTCAATGGCTGCTTAAAATTCTCAACAAATGATTTCAATGCAAATCGCAAATAGCATGGATGGCCATACATGTGCCCCATTGCTAGTTGTGGAAGAATATGTTCACGGGAAAGTCAGAATGGAAAGATTTCTTTTGGCCAAAGATAAAGGTGAAGAGATTTGGAGATCTGTGAAAGAAGGTCCACATATTCCTGTTAGAACCGTTGTAAGAGATGTTGCTGCTCAACTTATGGGTCAAGATGAAGCTCGTCTAGCTCCTTTAACTGCAGATGATATTGAAAAGATGCATGTTGATCAAGTTGCCTTCTCGGAAATGGTGTTTGGTGTTCCTCCATCACTCTTTGAGCACATCAAGCTATGCAAATCAGCCAAAGAAATTTGGGACACTCTTCAGGATCTGATTGAAGGTTCCGAAAATATGAAGGACAAACGACTCACCTTGTGTAACAAACCGTTATTTCAAACTTATGTAATAGTGTAGGTCAATTTGTACTTCTTATTAAATAAATAAAGAGAAATTTTGGCATACTATGTATATTTACATAATTGACCCTAAAAACTAAATTATTAAATAATCTAAATTGGGTTGAACCAAGTGATAGAGATTGTAACAAGGTTTCCAAAAATATAAATAACACTGAAATCCAAGCTATAACAAAGAAGTTATGACCAATCGAAAATCCGCGACAAAACCGGCAAAACACTGTTCAGTGTGAAAACTGAATTTTTAATAAATGGCTTTCTAGCCTTAACAATCTACATGAAAGTTATAGTTTATGTTAAACCGAAAACTTTCATAAAAAGAACGCCAAAATCTGACTTCGTATGAGGAAGTTATGTTTTTTCTAAGTTTCAGTATAGCACTGTACAGCTAAAAACTCGAAATAAAGATCGAGTGGTTTTTAGCCGACACGACCTAAACGAGAATTGAAGGTCTCGTAATTAGTAGTACAACGGTAAAAAGACAGACAAAAACGGACGTCGTATGAAGAAGTTATGAATTTATAATGGATTCACGTCCCGGTCTGTTTAAAATAATCATATTAAATATAAATTCAAAATTAGCCAACGAAGTCCAAATGAAGGTCGTAGATTATAATTTTACCTACGCGTGCATATAAAGAACGTCAAAAACGGAGTTCGTATGCAACAGTTATGAATTTTACAAGTTTTGGCAAAAAATAAAGAAAAATAGCAAAAACCGGGAATATTTGCATGAACAGTAACTGCCACGTCACCCTCGCATGCGAGCCTGCACGTGGCATCTTCTGATTGGACTGCAGCCTCGCGTGTCACCTCCTGATTCGACCAAGTCCGAGGTCCACTTAGAACCGGACACCCTCGCATGAGACACACCAGAGACACCCCCCGCACGCTCCTCGGACACCCCCTTCACACGTGCCATGTTCCCATTGGACCGAGGTTTGGTCCAATCCGAGCCTACCACCTCCGAACCGAAGCTACTTCCCTTCGCAAACTGTCAGCCTCGCATAGCCTCGCATAAGTCTCGGATCTGAGGCTTCGGCCTATATAAGGCATGCGAGGGCTTCCGAAAATTTTCACTTTTTCACCCCAAAAATCGTTCTCTTTCACATTCTCCACTCCCCTAAGCTCATATACAACCCCTAAAGCCCCAGTATCAAGATTCAAGCCCGAACTAAGCTGTGAAGCCCCGAAATTCTTGAGAAGTAACCTCTCTCCTGTCAAAACTCTGCCCGATTTGAGCCGGTTTCTCGACAAATAAACTCCTTTTCGTGCAACGAAACTCTGTCCGAATTACCACCTATCAAGTGAGCTCATACCCCCGTATTTTCATAATTTCTACTTTTTTATGGGGGGAAATACAAGTATAACACAACAACTTTGTGTTATAAATAAATGATTTCAAATCACGATAAAATGATTTTAAAGCATCAAAAGTACTTCAAATATTGAACTCTTTTATAAACTTATATTTTTCCCAAATATACATATTTGTATATATAATTTAATATAAATAAGATTTAAAAGGCTTAGGACTAATAATTCATTCTAGGTCCTTTTCCTTGTTTGAATGTGGACTTATAGTACCAGTTATTTGTCCGAAGGTTGTTCAAATTTTACTTATATGTAAAATTGTGTATGTATATATAAATAAAAGTTATTTCATCAGTTTAATCACCCATTGTAACATGTTGAGCCAAGGATTACATGCAAAAATAGTTATTTACCAATTCATAAAGTACATATAAATTATAATAGGTATAATTTATGATATATAGATCAATAATTCATATGAATACACTGTTTTACATGCAACAAGGGTTTTAATTCAAAACAAATCAAGGGTTTACACTTATCAAATACATGTTCGGGATACTAAGTCATGAACATAATGTCAATCATTTATTTCAGAATGATTGGGTTTTCATAACTAATATACATGTAACGTCTATATGGTTTTTAAGAGACATTCAATTCAGGTTGTTTAATTCATTTTAGACAACCAAAGTAAAGCCTTGACATTATAACCAGAATCTCCAGTCCAGGAATCGAAACAAAGTTGTGTGTAGATCTATATCGGGATTGACAACCCCGCACTTAGGCTGCTAGCTATAGTCAGGCATAAACGCCAATGAGTGGCAATTGTTATCAACAGTTTAAGCGCTCATCAGGCGTTTTTTCAGGCGTTCATGTCTTAGTATGGTTATAATAACTCATTAAAAAGATATTAACAACACGTTAGTGTATAAACAACTAAACGTAAGTACATCTTCAAAGTACCAGTTTACAAAATGCAAAGTACAATGGTATACTATAGTTTTCAATAACAGCTGGTGAAGCCAGACACACTCTCAAATACAAGTTTTACAAATACATTGGTTTACAAATAGGACGATTTTATGGGAATTAAACTACTTTTCACATACCACAGAAAATATGGGATTTTCTAGAAGTGTTTTCATATTCAAAATACAAAGACACCCATTCAACCGTAAAGACTTATGTACTTACTCAACTTATTGTTGATACTCTCTTTTTAAATTACTTGTATTATTAGGGAAATAATAACATGTACTCCCCGAGCTTTTTGAGAAGATGGAGCCATTAGGAGTCTTATCTTCTTCATTTTTTATAACTATTTTGGTTTCAATATAGAATGATTGAACACATGTAAATATTATACTTTTAAATACAATGGTCATTTGTGCTTTGATTACTACGATACATGTGTTGTGATACTACAAATGAAGTCCTCCACCCCAGACGTTTTCGCCGTATGGTTTGGGGGTGTGACAGATTGGTATCAGAGCATTGTTTATAGTGAACTTAGTATATCAATCCATAAAAGATATACAAACTATAAATACATTGGGGCCGAGAGCTCTGACTACAAGTATACTGTTAAGAATTCTAAGTATTTTTACAAGAATTATACTAACCCTCATACCTGCAAGTACATAGTCATAAGAACATAAAAGTATTTGGATGTTGAACATTACAGTTAAACCCAGGCAGTTATGTAATCATATCTAGAATTAATATAGCCTGATCAACTATATTGATTTCAGACATGACCAACATGTGTTTGGGAGTGATAGTAGTGTTGTGACATGTCTAAAACTTACCAACTACCGAAGAAACTCTAAGAACAGAACATAAAATACTATAAGAATATTATAAACATTGATATGCTTTAGTTTTTTTTCAGGCATTTCTCATAACCTTATTCTCGTACAAACACAATGGCAGGACATCATCTACCAGGGGACCCTTATTTTCCAAATCATGGCAATCAAGGATGGATAATGGAGGATCCGGAGGAAGATCCAGAAGAAGATTCAGATGAAGAACCATTTGAGGACAGCAAATCAAGCGGTACACATATAGAGCCACAAGTATGCAACTCGGGCATACGTCCCCCGAGACAAGAGGAAGCAATACCCATACCCGATTGGGGCCAATACATAAACCATTGGAGTCAACAAGACGGCCAACGCCCTCCCTAAGGAATGGCACGGGGTTTTTATAACGTCTTGGAAGGAGGAACAACCGACAGAGCTCTTCCAGCTACAGTGAAATGAATTGCCCGACAATTCGATCAATCAAGGATGTCAATCAATCGTATCCTAGAAGTGAATGCGGTTGCGCAGGCTAACGCTCCCGATATCCTTCGTCTTGACGAGATGCAAGATGATACCCAACACCATACTGAAGCCCTTCAAAGGCAACTTAATGCTGCCGAATCAGAGATCAGAGGACTGAGGGAGCATCAAGCTACCCAAGAAAGGCACTGGAAATCGCAAGACGAAGCGGAACCAGTAACCGTCGTAGCAACCGCCACAAGTAGTGTTACACTACTTTCTAGTTTAATATACTAAATGTATAGACTACTTTCAGGATATGTATAAATCAAGTATCAATAAAATAATAAGCACTTTACTTCAACAAGAGTTATTACAATTTACATAAACATTCCATTCCAAAGTTTTGGGATTTTGGATATGTTCCAGTGTTATTTTTCATAGTTTTCAAATACGACTGCGGAAATTTTTATTTTCGGTAGGCCGGTTTGATGTCGATACTTTTGCAATATTGTGGTTTATTAAAGACCTACTTTAGGGTTAAGTATCCAAATTACATATACTTAATATACCAATACAATTGACATGTACTTTCATACTCTTTGAAAAATAACCACTTCATTTTAATCTCTCCAGTTGCAAGTTGTACTTGCGATGGACATCCATTTTCAATTCTTTACAAGATTCTTCTTGAATTAAGTGTTTAAGTTCAGAGATATCAAATTTATATTCATTCTTGATATCTCACTATCTTTTTATCTATTGACTTTTATAGAAAAAGATGCCTCCTCGTAGGAATCCAAGACGTAACAATGAAACGGAAGCACCGACGCCACCTCCAACATCACCCCGTCAATTCGAGGCTGCCATGTTCCAAGTGGCAGTCACGGCAGCTATAGCAGCTGCCTTATCTCATATCAATACTCCTGGTGCTAGTGGATCGGGATCTGGTCCACGTCCTTCTAACCTTGCCGAGGGTCATGAGCACTCGAGAGAGTGCACTTATAAAGACTTCTCGAATGCCAAACCCATGACCTTTAATGGAACTGGAAGAGTGATGGTTTTAAGGCAGTGGATTGAGAAGATAGAAGCAGTCATTGAAATTTGCTCATGTCCAGAGGTTAGCAAAGTTAAATTTGCTACCTTTACTTTCTTAGATAGGGCCCTAACATGGTGGAATGGCCATGTTAAGTCACTAACTTTGGTAGTGGCTAATACTATAAGCTGGGAGAACCTAAAAACCATGTTGATATGGGAATACTGCCCGCGAAGAGAAATTTAGAAACTGGAACAAGAACTCTGGGGTATTACTATGGCCGGTGCCGACCTAATGACTTACACGAATCGATTCTATGACTTGGCGATTCTGTGTCGCCCCAGACACAAGCAAGTGTCATTGCATCTAAACCTGTCACTTTTGACAATGCCAAGGAACTGGCACAGTCACGTATTGACCACGGAAACCGTCAAAACTATGTGGTTACTACCCCATAACAACCTAGGGAGAGCAACAACAACATCAAGAAGAAGGGTTGGAACAAAAGGAAGGGAAAATCTCCTCTGGAACCTTCAAATAAGCAACAAATAGTGGCAGTCCATGCTACTACTGTCCCTGCTACCATAGCTACTACTGCACTTGCTGTTGCCCCTAACTACCTAGCACCAACTAAGACCTATACCGGTAGCCTCCCTAAATGCAACAAGTGAAATTTTCACCACACCGGAAATTGCCCTGAAATGCAGTGCCGTAACTGCAACAGGAAAGGGCATACTGCCCGATTCTGTAGAACACCACCTCAACCCCTTAACCAAGTACCGGCCGCTGGAGTAAGTCGAGCATGCTACCAATGCGGTGATGTAGGGCATTACAAGAAAGATTGTCCTAAAGCTGGAAATGTCGGTGGGGTTGGGAGAATTCTAGCACTAGGTCACGAAGAAGCGGTGGTAGACCCTGCTGTGGTCACGGGTACGTTCCTTCTCAACAATACTTATGCATGCATTCTTTTTGATTGTGGTACCGAGAGGAGCTTCGTAAGCCATAACTTTAAACATCTACTAAATCAGAACTCCCAACCACTAAATAAAACCTTCACAGTAGAAATGGCTAACAGGAAATCCGAATCCACCAATGATATATACATAGGATGTAGCCTTACCTTAAATGAGTTATCTTTCCCAATAGACCTTATGTTGGTCTCTATCAAAAGTTTTGACATCATAATAGGTATGGATTGGTTGTGCCCCAACCATGCCGACATCCTATGCTATGAAAGAGCTATTCGTTTGAACTTGCCAACTAACGAAACTCTTTTTATCTATGGCGACAAACCCGGAACGAACCTTCAGATCATTTCATGCATCAAGGCACAGAAATACCTTCGCAAGGAGTATTGTGCATTCCTAGCTCATGTGGTAGACAAAAAGCAAGAAGTGAAAGACTTCGCAAGCATTCCTGAGGTATGCAACTTTCCCGATGTATTTCCCGATGATCTTCTAGGGGTGCCTCCCGAACGACAAGTCAAATTCTGAATCGACTTAATCCCTGGAGCTACCCCTGTAGCCAAATCCCCCTATCGTCTTGCACCTTCTGAAATGCAGGAATTATCCAGCCAACTTAACGAACTCCTAAGCAAAGGTTTCATAAGACCAAGCTTCTCACCTTGGGGAGTACCGGTTTTGTTCGTAAAGAAGAAGGATGGATCATTCCGCATGTGTATAGACTACCTCGAGCTGAATAAACTTACCATCAAGAATCGTACCCTCTGCCTCGCATTAACGATCTGTTCGACCAACTTCACGAGGCGAACTACTTCTCGAAGATAGACTTAAGATCCGGGTATCACCAGTTACGAATTTTGGAGGAAGACGTTCCTAAAACCGCGTTCAGAACTCTTTATGGTCATTACGAGTTTATAGTGATGCCATTCGGATTGACGAATGCACTTGCAATGTTCATGGACCTAATGAACAGAGTGTGTCGTCCATTCTTGGACAAATTCGTCATAGTCTTCATTGACGATATCCTTATCTACTCAAAGAGCAAAGAGGAACATGGCCAACATCTTCATCAAATATTACAAACTCTTAGATCAGAGAAGCTATATTGGAAGTTTTCAAAGTGTAAATTTTGGATCAGGAAGGTAGATTTCCTAGGTCACGTGGTTAGTTCAGAAGGAATACACGTCGACCCTTCTAAAATAAAGGCAATTGAAAACTGGTCAGCACCTAAAACACCTACAGAAATCCGTCAATTCTTAGGTCTTGCTGGCTATTTTCGCAGATTCATTCAAAATTTCTCTCGAATAGCTAAGCCTCTTACTACTCTGACCCAAAAGGGTGTAACTTTTAGCTGGGGAGAAAAGCAAGAAACAACATTTCAAATACTGAAGCGAGCCTTGTGTAGTGCACCGATCCTGTCTCTCCCTGAAGGGACAGAGGATTTCGTAGTGTACTATGATGCTTCTAATCAAGGGCTTGGATGTGTTCTTATGCAAAGAGGAAAGGTTATATCCTATGCCTCAAGACAGCTAAAGACACATGAAGTCAATTATACAACACATGACCTTGAACTAGGAGCAGTGGTGTTTGCTCTGAAGATCTGGAGACATTACTTATATGGCACGAAATGCACAATATTCACGGACCATAAAAGTCTCCAACACATCTTCGATCAGAAAGAGATGAATATGAGACAACGACGATGGATGGAGCTACTGAACGATTACGAGTGTGAAATTATTTATCACCCTGGTAAAGCAAACGTAGTAGCTGACGCCCTTAGTAGAAAAGAATACTCGGGACGCCGGGTAAAGTCTTTGACCATGACAATCCATTCGCATCTGTCCACGCAGATCAAGGAAGATCAAATTGAAGCCTTGAAACCCGAAAACGTAGCAAGTGAAACTCTGAGAGGAATGGATAAGAACTTCGAAGTCAGGGATGATGGAGTCTATTATTTCATGAACCAGATCTGGACACCAAAGTTCGGTGGTTACAAAGATGTGGTTATGAATGAAGCACACAAAACCCGATACTCCATCCACCCAGGTTCAGACAAGATGTATTTGGACATTAAGAAGCTATAATTGTGGCCTAACATGAAGGCCGGAATCGCCACCTTTGTAGGCAAGTGCCTTAACTTGCGCCAAAATTAAGGTAGAGTACCAGAAACCTTTAGGCTTATTACAACAACCTGAAATCCCTGAATGGAAGTGGGAGCAGATTACAATGGATTTCATAACCAAGTTACCCAAGACATCAAGTGGTTATGATACTATTTGGGTAATCGTCGATAGATTAACCAAATCCGCACACTTCTTACCAAGCAAGGAGACTGACAAGATGGAAAAGCTAACCAGAACATACCTCAAGGAGATTGTTAGACTACATGGTGTACCGATATCTATTATTTCAGACCGAGATAGTTGATTCACCTCTCGTTTTTGGCAGTCTTTACAAAACTCTCTGGGAACTAGGCTAGACATGAGTACAGCCTACCATCCGCAAACTAATGGACAAAGTGAGAGGATGATTTAAACGTTAGAAGATATGTTACGAGCTTGCGTGATAGACTTTGGAAAGGCATGGGATATTCATTTACCCCTTGTTGACTTCTCTTATAACAGCAGCTATCACAATAACATAAAAGTTGCTCCATTCGAAACCCTCTATGGCCGCAAGTACAGATCCCCTCTGTGCTGGGTTGAAGTGGGTGACACGCAGCTAGCTTGAGGTCAAACTCCTAACAGTGCTCTCACTGGTCCATAAAGTATTCGAGAAACTACCGAAAAGATCGTACAAATTCAGGAACGACTTAAAGCTTCCAGAGTTAGACAGAAAAGCTACGCAGACAAAAGGAGAAAACCCTTGGAATTCTAGGTTGGCGACCGAGTTTTGCTAAAGGTCTCACCCTGGAAAGGCATGATACGCTTTGGAAAGCGTGACAAACTGAACCCAAGGTATATAGGACCATTCGAGATCTGTAGCTTACAAACTTCGATTACCCCAAGAACTAAGTAACATTCATCCTACCTTCCACGTTTCGAACTTGAAAAAGTGTCTTTCCGACGAGACTCTTGTGATACCACTCGAGGAAATCGAGTTAAACGAGAGCCTCAATTTTGTGGAAGAACCTGTAGACATACTAGACAGGGAAGTTAAGAAAACCAAACAAAGCCGCATCCCGATAGTGAAGGTTCGCTGGAATGCAAAGCGGCGACCTGAATTCACATGGGAGCGGGATGATCAAATGCAACAAAAATACCCACATCTTTTTCCCTAGTCTATCTGTAAGTAAATTTCGGGACGAAATTCTCTCTAACGGGGGATAATGTAACAAACCGTTATTTTAAACTTATGTAATAGTGTAGGTCAATTTGTACTTCTTTTTAAATAAATAAAGAGAAATTTTGGCATACTATGTATATTTACATAATTGCCCTCAAAAATAAATTATTAAATAATCTAAATTGGGCTGAACCAAGTGATAGAGATTTTAACAAGGTCTCCAAAAATATAAAGAACACTGAAATCCGAGTTATAACGAAGAAGTTATGACCAATCGAAAATCCGCGACAAAACCGGCAAAACACTGTACAGTGTGAAAACTGAATTTTTAATAAAAGGCTTTCTAGCCTTAACAATCTAAATGAAAGTTATAGTTTATGTTAAACCGAAAACTTTCATAAAAAGAACGCTAAAATCTGACTTCGTATTAAGAAGTTATGATTTTTCTAAGTTTCAGTATAGCAGTGTACAGTTAAAAACTCGAAATAAAGATCGATTGGTTTTTAGCCGACAAAACCTAAACGAGAATAGAAGGTCTCGTCATTACTAGTACAACGGTAAAAAGACAGACAAAAAAGGACGTCGTATGAAGAAGTTATGAATTTATAACGGATTCATGTCCGGGTCTGTTTAAAATAACAATATTAAAAATAAATTCAAAATTAGCCAACGAAGTCTAAACAAAAGTCGTAGAGTATAATTTTACCTACACGTTCATATAAAGAACGTCAAAAATGGAGTTCGTATGCAAAAGTTTTGAATTTTACAAGTTTTGGCAAAAAAAATAAAGAAAAATAGCAAAAACCGGGAATATTTGCATGAACAGTAACTGCCACGTCACCCTCGCATGCGAGCCTCCACGTGGCATCTTCTGATTGGACCGCAGCCTCGCGTGTCACCTCCTGATTCGACCAAGTCCGAGGTCCACTTAGAACTGGACAGCCTCGCATGAGACACACCGGAGACACCCCTCGCACGCCCCTCGCACGCTCCTCGGACACCCCCTTCGCACGTGCCCTCTTCCCATTGGACCGAGGTCTGGTGCAATCCGATCCTACCACCTCCGAACTGTAGCTGCTTCCCTTCGCAAACTGTCAGCCACGCATAGCCTCGCATAAGTCTCGGATCCGAGGCTTCAGCCTATATAAGGCATGCGAGGGCTTCCGAAAATTTTCACTTTTTCACCCCAAAAATCATTCTCTTTCACATTCTCCACTCCCCTAAGCTCATATACAACCCCTAAAGCACCGGTATCAAGACTCGAGCCCGAAGTAAGCCGTCAAGGCCCGAAATTCTCGAGAAGTAACCTCTCTCCTGTCAAAACTCTGTCCGATTTGAGCCGTTTTCTCGACAAATAAACTCCTTTTCGTGAAACGAAACTCTGTCCGAATTACCACCTATCAAGTGAGTTCATACCCCCGTATTTTCATAATTTCTACTGTTTTAAGGTGGGAAATACAAGTACAACACAACAACTTTGTGTTATAAGTAAATGATTTCAAATCACGATAAAATGATTTTAAAGCATCAAAAATACTTCAAATATTGAACTCTTTTATAAACTTATATTTTTCCCAAATATACATATTTGTATATATAATTTAATATAAATAAGATTTAAAAGGCTTAGGACTAATAATTCATTCTAGGTCCTTTTCCTTGTTTGGATGTGGACTTATAGTACCAGTTATTTGTCCGAAGGTCGTTCAAATTTTACTCATATATAAAATTGTATATGTATATAAAAATAAAAGTTATTTCATCAGTTTAATCACCCTTTGTAACATGTTGAGCAAAGGATTACATGCAAAAATAGTTATTTACCAATTCATAAAGTACATATAAATTATAATAGGTATAATTTATGATACATAGATCAATAATTCATATGAATACACTGTTTTACATGCAACAAGGGTTTTAATTCAAAAAAAAAATCAAGGGTTTACACTTATCAAATACATGTTCGGGATACTAAGTCAAGAACATACTGTCAATCATTTATTTCAGAATGATTGGGTTTTCATAACTAATATACATGTAACGTTTATATGCTTTTTATGAGACATTCAATTCAAGTTGTCTAATTCATTTTAGACAACCAAAGTAAAGCCTTGACATTATAACCAGAATCTCCAGTCCAGGGATCGAAACAAAGTTGTGTGTAGATCTATATCGGGATTGACAACCCCACACTCAGGCTGCTAGCTACAGTCAGGCATACACGCCAATGAGTGGCAATTGTTATCAACAGTTTACGCACTCATCAGGCGTTTGTTTCAGGCGTTCATGTCTTAGTATGGTTATAATAACTCATTAAAAAGATATTAACAACACATTAGTGTATAAACAACTAAACGTAAGTACATATTCAAAGTACCAGTTTACAAAATTCAAAGTACAATGGTATACTATAGTTTTCAATAACAGCTGGTGAAGCCAGGCACACTCTTAAATACAAGTTTTACAAATACATTGGTTTACAAATAGGACGGTTTTATGGGAATAAAACTACTTTTCACATACCACAGAAAATATGAGATTTTCTAGAAGTGTTTTCATATTCAAAATACAAAGACACCCGTTCAAACATAAAGACTTATGTACTCACTAACCTTATTGTTGATACTCTCTTTTCAAATTACTTGTATTATCAGGGAAATAATAACAGCCACTCCCCGAGCTTTTTGAGAAGATGGAGCCATTAGGAGTCTTATCTTCTTCTTTTTTATAACTATTTTGGTTTCAATATACAATGATTGAACACATGTAAATATTATACTTTTAAATACAATGGTTGTTTGTGCTTTGATTACTATGATACATGTGTTGTGATACTACAAATGAAGTCCTCCACCCCCGGACGTTTCTGCCGTCTGGTTTGGGGGTGTGACACCTCGGTTGTAATAGACTTTGACACTTTCACTTCCACTCCAGGTAAATCCATAGCCTCAGCCTCCAACTGATATCGAATCGTTGTCAACAACATGACTACTCATGGGATTGTTCGAACTCCTCTCGAATACAATCTCAATTTCATTAACAGTCTTGGTAACGGATGGGGAAATGTAAATTCTTGTCTTCAAAGTAATGGTTCCTTAAAAAAATTAAACTTTATCAACTTTTTGATGAGCTTCAAGGACATGAATCCAATGTTTCTCAAACCATAAGAGAACTTTTTGGAGGACCAATTGCTTTAGTTAGTTCTTTTGAATCAACCATTCCGAACCCACCTACTCCGAAACCTTACAAACCCGTTGCTCCTATGACTCAGTCATCCTTAACCTCCTTATCCACACATATCTATCCTGACGATGATTCCAAAACTTCAGATTCCGAACTCTGTTTCCAACAAGAATTTGCTCTACTTTCAACGAAATACAAACGTCCTTTCAATCCCTCTTACAAACCTTACCATTACAGATTTAGTGCTCCTCACCAAAACCATCCTCAATCATATTCTGCTCCGGAACCAAAACATACCTCCGAAAACCATCCTACATACAAGCCTAACCTCACTAAACCAAACTCAGTCTCTGAATCCTCTCCAAACTCCAACTTAGAAAAACCCAAAACTCTGTGCCACAAATGTGGTCATGCAAACCACTTTGCCAAAGACTGTCTAGTTGATGCTCCACAAAAACCAAAAATCAAGGACTCATCTTATTATGTCCGAAAAGCTCAAGAAATGGCTGACAGTGAAAAAGCATTTGATACTACAGTTTCAAGAGATGTAGAAGGATACTGGTCATCCGGAGATGATGAAGATTTGGTGTCTAGAAAAAATATATGTTTGATGGCAAGGCAAAGAAGTCAATGTGATGAAGGTTATTGGTCTTCTGGGTCCAAAGATGAAGATGATGTTGCTGAACCTCACTACTGCTACATGGCCACCAATGATGCACCAGGTCGAAGCATTGTTCAGCAGGTAAAATCCATGATCTCTGATAATAATTTTGATTTGACTTTATGTGAACCTTATCTGACTCATATTCAAACAGATATGAACACTATATATAAAGTCTATGAGTCTGTCATAGAAGCCAGTGAGAAGAAAGACTGTGAGAAAAGTCGTCTTAGATTACGTTTTGAGGATAAGAAATTGAAAATCGAGTCTCTAGAACATGAACTTGTAATGTCAAAAGATGAATGTATCATTTTGAAGGATAAATGTGAAATCACTTATTCTGAACGAAACATTTTGATTTCTGATAACAAACGCCTCAATGCTAAAATAGATGGTTTACATAACTCTATAGACATGCTTGAACCTGACATTCGAATGACTCATAATTTTCGACATCCATGGTCAAAAGCTCCTGGTCTTAGAAGCGAGTTTCCGAAACCAATTAATAGTCCTTTGAGGGAATTGCAAAATTTGTCATTTATGGGAGAGGTTCTGAATATCAAAAATTCAGACACTCCTTTTTCCCCATTATCACCCCTTTAGGAGGATAAAAGATCCTTTGAGTCCCTAATTCTTGAGTTCCAACCTATAGTTGTCAAGTGTCCTGATTCCACACCTCTTCCGCCTCTGATAAACTGGATCT
This sequence comes from Lactuca serriola, assembly GCF_051521515.1. Classification (NCBI taxonomy): domain Eukaryota; kingdom Viridiplantae; phylum Streptophyta; class Magnoliopsida; order Asterales; family Asteraceae; genus Lactuca; species Lactuca serriola. The sequence continues at coordinate 30,645,316 of NC_136412.1, read as the reverse complement.
TTTGTGTGGACCATGTTCCTATAAGCAATCACGTCAACAACTGTGTGATTGAGGAAATTATTCCGGAAATAACTGAAGTCAATGCTTCAGAATTCGTATGGGCATCTCTAGATGATAAAATGGAAGTCTCAAGCAATGTGTCCTCTGATTAATGTGAATCAGACTCCGTAGTTCTTTCAAAAGCCAAATTGGTTCCTATCACTCCCAAATTTTCAAATCCATCCAAAGGACAATCCTCTGGATCCTCTCCTCATCCTAAGAGAAAACCAATGTTGAATAGAAATGATATTGTAGATCCCATGTTCGAAGCTAGAAACACTCTCAAAAAGGAAGTCAAAACTAGACAAGATGCCAGATTCCTTGCAAATTCTAAACCAAGTTCATTTTGAAATCCTTGTGTCTACACTCATAATAAAGACTCCTTTGTTCCTACAAAAATCTTGAAGAGACCTTCCGAATCTCCTGTTCGTTCAGAACCAAAAGAAGTCCTTAGCTCCAAAATTCTGGAAGCTCATGTTGGTGTCAACACCAAAACCATCCGTGATACGTCTCCACCACCTCAAAATATATCATCTCTCTTTATTGCAAAATCTGATGGCATAATTTTTTAACCAAGAATTTCAAAGAACAATATGTTATCAAATAAATTGACAAGTCCAAATAACATTGTTTCAAAATGTTCAAATAAAAATCATGTATGGAAAATCAAAACATCTGTTATCAATACAACTGTCTCGGAGATAACAAAAAGTGTTCATCCTTTGGATACCAAAGTTCAGAAGAAGTCAGTTCCTAACCCTCAAATAGTTGAATATGATTAATGGATAGGTGAAAAGACTTTAGCTTTCTGTCTTTTTCCAAATCACTCAAGAAATCTCACAAAAAAAACATGTAATTGTTCCAAAGTCACAATTAAAGTCCAAAGTCCATGCTTGTGTCCCAAAATCTAACTCGGAGCCTAAAAGCTCCATTATTCACTAAATTTGTAGGCACTTTGTGCTTCGAAGCAAGAAACAATATGGTATATTGATAGTGCTTGCTCCATGCACATGACGGGCCAGAAGGACTTTCTGCATGATTTGAAGCTTTCTCCATATGTTGGCTATGTAACATATGGCAACAACTCCAATTCACAAATTCGTGGTTACGGAACTCTCACTAATGGAAACTTCTCTATTTCACATGTTGCTTATGTAGCTGACTTGAAACATAACTTGATAAGCGTTGCTCAGCTCACTGAATCAAGTCGACGTGTGGAATTTTGCAAAAAATACAGCTATGTGATGACTGAAGACAAAAAAGAATGATAAAGTCTCTTTGCAAAAAAACATGTACCCTCTTGACACCAACATGATTATTGGCAAACCTCAACTTTGTCTTCTCTCCAAAGTTGTTCCTGACGTTAGCTGGTTATGGCACCGAAGGCTCGCACATCTGAACTTTCGGTACATGAATGATCTTGTATTAGGAGAAATGGTAAGAGGTTTACCTCTTCTCAAATTTGAAAATGATCATTTATGTGCTGCATGTGAGGGTGGTAAGCAATCAAAGAAGGGTCATCTTGTCATTATCGAAAAATCCATCTCCGATCCCTTAGAACTCCTACACATTGATCTTTATGGACCATCCACAGTAGAAAGTCTTCATCACAAGAAATACATTCTTGTGATTGTTGACGACTTTACAAGGTTCACCTGGGTCTTCTTCCTAACGCTGAAATCCGAAACAGCCTCTAAGGACATCCATTTTATCAAAAGAATAGATGTTCTCATCAAGCTCCCGGTCAGAAGAATCCGAAATGATAATGGTTCGGAACTTGTTAACTCCACCATTGAGAAATTTCTCACAGAAAAAGGGATCGACCACAATCTCTCAGCTCCCTACACTCCACAACAAAATGGTGTAGTTGAAAGACGTAATAGAACGCTTGTTGAAGCTGCTCGATCAATGCTAAACTATGCAAACCTACCACTCTATCTTTGCGCTGAAGCTGTATCCACTGCTTGTTTCACTCAAAATCGAAGCATCATCAATCGACGTCTTAACATGACACCGTATGAAGCAATGAATGGTCGGAAGCCAACTATCTCGTTCCTACATGTCTTCGATTATAGATGCTTCATAAAAAACAACCGCGATCAGGTTAGAATGTTCCAACCCAAAGCTGATGAAGTTAACTTTCTTGGGTACTCATCAAAATCCAAGGCTTACAGAGTTCTCAACCGAAGAACTCATGTTCTAGAAGAAAGCTTTGATGTTACCTTTGATGACAACTTCGTTCGGAATTTTGGCCCCCCTCACATCACTACTCACATTATGGAGTTTGATGCTCCTCCGCCAGGATGTCTGAACCCTCAAACTATTCTCGAAGTTTATTTTGAAACCCTCTTTGGTCCCTCCGAAACCGCACTTGATTACGAATCTCAATCAAAAACATCTATGATTCAAATTCCTCCTTCAGAAGCCCTAGTTTCTCACAACCTATCCGGTCCTCTTCCGAGCCTGTCAGCATTTGATTCCGAAACATTTCAACCTTCTCAAGTTGAGGGGGGAGAATAATGCTAATCCCTCTCGTGAATCAAATATGGATGTCTTCCAAGATGCAACTGCGGAATTTGATGACTCAAATCCTATCAACAATGACGAAAACAAAATTTTCTTCTACTTCCCTTCTGATGATGATGTAAATCTCTCTGGTTTAGAAGTTCAGGTGGAGCATCATCCTCAAATTCAAATCATTCAGGCAGAGCAACTAAATCCTATTGTTTATATTGAATCGACCGTTGCTCAAGAACTTCCCAAATTGCACGTTTGGACCAAAGTCATCCTCCAAACCAAGTAATTGGAAATTTCAATGCTGGTGTACAGACTCGCTCTGCTTCAAGTATCCAAAATGAATGTCATTTCTCAGCTATCATTTCAATGGTCGAACCAAAATCAATTAAGGAAGCATTGGAGCATGCTGACTAGATCACAGCCATGCAAGAAGAACTGGCTGAATTTGACCGAAACGAAGTATGGACTCTTGTTCCTCCTCCCCCAAACCACCCTATTGTCGGCACAAGATGGGTATATCATAACAAAATTGACGATGTAGGAGTTATCATCTGAAATAAGGCAAGATTGGTAGCTAACGGTTTTACTCAAATTGAAGGTCTTGACTACGACGAAACATTTGCTCCTGTTTCACGACTTGAAGCTATCAGAATCTTTCTTGCATACGCATCCCGCAAAGGTTTCAAAGTTTATCAAATGGATGCTAAGAGTGTCTTTCTTAATGGTGACCTTGAAACCGAAGTATATCTTCAACAACCTCCTGGTTTTATCTATCTCTCATTTCCGAACTACTGCTACAAGCTCCGTAAAGCTGTCTATGGCCTCAAGCAAGCTCCTTATCCCTGGTACGAGACCCTCAACGACTTTCTCAAATGCTCAGGTTTTCAAAGAGGAATTCTAGATCTGACTCTATTAAGAAGATCAAATGGAAGACATCTCATGTTGGTTCAAATTTATGTGGACGACATCATTTTTGGGTCTACGGACTCATCCATGGTTGAAGACTTTGCTAACTTAATGATCAATCGATTCCAGATGAGCATGAATAAAGAATTAAGTTTATTTCTAGGCCTTCAAGTTAAACAAACTAACAAAGGCATTTTCATCCACCAAGAGAAGTATATTTCTGAGCTTCTGAAGAAATACTCTATGGACTCTTGTGCCTCAGCCAAGGTACCCATGGGTTTCGGTCACAAAATCTTTGCAGACCCTTCGGGTGTTTCTTTAGATGAAAAGAAGTATCGTGGAATAATTGGATCCTTGCTTTATCTCACTGCAAGTCGACCAGACATAATGCTCTCAACATGCTTATGTGCTAGATTTCAAGTCAACCCGAAGATGTCTCATCTTTTGGGTGTGAAGCAAATTTTCCGATACCTCAAAGGTACAAAGAACCTTGGAATATGGTATCCAACAAATGAAAGTTTCCTTCTGCAAGCTTACTCGGATTCAAACTATGGTGGTCTCCAACTTGATAGGAAAAGTACATCAGGAGGATGTGAATTCCTAGGTGATCATTTAGTTAGCTGGTCCTCCAAGAAACAGAACTGCATTGCTCTTTCTACATCAGAAGTTGAATACATTGTTGTTGCCAGCTGTACCTCTCAAGTTCTCTGGATGAAATCTCAACTCTTGGATTATGGTTACCGATTTCAACGCATTCCTATCTACTGTGATTCTAAAAGTTCCATAACCATCTCTCACAATCCAATTCAACACTCCATGATGAAGAACATTGACATCCGATACCATTTTATTAAAGATCATGTTCTAAATGGCAATATTGAACTTCTTTTTGTTCCATCTGACGACGAAATTGCTGATGTCCTTATGAAGGCATTAGACGAAACCAAATTTAATGGTTTTCTGAACAAAATGGGTATGATGATCCCTGATCCTCAATTCTTTCAAGAGACATATTCTCTTTGATAGAAGTAGTCTGAAGAAATATATGCTTCGAACTCATTTATTTTGCTTCAGAACTATTTTTCCTCTGAATACACAGGATCCTTTTACTTGTCTTTTTTACTAATTATTGCTGAAGTTTCTTAAGCTGAACAGTTTATTCTCTTCTTCTCGATGATCTGGATCAACCATCATCAAATTCACCTCGTCCGGAATTTCAAAAATGCTCCAGAATTTCCAAATCTTGTCCGGAATTTCAAAACGCTCCGGAATTTTCAAATCTTGTCCGGAATTTCAAAATGCTCCGAAATTTTCAAATCTTGTCTGGAATTTCAAAAATGCTCTGGAACATTTCTCACTCCAGAACTACCTCAAAAGAATAAATTCAGAACTTGCCCTTGTACCCATCGGATCTTAGTCATCCTTGATTTACTCATCCGGAATACCAAAAGGTTTGATGATGAACCGTCAGCAACAGTTACTTTTCTGAATCCTTATCCCTTTCTCCTTGATCCTCGAGCCATGATTTCACCAACTCTAAAAGCAAACATCGTATCGCCAGTTGCCATTCCCATTTTCAACCTAGAACCACTAAACCTTTCACGTTCCTGTCACCACAAACCCGAAAAAAGGTATAAACTCATTTAATGCGACCCGTTTAACCTCAGATCCTCATCATTACCTTTATTAACCCGACCCATCTTCCCTTACCTATAAATACTCTCTCGAATCCTTACTTTACCTCTTCACGCTCACTCGACTACAAATCTCCCAAAAACCCTCATTGTTCTACGTGTTCTTCAAGCACTCATCACTCTTCAACAATGGAGTCCTCACAAATCCCAACCAAAACCACTTCCACTCCCAGGAAATTAATCGCCATAAAGAAGTCATCCAAATGTTCTAAAGGTTCATCTTCTTCTGCAGATCAAGAACCCTTCCAAACAGATACAACCCAACTGTTCTCACTAAACCCATTGGACTCCGATGAATCGATCAGAGTAATGATCGATTTCATCGCTAATCACCCCATATCTGTTCCATTTACCAAAATCCCTGATCCACCACTACCACTTCACCATCTCTACCGTGCATTCACCAGTATCAAGTTTGAACATGGAGTTCTGGAAACCACCATCATTGGAGATCGCCCCATTCCCATCTACAAATCAACATTTCTCAAGGCTATTGGTGTCAAACCTAATCCCAAAGGTTTCAAAATCGTTGAACCAACGTCTGAAGACTTCCAGACCTTTCTATGATAAATAGGATACACTCAAGACTACCGGGCAAAAGACTTCAAGAAAAGTGTTGTCTCTGGGCTATGGACTGCTTTAATGCATCTCATCATTCGTGGTTTGTCAGGAAAGCACGGAGGAACGGACAACTTAAGTAAGCACTGGCTGAACGTCGTCTTTAGTATCTACTCCGGACGTGATAACGCTGTTGATCTTCCTGAAGTGTTATGGCAAGACTTCTACAAGTTTGCCACTAAGAGAAAACCGAATGAAATTTCGAGCCCTAGATTTTGGGCTCTGACAATCGGACAAATCTTCAAGGAACTCCATGTCCCCATTCTGGTGAACACCATTCCTCCGTAGGTATGTATTTCATTTAAACTTGTCAAGGCTTATAGAATTCCGGACCAATCTTCATTTGGTCCGGTCAGACGACTTTCGGACCACGTGTTGGCTATCCTTCCTTCCGAATCTCCTTACTTGAAACAACACTTAGAGACTTCGGTTGTGTTCGACCCAACACAACCTGCCCCGGTCTCTGTTGAATCCACTTCGGAAGAAGCTAAACCTGACAAGTCCGGACCTAAACCCAAAAAATCAGCCAAGAGAAAATATTCTCCCAAAAATCCTAAATCCAAAAAGAAAACCAAAGTCAGTGCCTCCTCTCCATAGGAGGGAACCTATGACATTCTGGCTGATTCTGGCCATCCGCACACCCCCCCTACCCACTCATCCGAGGTACCCCTCAATTTTTCAACATCACATGCACACACTCACGGGGAGTCTCTACATAATCCACCCTCACCCTCTCAAAAGGGTAATACAGGTGTTGAACAAAGTTCCTTGCAGCCCCCTGGAACACACCCATGTGTCAAGTTTGATATTCCCATCATTTCTTCCACACACACACACACTCTGGAACCATTCTTTTGGACCCCAAGCATCCGGAAGGAGGAGAAGTCCCTCCGACTTCCGACGCCTCAACTGGTCTGATACTCGGAAGCAGTAAAGGACGACCAGGGGTAAATGATCCCGATTGGACATATTATGTTAACAGGGATGTATCCAGGCATCCTGATCTGACCAGAGCTCAAGTGGAATCCACTCTTATTTCCATGAGGAATAGGGCAATTCAGAGCAACTTGCCCTATACTCCTCATACTGACGTTGAAGTAGATGATGCACTTACTTCCATGGAACCTCCTATCACCACTCATCAAAGTGCTTTCCACATTGATCCGGAAGAAGAAATTTCCAAAGAAGTATTGCTAGACAATGATTCCAAGCACATTCCGGAATTCACCTTCAAAGCCTCTACTCACTTCCAATCTAAACCATCCGGTTCTAAGTCTGCATCTGACTTTGGATCCTTATCCTCTACCTCTCCAGATGATGACTCTCCCTCAAAACATCTGGAAGACGATGCAACCACGAAACCAGATCCTTTAACTCATCCTCACTCTCACAAGTTCTCTCTACAACACTCCGACTCTGATTCAGGATCATCTGCTGGTGATTATGTAAATCCTTTAGCTCTCCTGGAGATCCGAACTAATATCTCTGACACTATGGAAAAAGTGTCATCATTTGAAAACTCCGTTGCTCAACTGAACAACAAACTGGATCAACAAGTCTCCAGACTCGATGCGAAACTTGATGCTATTCTCCACTCTCTCTCCAAATCGTCCGAACGATCTGTTGCAAAAAGAGAAGCCCAGTTGGACCAATTGATCTCTCTCCGCCTAAAGCACAATGTTGAGCAAATTGATTCCAAATATGATGCTCTTGTCGATAACTACCTCAACACCATCTCCTCCATGCTTAAAGTCCATGATGACTTGGTGACTGCTACCAACGAACTAATCAAGCAGACTCACATTCGCCATGAAAAGCAAATTCAAATAATGGAGAGAGAGATTAAGAAAAAGGATGAAATGAATATGGTTATTCAACAAGTCCTCATCAAACTTGTTCGATTAACTTGGAACATCGTTGATGTTCCGAACCAGAAGTTTGATGAGATGATTTCTATCCTCAGCACCACCTTCAAACACCTTTCTGCGCAAGCTCCCACTGCTGAAGCCTATGACACTTTGTCTCTTCAACTCACTTCCGGTCTTCAGAAAGTGTTCTCCAAGTTTGATGGCCTCAAGGAATCTTTGTTCCTTGCACCGGTCCGCAGGTTTACCGATGCAAGAGGGGAGAACCCAGTCAACCATGGAAGCCTCCTACTCTGTTCTCTCTCCGAGATGAAGAAGAGTCAAACGACGATGAACTTCAGATTCTCTCTTGATCTCATCCTAAAAATGCCAAAGAGGAAACAAGTGAAGATGAAAACGAATATGTCCCTGATGACGCTCCTAAGAGCATCCTCGTTCTTCAAGCTCCCAAGTTGTCTATTCTGAAGGTTATCTCTAAAGAACAAAAGAGGATATGGTCCTCAGTCTCTTGGCCATCCTCACTTCCGGAAGTGTTGACCAAGTTGTCAAAATGGCTAACGCCAAATCTCTTCTAACCGTCCAAGCTTTCCGGGCTACTCCTTCAGTACAACTTCCTATTCCAGAACCCAAAATTGCTCCAATTGATCAGGGCTCTCCACTCCAGACCCCTGGTGATATTCCAGAAGAACCACTCTCAAATCCTACTCCGGAATTTACACTTGATGAGAATATGAAGATGGTTATCTCTGCTCTTCATAAAAACAAAGGCAAGAAACCAATGAAAACTAAACAATCAGCCTTGCACTCTGGACCTCCTCTCAAACACAAACATGGATGGTCTCAGGAGGAAATTAACCAAGCCCTTGAAGAAAGCATCTGGATTCAGGCTCTGAAAGATAATCCTGACCCATTGCGTGGGATATCTCCTCTTTGCGTTAAGGCATCCTCCAAGATCACCAAATCATTCTAGTCATGTCCTATGACATTCCTACAAGTGATTTTGAGCAACTGGATCTTCCTCTCTCTCCCTATAGCAAATATTACACCAAGTTCGCTCCGCTCCATCCCACAGATTCTCCTGAAGTAATCATCTGAACAGAAATAGAAAGTCTTGATACGTTCTACTCTAAGAATGCCTTGCCATTCAAGGACGTATGGTCAAAGAAGAGAATTACCTAGGTCTCGGGCTTCAGAAGAAAAATTCTGGTAAAGGTTGAACTTAAATATCCATTGTTCCGGTTTCATATTTTCCGGAACAGACCTATTCCCCGGACTCTTACCGATGCGGACTTCCCCTCCATGAATCCGAATGATATTCTTACCCTAGCCGCATACTTCAAAGAAAATCAAAAGGATGACCTCAGTATGGGAGCCTATCATGCTACTTTATGCTTCTTAAAAGATTATGTTGCAGAGTTCAGCCGAAGAGACTATGAACTTGCTCACCTCTACGGAACAGAACAATTTGTTCCGAAAATTGACTTCATCCTTCCGGAAGCTGAACTCCTTGCTGATGGTCCCATTAAAGAGTCTGTTCTAGGGCTTGTCTACACTACAAGAAAAACAAAAAAGGACTGCTTTCGAGTTCTAGACAAACACCTGATCCCTACCAAAGCTCTGAAGAAGTTAATTTCGAGTGCATCCAAGTCTGATGCTCCGAAACACATTAAGGTAAAGTTTGTGAGTTAGCTGACATGGTACGTTGAGGTCTGAGAGTGGCTGTTTCGAGCCTACACCTTCATAAAGGAAGAAATGAACTAAACTTGATGGATTGCTAAGTTCACTTAGGGGGAGATTGTGGAAACCTGAAAGTGAAACTCTAGCAATCCTTGATACTAATTCCGAAGTGTGTTTCGTTCCAGAAAGGTAGATACTTCGGAAGCTGTCCGGAGATGAAGAAAAGAAGTAATGGAGAAAGGAGAAAACAAACCCATTCCAGAGTGTCTCTCACGTCCGAAATGCTTGCAGATCCGAAGGATGGTATTTTGTCTCTTGTCATTTGTTATATTTGTATTGATGTAACATCTCGTAGGACCTAGCTTTTTGTAATCATATACAATCAGAATGTCAGAAATGGTTCTTTTGTCCAGTCCTATGTAAGTTACTTGGTTAATTCACTGTAATACTCTCTCCTATATATAGGAGCATTCAATACAAGTCAATGACGGATATTTTCTCTCACTTTTTGGCGTTTTATCTTTATCACATCAAAAACATTCTACTTGTTCATTTATTGTTTTTTCCCTGATCATTATCTACTTATTCATACTTAATGTCTTGATCATTTGTTGAACTAATTATCTAAGATGTGACTGGTCTTTCCAGCCTTGACTTGAGCATCTATTTGAAAGCAGACATTGATCTCAAGCATTCACTCAAGGTTTGAGTTCTCAAACCTTGTCCCTGCGCAAAGATCTTGTTCTCTCATCCACTAGACTATCTAGAAAAGTTCAAGATCGTAATCTATACTCCGGTAGATGGCTGGAACATCGACAACTTCATGGCCTCTCATCATTTTATTTCATCACACATCCACTATTTCATCTACCCATGTTTAACCAACATATTTGTAGATAAAAATACATATACATTTTAAATCATTCTAAACATGTATAAAACATTCAGTCAACCTTCCATATCAAATAAACAAACAATATATATACTCATATCACGTATTTTATATAAAATACTTCATATCTATGTGTAAGATGAAAGTGACTATACAGTCACTTGATAAGATGGTGATTGGACAACACTTCGTTCCTTAAAACAATATTTTTCGATGAAACCTGGAGGGTTGCTCAAAAACCGGGCTTTGCGCGGGCAGAGTTTCGACTAACAAAACTCTTTTTGTCGGAGACTTCAGGCTCTCCGGGGCTTTCTTCTAGTGCTAGGAAGGTACCCTAGGCTTCGGGGGGTTTTAGTGTGACTTAAAATAAAGTTTAGGGTGGAAGAGTGAAAATTTTGTATACCAATTTGGCGTGACTTGGTACGCGGGGCGTACTGCTATATGCTAAGCGTACCTTCGTACGTTGCGCGGGGGAGCAGGGGGTACTTTGGATGTGTCATCGACGTGTCAAACATGCAAAGGGTATGTCGTGGCCGCTTCTGGACTGAGCAAAATGTGAGACTGTTGGGCATACAGATCTCGTATGATGGGCGTACGTCGATACACTTAGCGTACACCTTCGTACACTTGGTGTTCCTCAAGCCTCAAAGTTTGTGCCCTGAACTTCAAAATTTCATAACTTTCGCATACGAGATCCGTTTTCGACGCTCGTTATATCCACCCGTAGGTAAGACCATGCTATACAACTTCCGTTTACACTCGATCGGCTAATTTGTTCTTTATTTTTAAAGATATATTTTAATTGGCCAGGACATGAAAAGTCCATCAAAAATTCATAACTTCTTCATCCGACATCCATTTTTGTTTGTCTTTTACTGTTGAACTACTATCTATGAGATCTTCAATTCTTGTTTAGGTTATGTCGGATAGAAATCACTCGATCTATAATTCGAATTTTGGGCTGCATACTGCTATGTCAAATCTTATAAAATTCATAACTTCCTCATACGAAGTCAGATTTGGACATTCTTTTTATACGCGCTCTCAGTTTAACGTATACTACGACTTTCATTTATATTGCTCAGGCTAAAAACCATTTTATCGTAAACTTGCTTTTCACCTCACACAGCGTCGTGTCGGTTCTGTCGCGAAACTTCGACATGTCATAACTTCCTTGTTATAACTCAGATTTCGACGTTCTTTATATCTCCGGAATCCTTGTTACGACCACTACAACTTTCTTCATAGATGTCGGTTTATAAAATTTTACTTTTGATGCTTAATTTATCCTTAATTTTTTTGTATCATCATAATTAAGTATAAAGCACATAATACTCAAATAATTCATTTTTATTACTTCAAAACGAGTTACAAAGGTTGATCTAGACTATTACATCATCTTTAATGCTTAGCCCAGAAACTCGGGCATTACAAAACAAGAGATCTAGAACCTTCCTAGAAGGTGGTGGATAGAATTCCTAAGAATAATTTGGGTTTCTAGGTTATCCCATGTGGATAATTACCAATTTGAATTAATAATATTTTATTCAAATTAGGGTTATCTATTGTACCCTATATGCACTTTAAATAGACCTCTATGGCTTCACATTTTCATCCACTCTAAACCCTAGAAGGATAGCCGAAAATCTCAAGCCTCCTCCCCTCTCTCCTCTCTTATCCTCTTGCTTAGTTTGGGTGTGATCTACTAGAGGTGTAACACTGGTGACGCTTGCTCTCAAGGTTGAAGAAGACTTGGATTTTCATTGTTATTACAACATAACAACCAGAGGTATGTTACTAACCCTAGTTATGATTTTGTAAATTATACCAGTACAATTAGGCTTTTCCATTTGATGTTCAAAAGTTGTATGTTCAATTAGAGAAAACATAGATCAAAGCAATTAAGGTTGCATGCACATATATGATTGTTTGTTATAATCAAAACCTATCAGTTGTATCAGAGCATGTTTGTTTTCTATTGAATTTGATTGCAATTGTATGAATTTGATCAATTATGGTTTATGGAAAATAAACCCATTGGACTTAGGGTTTTCGAAATTAAGGTTTTTTCACCCTAGATTTCAAAAATTTGGATAAAACATTTTAAGCCTCTCCCTTGGCTTACAACTTTCGAAAATTAAGGTTTCCTAAACCCTCTTGATTTCCGAAACATGGCAAGGATTGAAATCCCTACCTTCCTCCCCAAGCTTTGATATTTTTGAAAATTAGGGTTTCATGATAGGGTTTTCTTATTTTCGGTAATTATCTCTTTATGTGATTAATTAGATAATTATAAATTTTGTATTATCCCTCCCATGATTTTAGAAATATAAGGGGAGAGGATTAGCTTAAATTATTTTGATTAATTTAATTGGATAATCCTTGTTGGGTCTAAAAATTGGTTTATACTTTGCTTTTCTAAGAATTTATTGTTTTTAGTCTTGGGAAAAAATAGTTTTGTGTTTATTTGTAGCTTGGACTGAAAACTTATGTGTTTTTGGTCTGGGTATTGGGCTTGGGCCTTGGCCTTAGGTCCATATTTAGAAATAGTCATTAGGGGAGTGTTTACTGGGTGTCTATATTGTACAAAGGAGCGGAGGGGTGTTCTAGGGGAGCATGCATTCATTCATTTCATATCATTTTCTAGAGAGAGAAACTAGAGAGAAGTGTGTGTGTGTGTGTGTGAATCTTATGTTGGATCATCATTCATATGATTAGTACATTCAAGATTCATCAAGTTCTTCATGTTCGTCTACTCCATTCTATCTTGTATCATCCACTTGATTGGGATTCTGCACCATCAAGTGGATCGAATCGATACGTCAAGCGAATTTAGGGACTTACAGTTGGTATCAAAGCTTGGATTGTATCAATTATTTTGGCAAGATCTTGAGCGTTTTTGGACCTTTTCTTGAAGGATTTGGCATTTTTAATTAGTTCTTGAAGGAATATTGGGGGTTTGTTCTTCGTGTTTTTCATAAAAATGAGTTTTTGATCGATTTTTGGATTCCAAAAGTGAAAAATCGCGTTTTTTGGTCGTAACCAGCAAGGGTGTGGCGGCGGAATTTGGTCAGTAGCTAGAGTTTGCGGTCGGAAACAAGATTGTTGTCAGGTAGAGCGTCTCTGCGTTTGCGGTGGAGCATGTCCGAGTTTGCGATGGAGTGTGCTTCGTAGGTTTTCGGTTATGGACAGTTTTTGGTCCAAAGCGTTTAATGCCGAATTCGGTTTTCGGTGCGAGGTCTCGCACGTGTTCGGTCAGCAGCGTATATACAAAAACTGGGTGGAACAAGGATCGAACTGGCATCTCCCACACACACAACCTACCATCTTACCACTCGGTCTAGTATACCACATGTTTAACCTTTTCCCGGTTTAGTTCAAGTAGCCTCGCATTTTCGGTTACAATTTCAGTTTTTTGACATTTTTAGCCCAAAAATCAATTTTTCGAATTTTAAAGTTTCGTTTTCAACCCAAAGCTTTGACTTTTAATTTTTGACTTCGTAATTTGACTTTTGACCTTAAAATTGACTTTGACATCCAAGTTTGACCTTTGACTTTAAACTTTGACTTTCTTGTTTAACTTTCAAATTTCCACGGTTGGCTTTTCGGTTTGACTTTTAAGTATGACTTTTCAAGTTCGACTTTTTAAACTTGACTTTTAAGGTTGAATTTCAAGGTTTCGAGTCAAAGGGCATTTTTGGTAAACAATGAGTTCCTCAAACACCAAAGTCAATGAATTTTCATGTTCTCAAACTTGTGAAGCTACTATTAAGTTTCTCCGAGATGAAATCAATTTATTAAAAAGAGAAAATGAGGACCTTAAATACGAAGGCTATACTCTTAGGAAAGGTCAAAAGCCCTTAAAAGCACAACTAGAAGCCAAAACTAAGGACTTTGGAAAACTTCAAGAAGAATATAGCAACAAATGTGCGAATTATACCTATGTTAAGGAATAGCTTGCTAACTTGACTACCGAACTTGATGCACTAAAAGCTAAATATAAAGATGCTGAATTCAACTTTATGAAATTTAATGTGTCATGTAAGGTAGTTGCGTCCATGATAGAAAAACAATTAACATTTAAAGTTAATCAAACTAAGGGTCTAGGGTATCACAGTGTGCCACCTCCTTTAAGTAACAACTATAAACCACCCCTTGAGACCAACGATGAAGAAATTCCTGCTTAGTGTGGCTAAACCACTATACCAGCCTCAGTTAAGACTGAACAATCAGGGCCAATAGAGAGTGTTGAGGTAAAGGATTCTAATGTTTCTACTTCTTGTGCAGGTAAAGTAGTGGAAGAGGAGGACAAGGAGAATAGAAACAATTCTAGTTCTGATGATTTTGTTAACAGTCAAACAAACGCCTCCTTGAACTATGAATCTGTTGCTTCTAACTCAGTTACTTCTTATCAACCTGCTATTGGTAAATACAAGCCACCAGAACAAGTGAAACAGACGGCTTATTGGATGTGTGCATGCGGGAACAATAAGAAACGAGGCAAGGGAACGCCACCAGGGGCAGGAAGAAATAATTCCTACATGAAGAAAAACACATGTTTTCACTATGGAACACCTAGACACATTGCCATAAATTTTCCAAATCGTGCATATGTTCCCTACTATGCACAAGGATGGCAGAATGCGCCAAGAGGGAGATCTTACAAAAGAAACCCTTCGAGGTCATGTTCAAACAATGGTGACTGGAACGCCAAAAGGGCCAAGAATCAAAGTCCCAAGAACAAGAAGGGAATGCCAGCCAAGAAACCAAATTCAAGAGATGCTCCAGTGAAACCAAGACCGATTAGGTTAAAGTCATCTCGACGATTGGCTTCAAGTTCAAAAAAAAGTGTTGAGGCATCCATCCGATCAAGTATGAAATGGGTTAAACTCGACTATAGATGGGTACTAAAGGTTCATACTCTCAAATATTGTAATGATTCTAACATTTCTTCATCTTCTGTTTTTGATAAGCAAGATAGTGTTGGGTTTTGAGCATTCTAACACTCCTAAGTGTACATGCAACCCTAAATACCTTGGATCTATGTTTTCTCTATTATACATACAAGTATGAACATCCAAGGTATTATACTAATCTAGCATACAAATATATAATGAATATAACAAGATAGAATACATACCTCTTTCATGTAGAAAGTCTTCATGAAGCTTGAGTGCCAAGTGCCTCAAGTGTGACACCTCAAATGGTTCACACAACACCAAATACACTTGGAATGACTTGAGAGATTCTACACTTCATGAAAATCGGCTAGCCCTTATTTTACACACATTAGAGCCGATTTTGGTGAATAATATGATGCTTATATAGTGTGTTACAATTAGGGTTACACCATGTAAACCCTAATTGTCATGACCTTTCATTTCCATGACCCATGGGTTATGTAACCTTCATGGAGCATCCTATGGGTTTAACCCAACTTGATTATCCATGGAGCTTTGGCCCACTATATAAGTTATGGATGATTTGCACAATCAACCCATATATTTAATTAGACTTCTTTTGATCACATAATTAATTCTAAATTAATTCTTGATCAATACTAATTAAATATTATTATTCTTATTATTAATATACTAGGACTTATAATATATTAATAACCATAAGTGTCTTATTTGTCTCATTTAGTCTATCAAAGTGCATGATGCCATGCAACCCAAATGGACCATGCCGGGTCGGGTCAAGTCTTACCAATTATAGTGATGGACTTAGACATTAATCCAACAGATATGTCATGGGAGAAAGTACCATGCACAGATGACAAAGGTCAACCCAGTTTCAAAATAGACTGGGTTCCAAAGACCAATTAATCCCGCACTCTACGTTGGAGCAGCTATGGAGGCATATCATCAGACTTCAGTTTGTTGATAGTGGCTGTTCCAACCACATGATAAGGAACATCTCTCAACCTTACAACACTTAGAGCTTTTAAGTGAGAGTATGTCTCCTTTGTGGGAAATGTAGAAAGGAAAGGGTTACACATGGCGTTCGTGCTTGACGATGTGAAGAATTTTCGGATTTGTTCTGAGATTGAAATATGCGTGCTTTTCTCAGACCTTCTGGATGCAAATTCAATTGGAGAATTATCGTTTGAGTGTTCTTCTCGATACTCCTGAGGTTTTCTTAAAATGATTCGTTTCAGAGACAAATTTTTGTTACACTTTTATTCTGTCTTATTTCTTCTCCATGCACAATTTAAAGGGGAGAAATAAAAAAAATACATATATATATATATATATATATATATATATATATATATATATATATATAATCAAAAATACAAAAACATGTTTTCTTTCATAAGTATTTTTGGGAAGTGATATGAAGTCTAGTGCTAAAGGGCAATCTGAAATTTGTGTAATGCACTAAAGCCAAATTGTCTAGACTCTGTGCTCAATGTGCTGGTAGGCACTAAGGATTCAAAAGGACTAGACTTATATTGACAAATGAAAGGACTTGACAGTATGGAGTTAGATAGTTTCATTTGGACTGACAATACGCCGCTTGGGTAGATTGAGCAGTGAGATAAACATAGGAACCTGGAAGATACACTAAAATTTAATTAACTAGAACTGTGGCTCAACATTTTTTTGATGTACGGACTAATGTCCTTAAGTCTGGTAGTGATAGGGAGACTGGGGGGTTCTGATAAAGTAGGTTTGTAAGAAATTATTTTCTTACTTTCTATTTGTCAGTCATATGTTGTCTCCTTTGCGTGATTGGAACATATCCGACCTGGAATGCAACATATACAACTCTCTCTCTCTCTCTCTCTCTCTCTCTACACATCCCCCTATCTATGAAATTCTTTCTATCTGTTAGCCATATGCTATCCCTTCTGCATGATCGGAATATTCGACCTAGGACACAGCATCTGCACCCTACTATCTCTCAGTCCCTCTATCTATGTTAGCCATATTTGTTCCCTTTGCGTGATTGGAAGACATCCGACCTAGGATACAACATAGCATTTCTATATCTGAATTCTTTCTTAATGATTGAATAATCACCTTAAGTAAGGAGTTTTTTGGAAGTTCTTGGTTACTGGGGTATATCGGGAAGTGGGAAACACGTTCTAGTGCATCTAAAATTGAAGCATTTAATAGGTTTTCTATAGATCTTGCTGTTGAATTTTAGTGGACAACAATATCCTTGGTCGTTGCTAGCCAAATGATCCATTTAGGAATATATATCACAATGACTTGTCACTTATAGTTTGTCCAATTTATCAAATATCATTTGTCACTTATCATTTGTGTTTAAGAGGATCACAATACCAGTGATTGACCATATCTAAACATGCAGGTGTGTGTTGATAAATGATATTGAATTGCCTGACAACTTTGATCACAAAAGTCTTAATTTTAGCTATTATTTTTTTCGGTTAAATTTGTTCATAGTTTTCCTCTATGCACAAATTTAGGGGGAGAATTAAAAATTTTATAAAATCAAACAAAAATCAGAAAACTAAAAATCCAAAAATTATTGTTATTTCTGTTTTATTTCTTTTTCAGAAAAATAAAAAATCCAAAAATATTTTTGTTCCTGTTTTTTTTTTCAGAAAATATGAAAAATACAAAAATATTGTGTGCTGAGCTTGTTTTTTAGTTTGTTTTTATCTCAATATTTTATTTGTCTTGAAAAGTGAATTCAAATGTAAATGAGACTCATGGAGACTGTATCGAGAATTTCTGAGCCAATGCTTCATTCGTGATCATTGAAGAATTCTCATTCCAAGGCACAAGTAATGAAGATTATTCTTTCAACATACAATCTTTCAACCCCAGAAGCAAGGTGAAGCGGTGCTTGAAGATTATGTGACAGATTGCATTGAAGCCTCCTCAATCAATTTGCTGCTATCTATGAACCTGCTGAAGTGATACAGAAGAATCGGTCTCTCTATCATTCTCTCCAAAGATTCTCAAGTTGAAAGTGTTGATTTTCAAGAATTTTTTTAAGAAGCCTCCACACCCAACTTGCGTTCAAAGTCAATTTTTTTAAGAACTGCCCAACTGTTCAAGATGAAGTCACTCATTTAGAAGATGCAGTTGCTCATCTTGAAGTCGTGAAAAATTAAAGATTAATGTTGAATCCAAGCTCATATTGAAGATTGACAAGCAAAGAAAGTTACAATTTTAGGGGAGTTTGTTGGGTCAAAAGAAAAGAAAGCTACAAAACAAGGGGGAGATTGTTGGGTCTAAAAATTGGTTTATACTTTTGTTTTCTAAGCATTTATTATTTTTACTCTAGGGCGAAAATAGTTTTGGGTGTGTTTGTAGCTTGGACCGAAAACTGATGTGTTTTTGGTTTGGGTATTGGGTTTGGGCCTTGGTCTTAGGTCCATATGTATAAATAGTCATCAAGGGAGTGTTTAGTGGGTGGCTATATTATACAAAGGAGGCGAGGAGTGCTCTAGAGGAGCATTCATTCATTCATTTCATATCATGTTCTAGAGAGAGAAACTAGAGAGAAAAAGTGTGTGTTTGTGTGTGTGTGTGTGAATCTTATGTTGGATCATCATCCATATCATAAATACATTCAAGATTCATGAAGTTCTTCTTCTTCTTCTTCTCCATTCTATCTTGCATCATCCACTTGATTGGGATTTCGCACCATCAGGTGGATCAGATTGATATGTCAAGCGATTTTGGGGACTTACAATCCTCAACTGGTTTAATAAATTAATTAAAGGTTTAATTAATATATAATTATTAAATCAATTTCATTTAAAATTGAATTAAACTGTTTTAATTTCGAAATTTGAAAAGATTATAAAACCCTAGTATTTTGAAAAGTTTAAAATACACCTTATACTACATGTAAAATTAAATGTTTTATATTTACTATATGTATAAGACTAAGTTAGTCAAGCCACCAGTATGTCTCATTCACGAAGCTAATCTATAAGGGGGGGTGTAACATCGTAATTTTCAAGACCAAAAATTTCGTTTGCAAATTAGTAATTTATAAAATCGTTTACTAAAAACATTGACAACATCATTTCAATCCATAAGCCATCATGAACATGGTTAAAAACCATTACATCGATCAATAGTATAAATCAGAGTACAATCCCAGAAAACTCTTTGCGGAAATCATGTGTGTGGGATGCGCTGCGATACCGCCGGCTCCTTCCACTTGGATGAAGAGGTACCTGAAACCAAAACTAAAATTGTAAGCACAAAGCTTAGTGAGTTCCCCCATCATACGACATAATATACAATCATACTTGTTGTCGGGCAATTCTGGGGTGCCCGACCTACCCATGTCAAGCCATTTTGGGGTGCTGATTACTCGTATCGAGCCATTCTGTGGTGCTGACTACCCATGTCAAGTCATTCTAGGGTGCTGACTACCCTCCGGTCTATCTCACCCGGTCATGGGGACTATTTCACCCCTACTACTATCACATACAATATATCATATCATACTGTCAGACATAGCTTGAGTGTCCGACCTACCCTTCAGTCCTAACAACCGATCGGGGGACTATTACCCTCCTAATCCACTATCATATAGAACATTGCATACTGGAACATAGTACATATCAAGTAATGGCAAACCAGAAAATTATCACAAAGACAATCATCTCAACTATATCCAAATACTAGTGGTCGGCCTTGGTGCCTTAGACCCACTTCTATTGGAGGGAACTCACCTCAATGTCGTGTAGTGTTTGAACTATCCTCGACGTGAAGATCGACTCTCCTCGATTCCTAAATCCCTACACGACAACCCTCAGTCATCAAATAGAACATACCACCCTAACCAGGGTCAACACAAAACCAGGCAAAGTCAACATTGGTCAAAGTCAACACCAAGTTGACCTAACTCGCCGAGTTGGTCTACCAACTCGTCGAGTCCATACTCCACTAATCCAATCCAACCCCGACTCTACTCGTCGAGTTTAACAAGAACTAGACGGGTTCTCCTTCATACAAACCATCGGGACCATCTTTATCCGACTCGCCGAGTTCATCCTTGAACTCGTCGACTTCATCTCCCTCATAAGAATGTGTCCAGTGTATGACTCGCCGAGTTGTACGTCGAGTACATCTTCAAAGATTAGGATATTGCCTTGGACTTGCCGAGTCTGTTCAACCACTCGTCGAGTCCCATGATTCCCAGGTTCCTTTACACGTCTAAACAACTAAGAGACTTTCCACCCTAACAACTGGTCCATCCACAGAAAGGATTTGGTGGTCAATACACCCCGACTCGCCGAGCCCCAAGAATAACTCATCGAGTCCATCCTTGAACATTACAATATATAGTCAATTTAAATGGGTCTTGACACATCAAAACCATAGATCTGTCCTCCTAATGTCCATTTTACACGTAAAGTTCCAAACTTGGTGCACATGCATGGGATCTTTGGCTGAAAAAGACATAAAAGGTGTTCTACAAGATGCATGGGGATCTCATGGACATAAAGTTGGAACCTTTATGCCATGAGACCCCTCCAATGACTTAGGCTGAAGTCAAGACTCCAAATAACACTTCACAAATCCAAAAATGGATTGGAAAACCCTAAAGGTACCCAAAATCCAAGCCCTAAGGATGAATAAACGCATGGAAGACTAAGACAGGGGCATCTTACCTTGATTGAGATGGAAATGGACCAAAATATCTGGATCTGCAAGCCCCAACTCGAACTCTCAAGCTTCTTTCTTCTCCTCAAGCTTCACAATCCACCAAATGCACTAAAATGGCCTTAGAACACACAAAAACGGCTAGGGTTTCGATATACAGCTTTCTGGGAGTGATAGGGACGATGGAGGCTAAGATAAGGTGTTTAAATAGGGTGCAAACACTCAAATTTAGGGTTTCACACAAACAACACCTACTCGCCGATTCAGTCTCCCGACACGTCGAGTAGGTCACTTAAACTGTCTGATCTCTAGTCTACTCGATGATTTAGGCATCCAACTCGTCGAGTCCCAGAGAAAAACACAAGAATGCTTGAATCAGATGCATACCAGGAATCGGGTGTTACAAATCTCCCCTACATATTTTAGACTTCATCCTTGAAGCTTGCTACACAGTCTTGGAAAAGCTCCGGGTAGTGCACCCTCATCTCGTCCACCGGCTCCCAGATCCATTCCGAGCCCTTGCAGTGTTGCCACTGCACCTTTACCAGCTCCACTCTCTTGTTCCTCAGATCCTTTGACTTCTTGTCAAGGATTGCCACTGGCCGCTTGATGTAGTTCAGGCTGTCATCAACCTAAATATCCTCCAAAGGCACCACCACCGAATCGTCCACCAGACACTTCCGCAATTAGGAGAGGTGAAAAGTGCTATGAATCTGACTGAGTTCTGCTGGCAGATCCAGCCTATATGCCACCTTGCCCACCTAGGATACAACCCTGAAGGGTCCAGTATACATGGGGCCCAGCTTGCCCCGCTTCCTGAATCGAATGACGCCCTTCCATGGCGACACCTTTAGGAGCACCATATCCCCGACCAGAAACTACATGTCCAATCGACGCTTTTCGACATAACTTTTCTGCCGACTCTGAGCAGTCTGAAGACTGCTTCAAACCTGCTGGATCCTATCTGTAGTCTTGAGTACCTCTTCGGTACTTCCTATGACTCTCTGACCAACCTCACCTCAACATATCGGGGGTCATGCACTTCCTCCCATACAACATCTCGAAAGGAGGACAGTCGACACTTGCATGATAGCTATTATTAGAGGAGAACTCCGTCAACGGAAGGTAGGTATCCCAACTACCTCTGAAGTCTAAAACACACGCCTGCAACATATCTTCCAGAGTCTGGATGGTCCGCTCGCTCTGACCATCCTTCTGCGGGTGAAAAACGGTGGTAAAATGCAGAGGAGTACCCGGCTCGTCATGAAACTTCTTCCAAAACCTATAAGTGAACCGCACGTCGCTGTAGGAAATCACTGAAACTGGAACCCCGTATCGCGCCACTACCTCCCGGATATAGATGTCGGCCAACTTTTTGGCCGAAACGCTCTGTTGAATCGGAATAAAATGGGCGCTCTTGGTCAACCTATCAACGATGACCCAAATCGAATCCACTGCTCGTGCAGTCCTGGGAAGCTTCGTGATAAAATCCATAGTGATATCCTCCCACTTCCACAGCGGGATGTCCAACAGTTGGACCTTGCCATGAGGTCTTTGGTGCTCAGCCTTGACCTTCTTGCAGGTCAGACACCTGTCCATAAACCAAGCCACATCCCTCTTCATACAAGGCCACCAATAATCAAGACGAAGATCCTTGTACATCTTCGTTGCCCCGGGATGGCTAGAAAAGCTAGATTTGTGCGCTTCCTCCATCAATACCTGGCGCACACCCCATGGTATGGGAACCACACCCTATGGTGAAGAGTCAACAATCCAAGGCTGTCATAATCAAAGGAGGAAACCTAACCCACAATATGCTCGCTCTTCCGATGTTTCTCCGTCAAGGCCTCCTGTTGGGCCTCCGAAATTCGCTCCAACAGCGGAGAAGTTGTCATTTGTTGCTTTATAGTTTGGAATTAATTATATTTATTATTTGGACTTATTAAGACAAAAAGTGTAGTGGACTAGGTAAAAAAAATAAAGATTTAATATTGAAATAACACACAATCGTTTTTTTCTTTGTCCAAGTACCCTAATATGTACGAAATTGTATAAGCGTGTGTAGCGTCGCTATAACACTGATGAGGTTCATGGTAAATAGCGGTCAATAGCGCCACTAATAGCGTCACCGTTATACGTAAACACTGTTTCAAAATAGCGGTTCAGTAACACCGCAAAATGGTATAGCGCCACTATAGCACCGCTATAGCACGCTGTATATAGCATAGGTCACAATTGAGTCTGCTATAGTCTCTTGCTTGGAATTCCCCCAAGTCATTGCTCCTCCATTCAACATAAACACAAAACCATTATATTATCTAAAATTATCCCTTTCGGTTTGGAAACTTGCATCCACATATCCTTTTAGACTTAGCTCTTTCTTACAACCATAGACTATGAAGATATATTTAATTCTCCTAAGATACTTCAAAATATTCTTGACTGTGATCCAATTACTTTCACTGAGATGCACTTCATAACGAGTTATCATACTAATTGAGTATGAGACCTCCAACCTTATATATATCATGACGTAAATGATCGATCCTATAGTCAAAGCATATAGGACCCGACTCATCCTATTCAGTTCTTCACTAGTACTAGGACATTGGGATTTTACTCAAAACTATGCCATGTTGCATAGATACAAATCCTTTCTTAGAATCTTTCATATTGAAGTTCTTCAAGATTTTGTCTAAGTATGTGTTTTGGCAAAGTCCTATCAGTCGCCTAGATCTATCCCTATAGATCTTTATACCAAGTATAAGAAGCTTCTCCCAAGTCCTTTATAGCAAAACTCTTCCAGTCATGATTTTACACTGTTCAATGTTGTATCTCATTTCCTATAAGAAGAATGACATTGGCATATAAGACAAGAAAGAAAACTACTCTCCTACTAGATCTAACACACACATCTACACCCAATGACACTGTACGTTCTAATCCATGTCAGCCTTCTTTTTGAAGACCCATCTACACCCAATGGTTTCAAGGCCATGGTTTCCTGATGGATGTGTGGCATATTGTCGCCCAACAGATTGCCATCCTCTTGAGTAATATGGATTCCATAAAAATATGGTGGTCGACGTTCTCTATTAGATCTATGATGTGGAGGTGGATGTATATTAGATTCCTCAATAGGTTCTTCAACCTATTAGTGAGTTCAAGTGGCAACTTTAGGTTCTTTATTGGTTCATTCTTGAATCAAGATCAATCAGGCTCCCACTAGTTTCTTGATATATCAGCTCCTTTTCAAGGAAAACTGCCCTACGAGCAACAAAGATCTTTTTCTTAGTAGGTGTGTAGAACAATTATCCAAAAGAATCTTTGGGATAACCAATGATTTTACACCTCTCTGATATGGATTCAAGTTTGTCGAGAGCTATTGATGTACGAAAGCCTCATAACCCTAAACCTTAATTTGTGTAGGATAGGGACGAGTCCATTTTCGCATTTCAGATGGTGTCTTATCATCCTTCTTAGTTGGTATCAGGTTTAGAATGTAAGTAGCAAAGTGCAAAGTGACGATGAGGGTGGTAAGTTATGCGCTTTTAAAACGACCACATTAGGAATCAAAAAGACCTCTTAAAACGTCTCTTATAACATTAGAGTGGGTGAACCTAGTCATAGTTTGACTAATAATGTTTTAATTAAACATGTGATAATACATGTTGTAACTATGTCATACTTATAGTAATCATATTATATAATAAATTTAAATCTTTTAAATTTATGACTTATTAAATATTAAAAATTAATTGTTTATAAAATAATATTTAAAATTTTAAATTTAAATATTTAGATTTAAGTCTGATAAATAAAATATTTAAAATTAAGAGACTTATCAATTCATATTTATCTTAAATTCAATTAACTATTAAATAATAATTAAAATTGGCATTAAGTTAAATATTCATATTTAAATCCTTTTTAAATAATATTTTAAATTTAGTATTTATCCCAAAAAAAATATTAGCAAAAATTCCAACGGGGCGCGTCGCGCCAATTCAATCTATACATACTAGTTTTACACATTGCACTCAAATGAATAACCATATGCGTACATACATCCTAAATGTAACGGACCAAAAATCAAGGGTAAAAATTTAAGTTTTTAATACATTCAAAACACATATATCTTTAAATCCAAACAATCAAAAACATGATTAATTAAAACATTCATCAGAGTTCGTCCAAAACCATATATTGTTGTAACACGGGTGTGTGCTGTAGCGCCCACAGATTCAAGCTAGTCAATTTAGAGATGAAAAGCATCAAAAATGACTTTCTTTTATAGAGGATTATTTAGAATAAATAATCTTAACTAAGTTTTAGTATATGTCACAAGCTTTTCGTACATATAAAGAACGCTGGAATCCGAGTTATAACGAAGAAGTTATGACCTGTCAAAGTTTCGCTCCAAAACTAGAATGACACCGTAAAAAGTGAGTTTACGATAAAGTACTTTTCTAGCCTTAGGGGTCTAAATGAAAGCTTTTTAGTATGTCTCCACCTACGTGTGGATATAATGAACGTCAAAAACGAAGCTTGTATGCAAAAGTTATGGCCTTTCGAAGATGTAGTTGTCTATGTCACACCCCAAAACCGATAACGGCGGAATACGTTTCGGGGTGGATGACGTAGCGAACAGTATCATCACAATTGCATAATAGTAGAAACAAGAAACATACAACCATTGCATTACATAGTGGATTTAATTACAAGCGTGTTTTGTAATGTTTAACAATCACCCAAAAGTAAATCAAAAATGAGAGATGGGTCTTGTGTGCTCCACCTTCTCCATAAATGCCGCGTCTGTACCTGTCTATCTTTGACCTGAAGATACAAGTTATTTTGAAAACGAATATCAGCATAAAGCTGGTGAGTTCATAAGAGTTTAGTGTGAGTTTTTATATACAAAACATTAGTGCTAAAAATGTATCATTTATGTTCATAAATAGTAGAAACTTAGAAAAATCCCATATTTTCCAGAAAATGCATTGTAACTGAAAATCTGTGAAAAGTATGCATTCTTCATTTTCTTGAAACAGTTTATTGTAAAAATATATTGGCAAATCTCCAAATAACAATTGTGATGGAATAAGTTAAGCCTGTGATCAATGATAGAGGTGCGAGCTTCCTTTAGTGACAGATACTTACTTACTTCGGGATGCAGTTTAGCATTTAGTGTAGTATTTTAGAGTAGTTGTAGTGTATTCCTTGTATATTACTAATAGTGAGGATAATAGAGGATCCCATGACCTTCTCGGTCATGCATAGTATAGTGAAGTAGTGGCATCCCTGGGCCTGCACGGCGCGGACTGAATTAACAGTCGGGATGTAATAGCGTCTGCCCCGTATAGATCTATACATGTAGAGTCGTCTCCCTGTTGGAAAACTTCGGGCGTAGTGGATAGCGAATAGAGTATCTCGTAGTGGGTTAGTGTATTATTGTTCGTTAGTGTTTTCTCTATTGTTATAGTGTACTAATCTTTTAGTTTTGATCATAGTGTATTCTCTTACTAGTGTATCGTCTAGTAATAGTGAGTATTATAGTGTAGATAGGAATGACTTTAGCAAGTAGTAGCTGTAGCAACCGTAACTATACCTATTATAGTTATCTTAGTGAGGGTGGTTCTTGGCATGTTAGTGACTTTAGTATTAAGTGCAACCAGTAATATTCGTATCCCACACTGATATACAAATTATATAACTAAGAAATCAACGACAGTCGGACGGATAACTACTACCCTAAGCCCACAATCAAACAAGAACAGGAAATAAGGTGAGATATCGGTCCTAAGTCCTCCAAGTCTTACTTATATAATTATATCAGAGTGGTTACACTTTATAAGTACATTGATTTAATAGAAGTATTTTTCCAAAAGAGCATTTAAAATTTGTCTCACTGTTTAAAAATAGTTTAAAAAGGGTTAAACCCGTTTATAAGGCATAGGGACAAATGACATGTGATTTGAACTAAAGGTAGTGAATCACATGTGATTAATCCTTGTAAAGCGGAAATCGTTCTGTAAAACTTTACATAAACATTTATAAGCGATTTGTATCTCCCCCCTAAAACATTTAAAACATTTGAAAGGTTCATTAAGGGGTATGAACTCACCTGAAATCGCGGAAATCGGGTGAATCGGGTAGATCGGGTAAAAGTGTCGATTGAGCGTTTGGTACCAAATAACCACTTGAGCACCTTTTAGGACCCTAATGTCATATGAAATATGTATTTTACAAGGAGTTAATCATCTTATGCTTTTCATTATAGTATTTGGACATTTTAGCATCGTTTTCGGGGTTTTAAGGCCTAGAAAGGGTTCCCGGGAGTGGTACAAGGCCATGGATGATTTACGGGAGGGTCCATGAGTTCACTCTCTTAGAGTTTATGGCCTAAAAGCCACCCATTGGGAGTTTACGGCCGTAAGCCCCCTAGGCTTGGCCGTAAACTCTTGTGACACTCCAAAATGTGTGTTTAGGGCCCTATCTCACTTCCTTAATTTAGTGGTGTGTGTTTTGGACCAAAAAGGGAGGATTAAACATCACAATTTGTGACATTTTTGGGGATTTTACGGCCAAGACTTGTTCTTGGGCCGTAAACTCCTATAGATCCTTCAAGATGTAGGTTTTACTTGTACAACATGGTCTCATATGTCTTAGATAAATCCTAGAAGGCCCTATAGTGAGTTTGGAACAATTTGGCTTGAATTTTTGGGGAGTTTACGGCCCAAGAACATCCTTGGCCGTAAACTCTTCATTTGGTATCAAAATGAGATGTTTAATGGTACAACACACTTCCAAAGGCCTTAGATAAATTCCTATCGTGCATTAGGGTAGTTTAGGGACTTATTTGACACAAAAGTTTGGGTGTTTACGGCCCAAGCTTAGCCTTGGCCGTAAACTCCTCTTTTTGTGTTCAAATGATGATGTTTAATGCACTTAAGCCTTCCTTGTTGTCATGTCTAAATTACCAAACACCCTAATTGATCTTTTGGGACTTAAATCATGGATTTGTGGGGTGTTTGAGGTGTTTACGGCCTAAGCACAAGCTTGGGCTGTAAACTCCTTTTTAAGCATCATTTTCTTGTGTTTCAATGTCCAAACTCTTCTAGTTATAAT
This sequence comes from Lactuca serriola, assembly GCF_051521515.1. NCBI lineage: Eukaryota > Viridiplantae > Streptophyta > Magnoliopsida > Asterales > Asteraceae > Lactuca > Lactuca serriola. The sequence continues at coordinate 30,617,370 of NC_136412.1, read as the reverse complement.
CCTTAATTAGTATACTAACTTACAAGAAGGAAAAACTTGGTCTTTGGCATGATTTTGGGGGTTTACGGCCTAAGGAGCTTCTTAGGCCGTAAACTCCTTTATGGTCCTTGATTTCCATGATTTTGGCCCCTAAATTCAATGAAACACGACTAGATTAAGATAGAGGATGAGTACTTACGTTTGGAAGTCGGAAATTAGCGGAATCGGGGTCGATTTCGAGTCTAGAGAGAAAGTAGAGAGAGGGAGTGGGTGTGTGGTAAAAGAGTATTCAAATGTTGTGCACACCCATTTCATATGCCTCGGGTTTCGCACCCGATACATGGCTACCCGATGTTTAAAGTTAACTGGGTTAAAACTTTTTACCCGGGTGAAGTGGTTGAAAATGTAATACAACTCTATTAGGTTAAACGGGGTTAACACATACGAGTTATATTTCTTATGATAATATCAAGCCATGCATAAATTTAGATATTCGGATATTGATGATTCCAAATGTTACATGAAACAACGTATAGTGACACGTTCCGTTAGTGAAAACGGGATTTGTAACGGGAATAGATTTGGGGTTGTCACAGTCTGAGAGGCCAAAAATCAGCCTATAAATAGACATTTAGACCCTAACCTTCCTTACACCAAATTATTTTCTCTCTCTCATTTTCTGAGGGCGTTCTGCGTCCCGATCCTGACGATCACGAACCGCTGACCGTTTCTAGTTAGATTATATTAAATCACGCTACTAATTTGAGTGCATGGTCCCTTTCATGAACATGACTTTAATACAAGTATTCATTAAAAAGTATTAAATATATGTGTGTGAAATATTTGTGATTGCCTGAAATACTTGTTAAGAGCATATATGATAATACATGATAATTTTGGATAAAGAGTAAACCTAAATTAATTAAGAGAAATATTGGATAGTATCTTCTTAGGAGTACGAGTGAGATATATACGGAGGGTAGAACTTTAAAATATGTCATTAATCCGGGAGTATGGATTAAGACATAGTCATTCATCCTTAGTCCGAGAGTATGGATAGGACATAGTTATTTGTTATTAATCCGGGAGTATGGATTAAGACATAGTTACTTGTTATTAATCTGGGAGTATGGATTAAGACATAGTTATCTGTTATTAATCCGGGAGTATGGATTAAGACATAGTTAATTGTCTCTAGTTCAAGAGTATGGAATGGGCACAATTATTGATCCAGGATTATGGATCAGACATACCCGATATGGGAGTATGGATTAGGTAAAAAAGTAAATTTTAGATCCGGGAGTATGGATTCGGTAAAGAGGTTAATTTTAGATCCTTGAGTATGGATTAGGTAAATAGGTAAATTTTAGATCCAAGATTATGGATTAGGTAAAGAGGTAAATTTTAGATCCGGGAGTATGGATTAGGTGAAGGGGTTGATTTTAGATCTGAGAGTATAGATCATGTTGTTGTGAGGATCGATGGGGTTGGGTAAAGTTGCTTATATATGGTGGAATTGTATATTTTGTGAGTTCTAAAATATATATATGATATAACATTGTGGGATTGAAGTCCCTATGTAGTCACCAGGTTTCCCAACCTGACCCACTCAGTCTATTTGTATCACAGGTATCGATACGAAGCCACTTTACACTAAGAGATTTAAAGGATATGTAGATCACTAGTGTAAGTAAATGTAAGGTATGTTTATGCTTATGTTTCAGTATTGATGATGACATCCCAAAGCTTGAATATGACCAAAATACATTTCTTCGGAAATGCTTTGATAATATATTTATCATGTTTTTCTGGGAACAAATTCCGCAATAATTTTCTTTAAAAACGAATACTCTTATTTTCAAATAAAGCATATACAAATCGGTCTTTTCTGGCCGTGGAATTGGGGATGTCTCAGTTGGTATTAGAGCATTAGTTTAAGCAATCTAGGAATTTGTAGGATTTGTAGACTTAAACTTAGAATTCTAAGTGATGCTAACGAGATGAGTGTCTGCTATATTTTAGACGCGAGCACTAGTTTATTTTAGGAAAAAATGCCTAAAATGTTTTATGTACTAAATGTTTTATGTTATAGATATAAATATGCCTTATATGCTTTTATCTGTTCGGATCTATGTTCTGTTGCCGACCGGATCTGAAAATTTTATGTGTTCAGATTTCTAAACGTTTAATTACGATATTAGAACTGGCATGTAACTTTTAGGAGTAACAAGGAGAAAAACGCGCCAAAACCTTCCTCTATCTATATTCTCATTCTGATATGTTGAACGCTTGCTTCTGTGAACATAATTTCATCGTGAAGTCTCATAGTGAACTGAATAAATGGAGGAAATGAGAAGGCTTACGATAGTGATACCTATCGGAAGATATTGTAAGAGAGGTATCTTTCCTTTAGAATTCATATAATAAATAATAAGTCTAGTACGAGAGAAGTACACTTTCGATTGGCAGAAAGAAAGATTATTTTTGGTATCATTCGTGAGGTCATCCCATTGTCTGTCATTTCCATCACCAACCAAGTTGAAGCAGAACTGATGATTAAAGATATGCATGGAAGAAGTCCTAATAGAGTCTAGGGAAAATTTTAAGATTATTTGGACACATTCGTATGTGTTAAACTGTTTTGTCATTTTAGGAAATAAGAACTTGGGGATTGCAAGACAATACTTGGGACGAGTATGAGTAGGTGTGAAAGGTAGTAGAGGCCTATACTACCGAAAGCACAGGAATCGAACTTGGATCAGGGAAAGTCACAAGGTTACCAAGAAGCTAGTAATTTATTCCGTTTTGTTCACATATGTAGTTACCATTGTTTCGGTAATGACTAAGAAGATGATTGTTATTCCGACCCTAGTGGTCATATCAGATCGAGTCCGGCTAAGATTATGTTACATGGTTCAAAAAACCAAGATCGATGTAGCATCTGACTTAAGCCAGAAGATTGAAGTGAAAGATTATCGAAGCGATAAATAGAAGTATCGCGACCATTGTTTAAGTAAGAAGTCTATAACTAGAAATTCTACATGCTAAAATGTGATTATATCACATTGGAACAAGAAGGAAGGAATATTCCATTATGTAATTTGACTCTAAGAGACCTGAGTCTAAGCATTGCATCATACGATGAGAGGTCATTAAAACATGACCCATTGGTCTGTTATGATAATTGAAGTAATGATCTTCTCTTAATATTAGTCTATCTAAGAAGAAGAAGAAGTCTCCAATATGGATCGATTTTGTAACTCGAAGGTTACGATTGAAAGTCCAATATAGGATAAAGAGCGGGTGCAAGATTGACCACCGCCTGCAATCAAGAAGTCCAAGAGTTAGATACTTATTCGATGGAACATAGAAGTTACAATTTACCTAGGATGAAAATACGACACACTGATTTATTATAAAAGCCCTATTTTGTTGATTATTCCAGGACATAATCATCCTAAGGGGGAGATAATTGTAGCGCCCGCAGATTCGGGCTAGTCAATTTAGAGACGATAAGCGTCAAAAATGACCTTTTTTTATAGATGATTATTTAAAATAAATAATATTAACTAAGTTGTAGTATATTTCACAAGTTTTCCATTGTATAAAGAACACCGAAATTCGAGTTATAACAAAGAAGTTATGACCTGTCAGAGTTTCGCAACAAAATCAGAACAACACTAGGAAGCGTAAAAAGTGAATTTAATATAGATTAATCTTTAGCCTTAGGGTTATAAATGAAATTTGTAGAGCATGTCTCCACCTACGTGTGGGTATCAAGAACATCAAAAACAAAGCTTGTATGCAAAAGTTATGGCCTTCCAAAGATGTAGCTATCCGAGAAACAAAAAACCAGCCTATAAATAGCCATTTCGACCCTAAGCTCCTTACATCAAATTCCTCTCTCTCTCTCTCTGTCTCTCTCTCTCTCTCTCTCTCTATCGTTTACTGAAGGCATTCTGCGTCCCGAACACGACGATCACGAACCGCTGACCGTTTCTAGTTAGATTCTATCAAATCACGCTACTAATGTGAGTTCATGGTCCCTTTCATGAACATGATTTTAATACAAGTATTGATTAAAAAGTATTAAATATATATGTGTGAAATATTTGTTATTTCCGAAATACACGTTAAGAGCATATCTGATAATATATGATGATTTAGGATATGAAGCAAACCTAAATTAATTAAGAGGAATATTAGGTAGTATCTTCTTTGGAGTACGAGTGAGATATACAAAGATTGTAGAACCTTAAAATAAGTCATTAATCCGGGAGTATGGATTAACACATAGTCATTCGTCCTTAGTCCGAGAGTATGGATTGGGCATAGTGTAACAAACCGTTATTTCAAACCTATGTAATAGTGTAGGTCAATTTGTACTTCTTTTTTTAAATAATAAATAGAAATTTTAACATACTCTCGGACTAAGGACGAATGACTAAAATCCGTGTGTATTTACATAATTGACACTCAAAAATAAAGTATTAAACAATCTCAATTAGGATGAATCAAGTGGTAGAGATTGTAACAAGGTTTCCAAAAATATAAAGAACACTAAAATCCGAGTTGTAACGAAGAAGTTATGACCATTCGAAGATCCGTAACAAATTAAACCAACAAACAATATTTAGCGTAGAAAGTAAGTTTTTGATAAACTACATTTTAGCCCTAACTATCTAAATGAAAGTCTTAGAATACGTAAATTTGACAAAGTCGTTAAAAAGAACACCTAAATCTGACTTCATATGAAGAAGTTATCATTTTTCTAAGTTTCAAAATAGTAGTAGATAGCTATAAAATCGAAATAAAGATCGATCAAGATTTAGCCAAAACAACCTAAACGAGAATCGAAGGTATCGTCAATAGTAGTACAACGGTAAAAAGTCTGACGAAAACGGACGTCGGATGAAGAAATTATGAATTTTTAACGGATTTTCCTCTCCCGGTCTGTTAAAAATAATAATATTAAAAATAAAGTCAAAATTAGCCAACGCAGTCTAATGGAAATTTGCAGATTATATTTCCGCCTACGCATGCATATAAAGAACGTCAAAAACGGAGTTCATATTAGAAAGTTATGAATTTCGGAAGTTTTTGGCTCAACAATCGAGAAAAGTAGATAAACCGGGCAATTTCACATGAACAGTAACTGCCTCGCCCGGATTCGCCTCGTGTCGCCACGCCTCGCCTCTTGATTGGACCGAAGTTGCGGTCCACTTACCTTCTACCGCGCCCTGCACCAGTGGAGCATTCCGAGCTCAGACGCGTGTGTAGCCCAGCCGTCGGACGCGTGCCCTTCTCCTCACCACCTCGCCTGCTGACGCACCCTTCGGCCTCGTGGCCTTCGCTGCTTCCGACGCGTGTCTGATGACTAACCAGCTTCGGTCGAAACCCTAGCACTCTATAAAAGGGCTGCAAGACTTCTCGGATTTAAGCCTTTTTCTCACCAATTTTGCATCTTTTTCACTCCTTTCACTTCCACAAGCTTTCATACAACCCCCAAGGCCCCCGAAGCATATGTAAGACACCGAGCAAGCCCTGGAGCCTCGAGATTCCCGAGAAAAACAACCTTCTCTAGTCGAAACTCTGCCCGATTAAATCCAGTTTTTCGTCAAATAAGCTCCTTTTCGGGAAACGAAACGCTGTCCAAATCACCACTTATCAAGTGAGTTCATACCCTCCGTATAAAACAAGAACTTTGTGTTACAAATAAATGATTTCAGATCATGATAAAATGACATTAAGGCATCAAAAATACTCAAAATATAAAACTCTTTTACAAACTTATACTTTTCCCAAAAATTCATATTTGTATATATATATATATATATATATATATATATATATATATATATATATATATATATTAATATAAATAAGATTTAAAAGACTTAGGACTAATAACTCATTCTAGGCCCTTTTTGTTGTTTGGATGTGGACTTATAGTACCAGTTATTTATCCGAATGTCGTTTAAATCAATACAAGAAAAAACAACTTTTTACGATGCTCATTGCACATCGTAAAACGTCAGACGACGCGCAAATGGCGTCAAGGAAGGCCATGTCATAAAGAGAGATGACGCGCATTTACGACGCTCATTTACGACACGCATTTACAATGCGCGTTTATGACACGCAATGCGTATCAAGGAAGGCCCTGTCATAAAGGAAGACGACGCGCATTTCTGTGTCGTAACCTTACGACGCGCGTGTTTATGACACACAATGTGTATCAAGGAAGCCCCTGTCATAAATGAAGATGACACGCATTTGTGTGTCATAAACTTCAATAACCATTTTTAATATACATTTATGACGTGCCTTTACGATATTCATTTACGCATAATACAAAAATATGGAAACAAATATATACCAAAACAATCAATTTCATTCAATAATATCCTGTCAAAAAATTGTAATACATTAATATTAAGGGGATCAGATTGTATATTGTTATTAAGTGGTTTTGCTCTAACAATATAACCTAATACTACATTGCTATTTAGGGGCACCTTCTTGTTTCAGATATCATGTCAAAAAAATCTTCTATATTATTGGTTTGCCACCTGGTATACTGGGTTGCTGTCCACCGGGCGTGGATGGCAAGTAATGACTTGAACATTAGCTGAAACAAAAAAGTGCTTTTATTGATAAAGTTGTTATATAAATATTTTATTAACTAATATTATCAGATCAACATTACAAATAGCAGATAAAAGATATAGCACCTTAGTTATGGTTAGGATTTAACATAAAAAATGATATTTTTAAATATTTAGTGCTAAAATTAAAAATTATCACATGTTGTGTTCCATTCCATGTTCTTTAACTTCCCATTTAGTGCTAAAATTAAAAATAATCACCTGAGCCAATATGCGTTTGCATCATTAAAATTACATCATCATCACCATCAACCTGCAGGCAACACAACAAATGCAGCAATTATCGATTGCATAAAATTAAGCATCTGCTTATGATGATAGTAGATACCATTTTCACAAAAGAGGTAATAGCAAGAACATTAAGGTAATAAATTTGTTGCATATATATATATATATATATATATATATATATATATATATATATATATATATATAATTAGCCCTTAAGAACATGAATCCGCAACGACTTTAATCTATAATTCAATACTCACTTTGAATTCGGCTATGAAAAATCAGTCAGTCACAGCTAATCTTTGGGGTCAACTGTGTATTTGGGTATTAAAAATTCAATTGTATCATGTGGGACCGAAGGATCAAACCTCTGGACAAGATCTTCCTCACCAGCTCTCAACCATTCCCTAAAAAAATTTACAAAAAACAAAAACATTACAACTGAAAATCACTACAAACTAAAGTATTAATTTTACATGAAACAAATTAATTAGTTCCCAAATAAGAAAGCAAGATATAACAAAACTTACTCAAAATATCCATTTGATAATTCACAATGACCAACCAAACCAGGTCCACCAATTCTTGGATCCTACAATCTCATAAAAAGTACATGTTAATAAGAAAAAAAAATAAAGTAGAATGTTGTAATATAAATAAATAACCAACTAACCTGTTGTGCTAATGAAAGAAACTTGTATGTGTTCAAAGCATAACGAACCAATGCCTCATTTTCCCTTGGATTTATCGTGGATCTGGAATTTTTTTATATTACTAATTTTTATCCAATAAAAAAAATTAAATACATTTATTTTTTTCTTACGTGGAATATACAAGAACTCCACCCGGGCGAACCAGCTGAACAGCCTGATCAAACAACCGTTTCTGATACTTCCCATGTCTTCTCAATGATTCCACCGTGTCCTTAAATAAATCAAATTTTAAAATAAAAATAAAAATAAAAATTTTTTTTAAGAAAAAAAATACCTCTCCAGCAAACAAGCGGAGTCTTAATCCAAGACCAGAACAAGCGGCATCTAACTTATATGCTTTTATGCTAGTCAACTCCAGTTCTGCAGCTAGATTGTGAATTTCAAGCACCTGGATAAATTATTTTTTTTAAAAAAGAAATAAATATGGATATATGAAAAGATATATAATGTTGTAACAGGATTTTACCTTGTCGTGAGACCTATCAAGTGCAATCACCTCTCCTTTCTCCTTCTTGTGGATCTATAAATATATGAATTGCCAGAATTACCCCTCATTGACAATCAGAAAGAAGAAAACAAAGATGTATATATGTAGACATACCTAAGACATGTGTAGTGATGATGCTTGGCAGGTTTTGAAGAAACATGTCCCCCTTCATCACATCTGTATGTAGTAATTTTTTATTAATGAATTTCAAAAGAATTTAGGGTAAAACCGTAAAAGAAAAATAAAAAATGTATACCGTTAAAGGATATAATCTAAAAACTCTATCAGTCATATCCACATCAAGACCTGATAATCCAAGAAAAATTGCTGCCCTTGACATGGTCGGGGTTCCTTGACCAATGTATAATCCAGCTCTTTCAAGATATCAAGGATCTACGACAGATATATAACAAGTGTTATAATTTATTTATAGAGAAGAAGTAAGTAAGTTGAATGGAGAGAGAGAGAGACCTGTTTTGAGTCCTTGTAGGACAATGCCACGTGTGATTCCAATAGCCCATCCATTGTCACGACTAGGCTGTTCAACACCAACTGAAACTGCAACTAAATCCCCTTTCTCAACATGAGCACTGCATGCTAATATACCTGGAACATATACCTACACAAATATCACAATCAAACATCAAAATTTGAACACTTTCTAGTGTACCTAATCAATCATGTTGCACATTAATAATAAAACTAATTGTATTTCTCATAGTCATAACATACTCCTTTACCTATTTAGTCACTAAAGACCAATAAACCCACAAACGAGAATATGAGAAAGATGACAAGAGAAAGGAAAAGAGAACGCAGCTGAAAGAAGAATGAAAATGAGAAATTAGGTACCAAGTCAATGTTAACCATTCATAAAAGAAGAAACATAATACAAGATTACAAGCCCGAATGAAAAACAAACATGATTGATAGAATGTGTTATCATTTGAATGAGGATGATGATGATGATGACAAAATGATTAATATAACAATTTCAACTGTTGCTTACCTGAGGACCACAAAGAACTGCCTATGCACACTTACAACTAACAATTATCTCCTTAGGAGGTTTGTCTTGTTGATAATCATAATGAATATCATGTGGGCCTGAACCCTTCACAAATACAACATAGTCTAGCCCAGGTATTTGACACTTTAAAACACTTAGGGATTCTATATCACCATTCTTTACAATATCTTGCAGCCTCTTATCGCATTGAATTTCCAGAATCTTCTCAATGACAGCTTCAGTTGTTGTGTTTTGTGTGTTTACACGTGTACAAATCATGAGAAAGCCAGCAAGAAAAGAAAACAGATGTCCAGTGTTGGCATCGATAAAAGATATAATATGATCAACTTTATATCATCAGAAGTAGTTTTTAAAATAGCCTTGTTTCCATTACAGGCATCTTTAGTAGTTGCGCAGCAACATCTATGGCTAAAAGTACCCTTCTAAGCAACCCTATAGCTGCAGCAACATCTATGGCTAAAAGTTGGGTACCCTGCAACACATCCTGTTCATAAAAACATAATATGATGAGTCACCGAGGGTAGTATTGTCATTTGAGTGAGGAGGAAAGGAGTTAACGAATTATTATTATTATTATTATTATTATTATTATTATTATCATTATTATTATTATTATTATTATTATTATTATTATTATTATTGTGGTGCTTCCTTTCAACTTTTTTATGGACCTTCCGATTATATTCTCTTTCTCCTGTGCTTTCACTAGTTGAACCCCTTTAAGATCTTTAGGATAATTAGTCATTTTAAGTGCAAAAAAGCTTTCAAGGCTCATGCAAAGGTATTTAATGTTTCTTGCTTCTTGACATGAATTTTATTTTTTTCTGAGAATAATATAATATTGACACTAGAATTGTAATTGGTTTCATGATCAGATGGTAGGTACTCAATTTAGACCATCTTATTATAACATGTGGTCAACTACCCAATTTCCAAGTCTTCAGAATCTTAACTTAATAAGCGGTCAACGGATCTTCAATGAGCCAATAAGTCAAGAATTTTCTTCAGGTGAACAAGATATTAAACCGAAATTATGTCGTGTATGCCAAAGACCAAAAGTCAAACAGTTGACTAAAGAGTTAAGTCAAGTTCAAGATAACTCATTGTATTTGACATTAACTGTATGAACATTCACAAGTTACATTGTAGTTCAAATTTTCAAATATCGATATAACTATGATTTAGGGGTGTTTTGAGAAGGGACTCGGCGAGTTGGAGCCTAGACTCGCCGAGTAGGACCGCAGACTTGGTCGCGGGTTCGCGACTGGACTCGACGAGTCCAGATATGGACTCGGCGAGTCGACGCTGTTCAGCAGAAACCCTAGCCGTTTGGTGTTGGATCGTATATAATGCCTCTTAGGCCGTCATTGTCCGTCTTTTGGCCGATTGAGAAGAACCCTAATCGTTGTGGACGTCTAGAGAAGGAGAGAAAGCTTTTGGAACCTTGAAGAATTTGTTAGGCAAGAAGAAGAAGAGTTTTGGCCAAAGGAATATCAAGGGGATCGAGTTCTGAGGTTTGGAGACACAGAGAGGGTGTTATTCAGGTAATATTTCGGATCATTTCTGCTATATTGATGTGTGCACGAATTTAGGGTTTATGAAACCCATTTGGTGATTAGATGGATTATTATATTGTTACCCAAGCGTTTGTAACCCAGTAATAGAATGGTTAGAGGTCCAGAAGGTCCCATGATTGTGTATTTCGGGACCATACGTAATTCAGGAAGCAGTTGCTCGGCTGCATGGCATGGACTCGCCGAGTTGTTCTTCAGACTCGGCGAGTGGCTTGAAGATTGACTGGGACTCGCCGAGTTGTTCTTCAGACTCGGCGAGTGGAGTCGGGGTGGCCCCGCGATTCTTCCAGGAGAAACTCGTCGAGTAAAAAGGGGATACTCGACGAGTAGGAAGGGAATCTTAAGGAATCGGTGAGTCAAGGACGAGTGGACTCAGAGTCGTTGAACTCGGCGAGTCTTGGGGTGACTCGGCGAGTTAGGTCGCGGGTTGAGTGAAGTTCTGAGTATGGGGACTCGGCGAGTCACAGGGTTGACTCGACGAGTAGGGTCAGTCAGGGGTTGACTTTGACCTTGTCTTTGTTCAATGATTGACCAGTGGTTCCAGGGGTATTTTGGTAATTGTTGTTTATCGTTTAAGTTCAGTGCATTGGCGGCTATTCAGGAGTGGAGATCGTATCAGTGATCGGTGCAGCTTGAGCTATCTGTTCAGTCGGCAGTTTCGAGGTGAGTTATCCTCACTATATCGCTAGGGTTTATGGCACCAATGCCAACCCTTTAATCGGATGGAAATCCGGGTAGTTGTCAGTTGTTATATGTTATGGGCCGGAAGGCAATATATGTTATGGGCCGGAAGGCATTACTATGTGGACCGGAAGGTCATGGCCTGGAAAGGCGTATGTATGCATTTAGTATGTTGACTGATTCATAGAGTAAGGTATGCTAGTGACCGGCCAGACCGGTATCTCGGTTAGAGTAATGCTATGGTATGTGATCTGTTGATTGATTGATGTCTATGAACTGCTATATGATTATTTGTTATGTTATGTATGCATTGTATGCTTATGGGCCGGAAGGCAAAATGTTATGGGCCGGAAGGCAATATGTTATGGGCCGGAAGGCAATATATTATGGGCCGGAAGGCGATTATGTTGTGTTGAGGACCGGAAGGTCAGGGCCTGGAAAGGCGTATAGGTGGTTGGTATTCTGGGGGTATCTCACTAAGCTTTCGGGCTTACAGTTGTGGTTTTATGTTTCAGGTTCTCAAGAGTCTGTGACAAGGCAAAGGCGTGATCGTACCGTTCCTCGCGTTGGTGTTTTATGTTTTGAACCTGGGAAATTACTCTGTTAAAGAATGTATTGAAAACCTTTTTGTAACAATGTTAATAAAATGGATGGTATTGAAAAGTTTTAATTATTTTGAAATTTTGGATGTTACAAGTTGGTATCAGAGCCTTGGTTTGAGTGAATTGGGGAAACATTCGTGTGACTCCAGTCTCAAATCGAGGAGGATTTTAAAAAGAAAAATTAAAATGAGAAACTAAAATGGTTTTCAAAGTTAGTAAAAGGAGGACGCGGAGGTACGATCAGCCGGAGCCAGTAAGTAACCCCAAGATACCATACTTGATATTGTTTATTTGAGCTTGATAGCACAGCATGCTAGAGTTAGGCTAGGGATCTTCAGGAATTCATGATAATGTTGCCTGATATGTGATGCCTGTAGCCTAGGGTCCCTTATGGGATATTCTCATTGTTCCTCTAGTGGTGAGGGTTGATAGTTGTTATGCATGTTCCCTAGGGTATTATGGTAGTACTTCATACAAATATGGGTAGGTGTGGAAGGTAGTATGGGCCCGTACTACTGAAAGCACAGGACCCATACGCGTATCAGGGAAACCATGGTCTCTAGGGTAGGGTTGCGAGAGTTGGATCCCAGGATTTTGGGAAGTGTCTGAGATAGGAAGGGTGTCTTCGACATGGAGATTTCGAGGCATGATGATAGTGGATCCGGATCAGGATCGGGAGCTGGAGAGCGAGTTCCGGGTGAATCGGTGCCGTATGGGGTTATCGATCGGATGAGCACGAGCGAGCGGGATGCGAGGATTCGCGAGATCCTGCGTACAGAGGTTGCTGCATTGTTACGGGCCGAGTCGCCAGAGTTGTTTGGGTCGATCAAGACCGCCATGATTGAGTATTTCGACGAGCGATATGCGGCTCTCGCGGAGACGGTTGCCGCGGCGGCTACAACGGCTGTAGCAGCGGCGAGGGGAGGAGCTAGTCGGGGTTTTCAGTATCGGGACTTCTATTATACGAAGCCCCCCACATTCGATAGGGTTCAGGACCCGATTGTTGCTATGAGATGGTTATCAGACGTGGAGGGGTATTTCTCCACGAGTTTCTGCCCTGCTGATCAGAGGGTGAGGTGTGCTCTGAACCTGTTGAGGCTAGGAGCGAAGGATTGATGGAGATTGACTACGAGGTCATTTTCCGACGCGCAGAGGGCTGCGGTTTTAGGGGATCAGTTAGAGAGACGTTCAGTACCCGCTATGTTCCGCGGGATGAAAAGGAGAGATTGGCTCGGAAGTTCCTTGAGCTGAAGCAGGATTTGGAGTCGGTGACTGAGATCACCAGGATGTTTATTGAGAGGGCGATGTTTCGCCCTGAGTTCGCTTCGGAGCAGGCTCAGATGTCCCGATATCTGAGTATGCTCAAGGGGGATATCAGACAGTTCGTGTCTGCACAGAGGTGCGAGACCTTGTTGATGTTGCAGGAGGCCGCCATGCGGCGTGAGTTAGAGGTGGAGTTGCAGTTGGGTGAGCTGAGGCAGGCTTCGATGCAGTCGCAGCCAGCGCCGAAACGGTCCAGTACCGTTGATGTCAGAGTGGGGGATCGGAGCGGCCACACTTGTGGGAAGTGTGGGAGGGGTCACACCGGAGTTGCTGGTCCGGTGGTGCATGCCGCAAGTGCGGAAAGAGGGGCACTATGCGCGGGACCGTCGGCAGTCAGTGCCGATTCGGGATTCGAGGATTTGTTATCATTGTCAGCGGGCTGGACATTTAAGGGTCATCTATCCACAGCTTTCTGCAGGACCGGTGCAGGCTCTAGCATCGGCCACCTTGAGGAGTTCAGGAGGAGGACAGGATGGAGCGGAGCCCCAAGGGCTCGGGGTCGTGCTTATCTGCTTGCGACAGAGGGAGACGGAGCAGTGCCGGAGGCAGCTGCGGGTATGATGCTTTCTTGATGGCTTGATGAGCTTGCGTTGATTGTGGCGTATTGTTTGTGCTGGTAGTGTGGATTTCGATGCGGTATTCGTTGTTTTGCGGGATTGGCATGGTTATGGATTGGTGCTTCAGGTTTTCGCTTTGGCAATCGTTGTTCCCTGATGGGTTGGTATGGTTATAGTCTGGTGTTTTGGTGCCGGTAGCTTCGTGCGGTTTTCGAGGTGGTATTCATCCTTTGGCAGGTTGTGGGTTTGGTTACGGGTTATTGTTGGAAATTCTCGTTGGTTATCGTTCGTGAGGGTTGTTAGTGGAGATGCGGCACTGGGTTGAGTGTCGGGTAGCATCTGCAGTCGTGAAGTGGATAATTGAAAGACCGGATCCTTTTGAGTGGATTGATCAGGGAGGAGATGTGTTTTACTGAGGGTTGCTTATGCTTGTGGCAAGCAGTCAATGGGTGAATGTGCTCTTTGTGCAAGATTGTTCTGAAGGGTCGTTAATGACGATCGGTGGCAGTTGGTCAGTGCTTTAGTGGGGGAGAATTGAAGAATTCTCCGGGAGATCGATGGGTTTGTGAGGGTACTTAGCTGTTGGGATTCGGCAGTGTTTGTCAGCTCAGAGTATAGGCCGACGAGAGCGAGTGTCGGGTATGCGGGGCGGGATACAGACCTAGGGCGTTTGATTGTGGAGGCCTGAGAGAAGGTCGGGATCAAGCTTGAGTAAGTAACCAAGGTTATGTGATCAGGGTATTGGTATGTTTGAGGTACGCGATGGGTTGTACTGTATTAATCCCACGGGATTATGTTGTGCATGTTCTAGAGCTGGAACCAGAAGGTTCCCAGAGTTAGAACCTGAGGGTTCGCAGAGTTTGGGTGTACGGACCCACAGAGATATAGCCTCGAGTGGCTAGTATGTGTTATGAGAGTCGGTCCAGTCATGCTGGAGGCTCTGTTGGTATTGCTGGATCAGTTTGAAATTGCAGATCGTGTATGTTACAGTGTGGTTGCATTGGAAGGTCTGGCCCCGGGTTTGTAATCTTGTTTAGCTGAGGTTGTGATTTTGATGAGTGAAGAGAGTGCATGGGATTGAGAGCCCCTGCAATGATAACCAAAGTATGTGAATAGCGGTTACGCAAAAAGGGTGGTGTCGCTTGGAGCGAGCACCGTGACACTGGTTGGAGTGGCATTATGGCCAAGAGGGTTCCTTGGAAAAGGAAAAGAGGAAGGTGTGTAACTCCGAAGGGGGTGCAAGTTCACGAAAGTGAAAGCTGCAGAGCAGAGTTATGGTTAAAGTATTTCGAGTATGGTTTTGAGCATCGCGTTCGCGGCAGTGAAGTAGGAACCCATCCGGGTTGGGATGGCTGTCGAGACTCAGAAGGGGTGCAGGGGGAGAGAGAATCTTGAATTTCCAGTGTGATTCTAATCAGAGTGTAGGGTGGGTGTAGTGGTTCAGCTTGGGAGATGTTCGAGGATATCAACAGTGTATCGGGTCTTCCAACCTGCGGGTGTTGGGGCTAGTTCAGCATGTGTATGCGATGGCAAGAGGAGAAATTGTGAGAATTACTCTGAGAGTGAGAATGGATCTCTCAGTTGGTCCGGGATGGACAAAGTGGGCTTTGGATCGGGGATCCGGTGGTTCATGGTTTCCTAACCCTTATTGGTCGAGTGATTGTTGGGATTTAGAGCAGAGTTGCATCTTGGGTAATTCTCGGTTACAGAGAGCGATGGACAGTACAGAGATCGGGCTTCAGTTGACAGAGCAGATTCAGCAGATGAGACGGAGGTTATTGACCGCCCAGAGCCGACAGAAAAAGTTATGCAGACAGCCACCGATCCGAGCTTGAGTTTCAGGTCGGCGACTTCGTACTCCCGAAGGCCTCTCTTTGGAGAGGAGTGATTCGATTCAAGAAGAAGGGCAAGTTGGGCCCCCGGTACATTGGGCCATTTCGGGTGATTGCAAGGATAGGCCGGGTAGCCTATCGGTTTGAGTTGCCAGCGGAGTGGGGACAGATCCACGACACTTTTCATGTGTCGCAACTGAGAAAGTGCATAGCCGATGAGTCGGCAGTGGTTCCATTAGAGGATATTCAAGGGATGCGAGCCTGAATTATGCGGAGAGATCAGTGGTCATCAGAAATTGGAAGATCGAGGTTATGAGGTATAAGGAGATACCTCTAGTAGTAATTTGGTGGCAGCACCGGATGGGCCGGGAATGACCGGCGAGCTGGAACGTGAGATTGCGGGAGCAGCATCCGAAGATATTTTAAGAATGAGACTTCGAGGGCGAAGTCTAGTTCTAGTGGGGGAGAGTTGTAACAGCCCGGAATTTCAAATATCGATATAACTATGATTTAGGGGTGTTTTGAGAAGGGACTCGGCGAGTTGGAGCCTAGACTCGCCGAGTAGGATCGCAGACTTGGTCGCGGGTTCGCGACTGGACTCGACGAGTCCAGATATGGACTCGGCGAGTCGACGCTGTTCAGCAGAAACCCTAGCCGTTTGGTGTTGGATCGTATATAATGCCTCTTAGGCCGTCATTGTCCGTCTTTTGGCCGATTGAGAAGAACCCTAATCGTTGTGGACGTCTAGAGAAGGAGAGAAAGCTTTTGGAACCTTGAAGAATTTGTTAGGCAAGAAGAAGAAGAGTTTTGGCCAAAGGAATATCAAGGGGATCGAGTTCTGAGGTTTGGAGACACAGAGAGGGTGTTATTCAGGTAATATTTCGGATCATTTCTGCTATATTGATGTGTGCACGAATTTAGGGTTTATGAAACCCATTTGGTGATTAGATGGATTATTATATTGTTACCCAAGCGTTTGTAACCCAGTAATAGAATGGTTAGAGGTCCAGAAGGTCCCATGATTGTGTATTTCGGGACCATACGTAATTCAGGAAGCAGTTGCTCAGCTGCATGGCATGGACTCGCCGAGTTGTTCTTTAGACTCGGCGAGTGGCTTGAAGATTGACTGGGACTCGCCGAGTTGTTCTTCAGACTCGGCGAATGGAGTCGGGGTGGCCCCGCGATTCTTCCAGGAGAAACTCGTCGAGTAAAAAGGGGATACTCGACGAGTAGGAAGGGAATCTTAAGGAATCGATGAGTCAAGGACGAGTCGACTCAGAGTCGTTGAACTCGGCGAGTCTTGGGGTGACTCGGCGAGTTAGGTCGCGGGTTGAGTGAAGTTCTGAGTATGGGGACTCGGCGAGTCACAGGGTTGACTCGACGAGTAGGGTCAGTCAGGGGTTGACTTTGACCTTGTCTTTGTTCAATGATTGACCAGTGGTTCCAGGGGTATTTTGGTAATTGATGTTTATCGTTTAAGTTCAGTGCATTGGCGGCTATTCAGGAGTGGAGATCGTATCAGTGATCGGTGCAGCTTGAGCTATCTGTTCAGTCGGCAGTTTCGAGGTGAGTTATCCTCACTATATCGCTAGGGTTTATGGCACCAATGCCAACCCTTTAATCGGACGGAAATCCGGGTAGTTGTCAGTTGTTATATGTTATGGGCCGGAAGGCAATATATGTTATGGGCCGGAAGGCATTACTATGTGGACCGGAAGGTCATGGCCTGGAAAGGCGTATGTATGTATTTAGTATGTTGACTGATTCATAGAGTAAGGTATGCTAGTGACCGGCCAGACCGGTATCTCCGTTAGAGTAATGCTATGGTATGTGATCTGTTGATTGATTGATGTCTATGAACTGCTATATGATTATTTGTTATGTTATGTATGCATTGTATGCTTATGGGCCGGAAGGCAAAATGTTATGGGCCGGAAGGCAATATGTTATGGGCCGGAAGGCAATATATTATGGGCCGGAAGGCGATTATGTTGTGTTGAGGACCGGAAGGTCAGGGCCTGGAAAGGCGTATAGGTGGTTGGTATTCTGGGGGTATCTCACTAAGCTTTCGGGCTTACAGTTGTGGTTTTATGTTTCAGGTTCTCAAGAGTCTGTGACAAGGCAAAGGCGTGATCGTACCGTTCCTCGCATTGGTGTTTTATGTTTTGAATCTGGGAAATTACTCTGTTAAAGAATGTATTGAAAACCTTTTTGTAACAATGTTAATAAAATGGATGGTATTGAAAAGTTTTAATTATTTTGAAATTTTGGATGTTACACATACCTGTCCTGCGATTTTACTATGAAAGACAACGAAAGAAACATGACATCAGATGCTGATATGGAAACAATATCCTGCAAATTTAGCAAATAAAAGAATTAAAACCTCCTGAAAATAAAATTGCACAATAAGATAGCATCTAGTAAAATTACTAACATTTCCATTTGTTTATTGATTTGTTTCCATAGACAAGAATCTTGTTGGCAGAGGTCATGATGATGAAATTCTTCTAAACCTCAAGTCAGATTCTACTTGACATCATGTCTTGGTGCACCATTGAGTCTGATCCTGGTATGTTGTTCTTTTGGATTCTTGTTCTCCATATAAACAAGGCATGTGCCTTTCAAGATTAATGCAGGCTGTTTAATAGAATTGTTGTCACTAATCCTTGAAAACCTAGAGCCACGTTTGAACCATATTAATCTATACATTTTTCAAATAATGGACTGAACTTGTTTCATACTCAAAATTACGTATTTGTTCCATTAATTTAAGCTTTGAAATTTAGTTAGCTGTAATCGAAACCATCATCTTCTTTTATAGGTGTTTTTACTGAACTTATACAACGAATCCAAGTAAAAGGTGTGCAGGTAATATTTGCAGTTATAAATGTCTATAAATAAAAAAACACAAACCGAATTAAACGGATTGTGTATGCAGGTTGAAGAGTTATATTCCTTAGATCTTGATTCTCTAAACAGTCTTAGGTACATATATTGAAACTAATCTAACTCCTCTGTTAGGTTACTGCATAGTTGAAGAAGAGAAACTCCAATGGAACTTTATCATCAGCTCTGCATAAAAACGAGAGCTTGTTAGATTGGCCTACAAGGTTTAGAATTGCTTCAAGTGTAGCAAGAGGTCTGAAGAAGGGTATAAAGGTAATTTAGTCGATTGGGTGAACAAACATTAGAGCTCAGGACGAATCAAGGACACCATAGACATATTAAGTGTGTGATATATCAACCATTAGTTCAGATATTACATAAGAAAATGATAAAGTGAGAGAAAGAAACCTAGGGCGTTCATACATGGAGAAGAAGAGAATGTTATTCAAACCTGGTGCCTCTTCCATTTTTGTTTCCTAATTTCTGATGCTTCCAATCTAACCATGAACCTCCGACTTCTAATCCCTAATCTGACCTTCAACCTTCGAGTTCTGATCTTCAACCTGTAACTTGAGCCCTATAGTTTCGAAAGAAGTTTATCAGAGAAAAATCCTGAACGCGTTAGCACAAGATGAAAGAAGAATCGGAATCTAAGGAAGAAGAAGAAGAAGCTAGGTCGTCGGAGCCAGAGAAGAAAGAAGGGAAACTGAGTTAGGATGATGTGTTGAACTTGGGAAACGGTGGTCAGATGGTGGAAGAGTACGTTGATAAAGTCGGATTAGCTTTCTATGATGGTGGTCTGGCGAACCACCAGCCATCTATACCTGGCAGTTTCAGTCCAGAGGTTCTCGATGATTTGTACCAACAAGCAAGGCAAGACTCCGGGAACATAGATGTCAGAAGTTCCAGTAGTGTCGCTGGCTAGATGTTACTAGAGGAGCAGATGATGTGGCAGCAATCTCAAAAAAGATGGATTGCAAGATCATAGGTAAACACACACACACACACACACACACACACACAGCTTTTGAAGCGCCTAAAACACAGATGTTGATATCTGGAAATGAAAGCTCGGTGCCTTTCTTTATGGAAACCCCAAATTGCATTCCAACTATAACTAGGGTTTCCAGATATCTTTCACTATCGGGGACAAAAAACCTTAAATTCACGGGCGTTTTGAGTGTGAGGAGTCATTGACCCCCAATAGCCAACTCCATGAGTTCAGCTCCCTGATTGCAGAATACGTATGAGTCAATGAGTAAAGAAAATACATAACACCAATCCCTATAATGGCTTACAACACTGAGATAAAGATTGGAAACATCAAAACAATCGTTGTCGCGAAGCATTTGATCTAGAAGGAAAAGCAATTATGCTATGAAGATGAAGGCCCTAGGGCTTTTTCTTGCTAATTGGAAGAGGCGGCGGGTTTAATTTTTGGGATCCAATAGGCGGGTGAAATCCCGCGTAAAACGCGTTTTTCATTAAAAAATTATAAAGCAACACATTTAGATGACACCGATTTTATGAAAGCCGCCCTCCGCATTTCCATTTTTTTCTTTTCTGACACTAATTATAGGGCACTTACAAATGCGTGTCCTTTATCCTTCATATTTTGCAAAACTGACATTATTTTTTAGGGCACACACAAATGCGTGTCTTCTATCAGTGCGTGTCATTGTTTGCGCGTCATTAAAGGGTATTTTTCTAGTAGCGAATTTTACTTATATATAAAATTATATATGTATATAAATATAAAAGTTAGTTCATCAGTTTAATTATCCTTTGTAACATGTTGAGCAAAGGATTACATGCAAAAATAGTTAAATACCAATTCATAAAATACATATAAATTATAATAGGTATAATTTATGATACATAGAACAACAATTCATGATTCAAGTATAGTTGAATATATAGTTTTACAAGAAACAAGAGTTTTGATTCAAAACAAATCAAGGGTTTACAAATGTCAAATACATGTTCGGAATACTAATTTAAGAACATAATGTCAATCATTTATTTCAGAATGATTGGGTTTTCATGACTAATATACATGTAACGTTTATATGCTTTTTATGAGACATTCAATTCGGGTTGTTTAATTCATTTAGAAAACAAAGGTACAGTCTTGATATTATAACCAGAGTGTCCAGTTAGGGGATCAAAACAAGTTGTGTGTAGATCTATATCGGGATTGACAAGGCCGCACTCATGCTGCTAGCTATAGTATGACATACACGCCAATGAGTGGCAATTGTTATCAACAGTTTAAACGCCCACCAAACGTTTGTTTCATGCGATCATGTCTTAGTATGGTTATAATAGTTGGTGAAGCCAGGCACACTCCCAGTTACACGTTTTACAAATACAGAACATTTGTTTACAAATAGAATGGTTTGATGGGAATAAAACTACTTATCATATAGAATAGAAAATATGGGATTTACTGGAACAGTTTTCATATTCAAGATACAAAGACACCCTTTCAAACATAATGACTTATGTACTCACTCAACTTATTGTTGATACTCTCTTTTCAAATTACTTGTATTCTTAGGGAAATAATAACAGGTAATCCCCGAGCTTTTTGAGAAGATGGACCTTTATTGAGTCATATCTTCTTCTTTTGTATAACTATTTTGGTTTCTATATAAAATGATGAAACACATGTAAATATTTATACTTATTAAATACAATGGTTGTTTGTACTCTGATTACTATTATGCATGTGTTGTGATACTACAAATGAAGTCCTCCACCCTCGGCGTTTCCGCCGTCTAGTTTGGGGGTGTGACAGATTGATATCAGAGCATTGTTTATAGTGAACTCAGTATATCAACCCATAAAAGATATACAAACTATAAATACATTGGGGCTAGGAGCTCTGACTACAAGTATACTTTTTAAAATTTTAAGTATTTTTACAAGAAGTATACTAACACTCATACCTACAAGTACAGTACCATACTCATAAGAACTTAAAAGTATTTAAATGTTGAACATTATAGTCAAACCTGGGTAGTTATGTAATCATATATGGGATTAATATAGCCTGATCAACTATACTAATTTGAGATATGACCAACATGTGTTTGGAAGTGATAGTAGTGTTGTGACATGTTTAAAACTTACCATACATATTCAGAAGAACTCTAGACGAGAACATAAATATCAAAATACTATAGGAGTATTTTAGGCACTATATACTAATAACAAACATGTGAAAACAATAGAACAATTGAGAATTGAATTATAAATATTAAGGGTACATTATAGTTATATATAATTAAAGTTATATAGACTTACAATATGTGATCTAGCTTCATTTCCTGTTCCTTATTTGGTTGTGGATTTAGAGACGGGTCATTTAATCGAAGGTCGATTATACTCAAGTTATATATAATTAGTATACACTTTATAGTTATAGTAATATCTATAACAAGTAATAAAGAATACTAACTATATTCTATACCCCTGTTCTTGCTTTGATAAAAATGGCTGAATACAATCCACAAGATGTAGACTCAGATGCAGAGTTAGAAGAAAATCACGAAATTCTCTTAGATGATGACTTTGAAGAAAATTTTCCTGAAGACAATAATTCTGAATCAGAAGCCTATAATTCACCACCAGTTGCTCAAAATCCTAATCCTCGTCCGACTTTTCAATGCCTGGCGCCTTTGTGGGTGGAAAGCTTGGAAAATGGAGTCAAGAGCAGGGTCAACCTATGCCATACCATGGAGACAGAAGCTTCTACAACTTGAGCGAAAGAGGCTCAGCAGACAGAGTCCTGCCAATTCTGGTCCGTAGGATTGCTCGAAATGAAATACAGGGTAGGACTGCCATCAACCAAATCATGGAAGTTGATGCCAATGCAGGAGTTAATACAATTCGCATTCTTAATCTTGAAGATTGTCGAGAGGGAGCTACGAGAGACAACGAGGCACTACTACAAGAACTAGCCGTAACTCGAGCTGAAGTCATAGAGCTCCGAGTATGCCAACGAGTGTACGAGCGACACCTTCTTGACCTTGAGCGTCAACTAGATGACTTGAGGTTTCGTCTAAGTGATACGCATCGTAAGTAGTGTTTACACTACTTCTACTTTCTAATTTTAGGTACTGAATGTATAGACTACTTTTCACCATATGTACAGAACCGAGTATCAATAAAATAATAAGCACTTTACTTCAACAAAAGTTATCGCAGTTTTCATAAACATCCTATTCCAAAGTTTTGGATTACAGATACGTTCCAATGTTATTTTTCATGCTTTTCAATACAACTGTGAAAATTTTATTTTCGGTAGGTCGGTTTGAAGTCGACACTTTCTCAGTATTGTGGTATATTATAGTCCTTATTCAAGGTCAAGTTTTCTGGACCTTATGTACTTAATATACAAATAGAATCGACAAGTACTTTCATGCTCTTTGAAAAATAACCACTCCATATTATTCTGTTGCAATTTTTACTTGCAGTGGACATCTATTTCCAATGCTTTACAAGATTCTTGTTGAATTAAGTGTTTATCTTTAGAGATATCAAATTCATATTCATTCTTGATATCTCACTATCTTTTTATCTATTAACTTTTATAGAAAAAGATGCCTCCTCGTAGAAATCCAAGACATATCAATGTCAATGAATCATCGACGCCACCCCCACCACCACCTCCTAAATTTGACCCTGCTATGTTCCAAGAGGCGGTCATGGCAGATGTAGCTACTGTCATGTCTCACATCCATACTCCTGGTGATCATAGTGGGTCGGGAGTTGGTGCACATCCTTCTAAGCATGGAGAAAGTCATGGGCATTCGCGAGAGTGCACTTATCAGGATTTTTCTAATGCCAAACCTAGGACCTTTAATGGGACTGGGGGAGTTATGGCACTAAGGCAGTGGATAGAGAAGACAGAAGCAATTTTTGAAATTTGCTCCTGTCCGGAGGGTAGCAAAGTTAAATTTGCTGCATGTGCTTTTTCAGATAGGGCCCTAACATGGTGGAATGGCCACATTAAGTCACTTACTCTAGTAGTGGCTAACTCTATGAGTTGGGAGAGCCTAAAAGCCATGTTAATGGTGGAATATTGTCCGCGAGGGGAAATACAGAAACTAGAGCAACAACTCTAGGGTCTTACAATGGGTGGTTCTGGCATACCAACCTATACCAATAGGTTCTGTGATCTGGCAATTCTTTGTCCGGATATGGTTCCTTTGGAGACCAAAAATATTGAGAGATATATTTGGGGTATGTCGCCCCAAATTCAGTCAATTGTTTTAGCTTCGAAGCCTATTACTTTTGACAGTGCCAAAGAGCTAGCAAAATCTCTTATCGACCACAGAAATCGTCAAAATTCTGTGGTTTCTACTGCAGAACAACCTAAGGAGAACAACAACAACAACAACAACAAGGGTTGGAACAAGAGGAAGAGCAAATCTCCTCTAGAACCTTCAAAGAAGAAACAAGTAGTGGCAGTCCATATCGCTACTGTCCCAAGTAACCTTACACCAACTAAGCCCTATGCTAGTAACCTCCCTAAATGCAACAACTGTAATTTTCACCACAACGGAAATTGCCAAGAAATGCAGTGTCGTAACTGCAAAAGGAAAGGGCATACTGCCCAATTCTGCTACCAATGCGCTGATGTGGGGCATTTCCATAAATATTGTCCAAAAGCTGGAAATGCCGGTGGAGTTAGGAGGATTTTAGCATTGTGTCATGAAGAGGCGATAGCAGACCCTACAGTGGTCACAGGTACGTTCCTTCTCAACAATACTTATGCATGCATTCTATTTGACTGTGGTGTTGAGAGGAGCTTCGTGAGCCATAAGTTTAAACATTTACTAAATCAAAACTCCCAACCACTAAATGAAACTTTCATAGTAGAAATAACTAACAGGAAATCCGAATCCAACAACGATATATACATAGGATGTATGCTTACTTTAAATGACTTGTCTTTCCTAATAGACCTTATGCCGGTCTCTATCAAAAGTTTTGACATCATAATAGGTATGGATTGGTTGTGCCCCAACCATGCCAACATCCTATGCTATGAAAGAGTTATTCTCTTGAACTTGCCAACTAATGAAACTGTTATTATTTACGGCGACAAACCCGGAACGAACCTCCAAATCATTTCTTGCATCAAGGCACATAAATACCTTCGCAAGGAGTACTATGCATTCCTAGCTCATGTGGTAGAAAAACAGCAAGAAGTAAAAGACATCATGAGCATTCCTAAGGTCTGAAACTTTCTCGATATTTTTCCCGATGATCCTCCGGGAGTACCTCCCAAACGTCAAGTCGAATTCCGAATTGACTTAATCCATGGAGCTACCCCTATAGCCAAATCCCCCTATCGTCTTGCACCCTCTGAAATGCAAGAATTATCCAGCCAACTTAACCAACTCCTTAGTAAAGGTTTCATAAGACCAAGCTTCTCACCTTGGGGAGCACCGGTTTTGTTCGTAAAGAAGAAGGATGGATCATTCTGCATGTGCATAAACTACCGCAAGCTAAATAAACTTACCATCAAGAACCGATATCATCTGCCTCACATCGATGATCTATTTGACCAACTTCAAGGTGTGAACTACTTCTCGAAGATAGACTTAAGATCTGGGTATCACCAGTTACGAATTTTGGATGAAGACATTCCCAAAACTTTGTTCAGAACTCGTTATGGTCATTACGAGTTTGTAGTGATGCCATTCGGAATGAAGAATTCACCTGCTGTGTGCATGGATCTAATAAACAGAGTGTGGCGTCCATTCCTGGACAAATTCTTCATAGTCATAATTGACGACATCCTTATCTACTCAAAAAGAAAAGAGGAGCATGGCCAACATCTTCTTCAAGTATTACAAACTCTTAGATCAGAGAAGCTCTATGCGAAGTTTTCAAAATGTGAATTTTGGGTCAGGAAGGTTGATTTCCTAGGTCACATGATCAGTTCAGAAGGAATACATGTGGACCCTTCTAAAGTCAAGGCAATTGAAAACTGGTCAGCACCCAAAACACCTACAGAAATCCAACAATTCTTTGGTCTTGCTTACTATCGCAGATTCATCCAAAATTTCTCCCGAATCGCTAAACCACTTACCACCCTGACACAAAAGGGTGTTACTTTTAGTTGGGGAGAGAAGCAAGAAACAACATTCCAAATGCTGAAGCGAGCTTTGTGTAGTGCACGGATCCTGTCTCTTCCTGAAGGGACAGAGGATTTTGTAGTGTACTGTGATGCTTCTAATCAAGGGCTTGGATGTGTTCTTATGCAAAGAGAAAAGGTTATATCCTATGCCTCGAGACAGCTAAAGACACATGAAGTCAACTATAAAACACATGACCTTAAACTAGGAGCAGTGGTGTTTGCTCTGATAATCTGGAGACATTACTTATATGGCACGAAATCCACAATATTCACGGACCATCAAAGTCTCCAGCACATTTTCGATCAGAAAGAGCTGAACATGAGACAACGACGATGGGTGGAGCTACTGAACGACTACGAATGTGAAATTCTTTATCACCCTGGTAAAGCAAACGTAGTAGCAGATGCCCTTAGCAGAAAAGAATACTCGGGACGTCGAGTAAAATCATTGACCATGAGAACCCATTCCCATCTGTCCACACAAATCAAAGAAGCTCAACTTGAAGCCTTGAAACCCGAAAACGTGGTAGGTGAAACCCTGAGAGGAATGGATAAGAACATCAAAGTCAAAGATGATGGAGTCTATTATTTCATGAACCGGATCTGGATACCAGGTGACTATAGAGACGTGGTTATGAATGAAACATACAAAACTCGATACTCCATTCATCCAGGTTCAGACAAGATGTATTTGGACCTCAAGAAACTATAATGGTGGCCTAACATGAAGGCCGGAATGGCTACCTTTGTGGGCAAGTGCCTTACTTGTGCCAAATTCTAGGTTGAATACCAGAAAGCTTCAAGTTTATTGCAACAATCTGAAATCCCCCAATGGAAGTGGGAGCGGATTACAATGGACTTCATAACCAAGTTACCCAATACATCAGGTGGTTATGATACTATTTGGGTGATTGTCGACAGATTAACCAAATCCGCACACTTCTTACCAATCAAAGAGACTGACAAGATGGAGAAGCTAACAAGAACTTACCTCAAGGAGATTGTTAGACTGCATGGTGTGCCAATATCTATTATTTCAGACCGAGATAGTAGATTCACCTCTCGTTTTTGGCAGTCTTTACAAAACTCTCTGGGAACTAGGCTGGACATGAGTACAGCCTACCATCCACAAACCGACAGACAAAGTGAGAGGACGATTCAAATATTAGAAGATATGTTACGAGCTTGCATGATAGACTTTGGAAAGGCATGGGATATTCATTTACCCCTTGTTGAATTCTCCTATAACAACAGTTATCACACTAGCATAAAGGCTGCTCCATTCAAAGCCCTCTATGGCCACAAGTGCAGATCCCCTCTGTGCTAGGCACGCAGCTAGCTAGAGGTCAAACTCCTGATAGTGCTCTCACTGGTCCATAAATTATTCAAGAAACTACCAAGAGGATCGTACAAATTCGGGAGCGACTTAAAGCTTCCAGAGATAGATAGAAAAGCTACGCTGAGAAAAGGAGAAAACCCTTGGAATTCTTGGTTGGTGACCGCGTCTTGTTAAAGGTCTCACCCTGGAAGGACATGATACGCTTTAAAAAGCATGACACATTGAATCAAAGGTACATAGGACCATTCGAGATTCTTTCCCGAATCGGTCCTGTAGCTTACAAACTTCGATTACCCTAAGAACTAAGTAACATTCATCCTACCTTCCACGTTTTGAACTTGAAAATGTATCTATCCGAGTAGACTCTTGTAATACCACTCGAGGAAATCGAGTTAAATGAGAGCCTAGATTTTATGGAAGAACCCGTACAGATACTAGACAGGGAGGTTAAGAAAACGAAACAAAGTCATATCCCGATAAAGAAGGTTCACTGGAACGCAAAACGGGGATTTGAATTCACTTGGGATAGGGAGGATCAAATGCAACAAAAATATCCACATCTTTTTCCCTAGTCTATCTATAATGTAAATTTCGGGATGAAATTCCCTCTAACGGGGGGACAATGTAAGAAACTGTTATTTCAAACCTATGTAATAGTGTAGGTCAATTTGTACTTCTTTTTTTAAATTATAAAGAGAAATTTTAGAATACTGTGTATATTTCCATAATTGACCCTCAAAAATAAAGTAATAAACAATCTCAATTAGGATGAACCAAGTGGTAGAGATTATAACAAGGTTTCCAAAAATATAAAGAACACTAAAATCCGAGTTATAACGAAGAAGTTATGACCATTCGAAGATCCGTAACAAAACCGGCAAACACTATTCAACATAAAAAGTGAGTTTTTGATAAACTACATTTTAGCCCTAACTATCTGATTGAAAGTCGTAGAACACGTTAACCTGACAAAGTCTTTAAAAAGAACATCCAAATCTGACTTCCTATAAAGAAGTTATGATTTTTCTAAGTTTCAGAATAGCAGTAGACAGCTAAAAACTCGAAATAAAGATCGATCGATATTTAGCCAAAACAACCTAAACGAGAATCTAAGGTCTCATCAATAGTAGTACAACGGTAAAAAGTCTGACGAAAACGGACGTTGGATGAAGAAGTTATGAATTTTTAACGGATTTTCATTTCCCGGTCTGTTAAAAATAATAATATTAAAAATAAATTAAAGATTAGCCGACGAAGTCTAAACTAAAGTTGTAGATTATATTTTCTCCTACGCGTGCATATAAAGAACGTCAAAAACGGAGTTTGTATGCGAAAGTTATCAATTTCGGAAGTTTTTGGCTCAAAAATCGAGAAAAGTAGATAAAATCGGACAATTTCGCACGAACAGTAACTGCCTCGCCCGGATTCGCCCCGTGTCGCCACGCATCGCCTCCTGATTGGACCGAAGTCACGGTCCACTTACCTTCTGACGCGCCTCGCACCGGTCGAGCCTTCCGAGCTCGGACGCGTGTGTAGCCCAGCCGTCCGACGTGTGCCCTTCTCCTCGCTACCGCGTCTGCTAACGCACCTTTCGACCTCGTGGCCTTCGCTGCTTCCGACGCGTGTCTGATAACTAATCAGCTTCGGCCAAAACCCTCACACCCTATAAAAGGGCTGCGAGACTTCTCGGATTTAAGCCTTTTTCTCACCAATTTCCATCTTTTTCACTCCTTTCACTTCCACAAGCTTTCATACAACCCCCAAGGCCCCCGAACTATATCTAAGACCTCGAGCAAGCCCCGGAGTCTCGAGATTCCCGAGAAAAACAATATTCTCTAGTCGAAACTCCGCCTGATTAAAGGCAGTTTTTCGTCAAATAAGCTCTTTTTCGAGAAACGAAATGTTCTCCGAATCACCACTTATCAAGTGAGTTCATACCCCCGTATTTTCATAATTTTTACGGTTTTAGGGGGGGGGGGGGAATACAAGTATAGCACAAGAACATAGTGTTACAGATAAATGATTTAAAATCATGATAAAATGACATTAAGGCATCAAAAATACTCAAAATATAAAACTCTTTTATAAACTTATATTTCTCCTAAAAATTCATGTTTGTATATATATATATATATATATATATATATATATATATATATATATATATATATATATATATATATATATATATATATATAAGATTTAAAAGGCTTAGGACTAATAACTCATTCTAGCTCTTTTTCCTTCTTTGGATGTAGACTTATGGTACCGGTTATTTGTCCGAATGTCGTTTAAATTTTACTTATATATAAAATTGTATATGTATATAAATATAAAAGTTATTTCATCAGTTTAATTATCCTTTCTAACATGTTGAGCAACGGATTACATGCAAAAATAGTTAAATACCAATTCATAAAGTACATATAAATTATAATAGGTATAATTTATGATACATAGAACAACAATTCATGATTCAAGTATACTAGAATACACAGTTTTACAAGAAACCAAAGTTTTGATTCAAAACAAATCAAGGGTTTGCAAATGTCAAATACATGTTCGGAATACTAATTTAAGAACATACTGTCAATCATTTATTTCAGAATGATTGGGTTTTCATGACTAATATACATGTAACGTTTATATGCTTTTTATGAGACATTCAATTCAAGTTGTTTAATTCATTTAGACAACCAAGGTAAAGTCCTAATATTATTACCAGAGTCTCCAGTTAGGGGATCGAAACAAGTTGTGTGTAGATCTATATCGGGATTGACAATCCCGCACTCAGGCTACTAGGTGCAGTCAGGCATACACGCCAATGAGTGGCAATTGTTATCAACAGTTTAAACGCCCACAAAGCATTTATTGCAGACGATCATGTCTTAGTATGGTTATAATAACTCATTAAAAAGATATTAACAACACGTTAGTGTATAAACAGCTAAACGTAAGTACATCTTAAAAGTACAAGTTTACAAAGTACAAAGTATAATGGTATATTACAGTTTTCAATAACAGCTGGTGAAGCTAGGCATACTCCCGGTTAAAAGTTTTACAAATACAGAACATTTGTTTACAAATAGAACGGTTTGATAGGAATAAAACTACTTTTCATATACAATGGAAAATATGGGATTTTCTGGAATAGTTTTCATATTCAAGATACAAAGACACCCTTTCAAACATAAAGACTTATGTACTCACTCAACTTATTGTTGATACTCTCTTTTCAAATTACTTGTATTCTCAGGGAAATAATAACAGGTAATCCCTGAGCTTTTTGAGAAATGGAGCTTTATTGAGTCATATCTTCTTCTTTGGTATAACTATTTTGGTTTCAATATAAAATGCTGAAACACATGTAAATATTTATACTTATTAAATATAATGGTTGTTTGTACTCTGATTACTATTATGCATGTGTTATGATACTACAAATGTAGTCCTCCACCCCTGGACGTTTCCGCCATCTGGTTTGGGGGTGTGACACATAGTCATTTGGTCCAAAAGTATGGATTAGACTTAGTCAACTATCCTTAGTCAGAGAGTATGGATAGGACATTGTATTTGTTATTAATCTAAGAGTATGGATTAAGGCATAATTATTTGTTATTAATCCGATAGTATGGATTAAGACGTAGTTATTCGTTATTAATCCATGAGTATGGATTAAGACATGGTTATTTATTATTAATTCGGGAGCATGGATTAAGACGTAGTTAATTTTCCCTAGTCCGAGAGTATGGAATGGGCACAGTTATCGATCCGGGAGTATGGATTTGGTAAAGAAGTAAATTTTAGATCCAGGAGTATGGATTAGGTAAAGAGATAAATTTTAGATCCGTGAGTATGGATTAGGTGAAGAGGTAAATTTTAGATCCGGGAGTATGGATTAGGTAAAGAGGTAAATTTTAGATCCGGGAGTATGGATTAGGTAAAGAGGTTGATTTTAGATCCGAGAGTATAGATCATCTCGTTGTGAGGATCGATGGGGTGGGGGTAAAGTTACTTATATATGGTGGAATTGTATATTTTGTGAGTTCTAATATATATATATATATATATATATATATATATATATATATATATATATATATAATATAACATTGTGGGATTGAAATCCCTATATACTCACTAGGTTTCCCAACCTGACCCACTTAATCTATTTGTATCACAGGTATCGATACGAAGCTACTTTACACTGAGAGATTAAAAGGAGATGTAGATCACTGGTGTAAATAAATGTGAGGTTTGTTTATGCTTATGTTTAAGTATTGACAATGACATCCCAAATTTTTAATATGAGCAAAATATATTTCTTCGGAAATGCTTTAATAATATATTTATCATGTTTTTCTAGGAACAAATTCCGAAACAATTTTCTTTAAAGATGAACACTCTGATTTTCAAATAAAGTATAAACAAATCGGTCTTTTTGGCCGTGGAATTTGGGATGTCACATGTACGCTGCGATCAAGCCGGTCCACTCCTTTCCTAAACAATGGTATTTGAAACCATAAACAAAACTGTAAGCATGAAGCTTAGTGAGTTCCTCGGAGCATACCCCACATAATCAACATAAACCATATCAACCACATAGGCCATATCAATCATATAAGGCATATCAATCATATATGCATATAAGGATGTCATGGGCTCCTCCCAGGGTCATACTCCAAGATGCCATGGTCTTACAACTATGTGTCATGGGCTCCCCCGTGGTCTTTACCTGGAAATCGATGGGATCCCCCACATGGTCATACATCCAAGTGTAATGGGCTCCCCCCATGGTTTTTACCCTAAAAGCCATGGGATCCCTAGATGGTCTTACATCCAAGTGCCATGGGCTCCTCCCATGGTATTTCTTGTAATTATCACTTAAAAAATAGCATAGCATATAGCATATAACCAACTGGCATACCACATATCACTATATCAACTAGTGTACCACATAATACAATATGGGTCGGCTTTGGTGCCTTCGACCCATTGGTATGGTGAGGAGACTCACCTCGCACTGCTGAACTCCCATGGATAAAACTCTAGCTGCTGGTTGACAGGTTCACGAACTGTCAACATCAAAACCACACCCAATTAATAATTGGGTTCCAATACATAACCATAAGTCCACGCTTGGGGTAAAAAGACTACTTTACCCTAACTTAGCTTTATTCAGTCCAAGGCCCAATCCAAAGGCCCATAAGTCAAACTATGGACCTAAGCCCAACACATGGCCCAGTTTTCTAAATTGGGCCCACACCTCTACATGGGCTTATCTTAAGGCCCAACCATTTAGTCCAGTCCATGCACTTGGTATTCCAATGGTCCAACCTCTTATAATCCTCAAGGCCCAATTATGACCCATCTATGGCCCAGTTCTCCAAATTAGGCCCAAACGCTCACATGGGCCTTACCCTAAGGCCCATCCATATATTCTAAGTCCATATGATTATTCTTGGATGGCCCATCAATATCCTAATCACCAAAACCCAGTAGAAAGGCCCAACTTAAGGCCCAAGGAAGATTACGGTTTTCACATAAAATGATGATGAGGGTTAAGTGCTTCTTACTTAACCCATTAAGGACTTAATCCATAAAGTTTATCAATCTATTTTGGTCAATCATATAATGTGGCAGGGCTTAGTACATAATTCTAATCGAGTCATCTAAAAATGTGTGTCCTAATAATCCAAATCCTATATATCCAAAATTAAGGTTTGCAACCAGTCACAATCCACTTAGGCCCAAAAGCTAAGTCATTAGGCCCATTCGGGTTTCATTAGATCAATTAGGATTTTCCTAAGTTGGGCACCACCCACAACCACCTCGGGTAGTGGTAAATAACGGCAACTCATGGCGGCGGCTACCACCTCACGATGGTGGTTATTGTTCTAGTCCCATTATGTACAAGCATCCAAAAGCAAGTTAAACACAAGCAAAATCACACCACCAGCTACCACGGTGGCTGGTGGCAGCAGGAGGTGGAAACCACCACCTCACAGAGTGGTGGTTATGAGTTTTCTTTATTATACTAGTCACTAATTACAATTTACAATGCTTTAACCAAAAAGTAAACACACACACACACATAGACAGACATACACACACAACCACCCTTGTGGTGGTCGACGATGGTAAATGGTGGCAGCCACCACATGAAGGTGGTGGTGGTGGTGGCCTTTTCTCGATTTTTCCGGCCAAAAAAACCACACATAACACACACAACAACAGAAAACACACCCACAAACTTGTTTTTCCCGAAACAGGAACACATCCACCCTTTTGGTGGATTTTGGTGACGGCAAAATCACGGAGAGGCGGCAGTGGCGGTGATTTGCGATGATAGCCACAATCTCACGGTGGTGGCTACAATTCCTCTTGATATTCTACCCAGCAACATGTTGACACACGCGAGCCGCGATGCGAAACAGTAGCCCTCAGCCACCGACTTGGCGACTGACATCGTCGAAGTTAATCCAGTTCCCAACTGTGGTGGCGCTATGATGGTGACATAGTGGGTGGCGGAGCAAAAACGAACTGAAAGAGTAGAAGGGATGAAATTAACGATAGCAGCAGTAGCAACAGAAGGCAGAAGGAGAAGATGATGGAGGAGGGTGGCAGTGGACGCCACGAACCTCTTCAACGGTCTTCAACGGAATGAATGCAGTGGCGGTTCTTAGCTTCGACTTTGGCGACGCAGCAATGGAGATGGGGGCTATCAGGCTCGATGATGCAAACGGCGGCTGAGGAGGGCTCCTATGGTGGTTGCAGCAACCGGAGGTGAAGTAGGAGGTGGCGGCTGATGGTTTTCAATTACGGTTAGGGTTTGAGGTCAATGGAACAGTTAAATACCCGGTATCCAATCAAACCTCATTCCATAATGGCAGGAATGGTCCCTCTCCAAAAAAATCTTTTCGGAACAGCTCCTATATTTACCCATTACACCCCTTCTCCTATAATTCCTTTCATTTTAAGTCCAATAGTTACCTAACAACCCCTCCTCTACAAATTATTTTCAACTGAGGCCCATATGTTACCATTATGCCCTTAAGTCTCCAAAATCTCTTCAAATTAAGTCCCAATAATTTTCCAAGTAGTCCTTACCTTCATAAATATTTACGAAACCAATCCCAAACTTACACTTCTAACCCCCGACTTCTAAAATCATGACAGTTAGCTCCTTGAGAAAACCACCTTGCTATACAATTATTGATTTTAAGGGTACTATTCGCTCATTAGTTTGTTTATTTATTTATTAAATAAACAGGGTGTTACAACTCTCCCCCAATTAAATTAGAATTTGTCCTTGAAATCATTCCTTACCATTCCTTACACGTCAAACCACTCAAGTAACATAGCCACAATCTTGGGCACAGCCTAGCCTTCCCAAGATAGCCATGACCAACCTTTGCAAGGCCCTAGAATCCGCAGATGAACGAATTTCACGCAACAATCACATCTTCTCCGTCTGAAACCTGTAGTCTCAAGGTGGTTAGACTCCCTGACAGACAACCCATTCTGAATCATTATTGTTGAACCTAGTCCATTTGTCCCTCAACTGACTACTTAACTTCTGATAACTCGAGGTTCCCACTAGAAAATAGGATCACATACCCAATTATCCCTGCAGGTCACTTAGCATAACCCAAACAATTTGTTATTCCGTCTGTACTTGCAACCTAAAATGCAAATACTAATACTTCCCAAACACTGAAACAACATGCTGCTACATGGTTGCTTTCCAAAATCTACTGAGGTTTTCCTGGTCTCAATTCATTTTTCAGTCATCTGGAATATCGGGTTCCGGCCTAGCTGCGGAGCCAAAGGACTCCCACATAGTTGCCTCACACGACTTCCGTACGGAATCCTCTTCAGACAATAATTACCAATGGTTGTCTTGCCTTTGTGGCTCTAACAACCTTCTGATCTAACTGATTGGGCTCATACATTGAGTCCTGACGTCACCAAATCCAAGGTTAAAAGTGATTGGTACCTAACCAATGGTAGCCTTATATCATAATAGACCTTAAGTAGTCCATTGCTTCCTTGATCTCATAACTATAGTGGCGTTCTGATGGTCGTATCGCTGGCATAACCAGATCTAACCCATCTGGGTAATTCCATAATCTATAAATTAATTTGTGGATTTGCCACACCCTCACTGCTACACCCAAACATATGGGTACTACTGTTCCTTTCGCATCCTAACAACGCGCTCATGTTATATACCAACCTCTTGAATGCTACGGCTACACCCACACACTTACAACACTCTATCACTACCTGCCAACCTCATGAATGCTACAACTACACCCGTAGACTTACAACATTCTAGCACTATCCGACCGCTAGTGAATTTTACGGCTACCCCCGAAGTCTTATAGCACTTTCCATACCGGGTCGAACACGCACTCAACCTAACACTCAACTTAACTTGAATTCTAATTGGACGTCGAACCTGGTTCCCTAAACCTGTTATCCGATGCCAAGGAAAAGCATGAACCAAAAGTTGGAACGTTCTCTAATCTCCCAACTCACCTAATCCTCGACCTAGACGGCTACTCGACCGCCTTCCATCCTGATTAGGATGCAAAACTCATCCTAGTTTCATACCTATTACTGCTCCTATGTACCTGGTCTATTCTTCCCCACGTAGATTCGACTAAGTCTTCACGGCACGTGAGATTTGAAGGATTCCCAATCCTTCTCGTTTGCTAATATCCACTGATGAAAACCTGTGCATACCAATGCTAGCGATAACTTACCAGTTAAACCCTAAAATCGCCCATCCTTTGAAATCTTGAAGAGTACTCTTGAATTTTTTTCCAGTCTAACACCTCAATCCACCTCCCATGCTGACCACTAGAGGCCTTAATCCTCACCCTGGCTGACGAATCCTCGTTCCCACTTCCAATCTCACAGGATCATTGAACTCTAACCGAACAAAACCCCTGCAAGAAATGCAATTCTCTTGAACATCCATTGATTGAACAACCATGCATCAAACACCTGCAATTGACGGTACCATCTTCATGCTACCAATCCTTTCCTAGCAACGGATGTGCCTTGAACTCCAAAATTCTTCCATAGGAAATTGTAAATCGTACCCGAACAAATGATAGAACCATTGAACTCTGACTTCACTGGAGAGCTATCGCTCTAACCCTGGCCTACTATCCTTTAAATAATACTCCTGCATAGATCCTGATAAAGACCCGGAATGATAACGGTACACGTGAAACCCACTCTACAAGATACATCCCTTTGTAGGTTCATCAACGACATTACGGCTTGTAGAATGGCATATAAAAATCCTTGATAACCCAGACAATGGCAGAGAACCGACCTGAGATCTAACTTGTCCAAACTCAATCAAAACTCCAAAGGGGTACAATTCTTGGTATCCACCTATAAGTAGCAGAAAATAACAATCCGCAATTATCTGAAGGATTCCTGGTCACCTCCTCCTGAGATACCTCGACCATCAGAAATTTGAAAAATAGCCAGAGCAGGCGCCTTCACTGCTCCTCCACTTCCTCCTCGGACAGTCGCCCTTCTTGTGGCCCACCTGTCTGTAGTAAAAACATAATGGGCTTACCCCCTGAGAGAAATATTTGCTGACATGTTCAACCCTGCTACACCTGTAGCGGCCTAAACCCTTGGAGCGACAAACTCCCTTGTGCACTTTCCCGTACGTGCTAAACTATCTCCGGCCCTGCTGGCCTTGCACCCAATGATCAGAAGTCATAAGTCTCTTCTTGGGACCCTCTATTATACGCCCCTGTCACAACCCTCTCTTCCCAGGGTGCTCCAAATCGATCTCGCATCTGCAAACTCTTGGAAGTCATATCCTTTACGTTTTGACACCCTGTCATGCTCACTGGCTCACTTGTCAATGGCTAAGCTGCAACAGCCGGAACATCCTTTGTCCCCAAACCGGGTCACAAAATCCTCCCCGAAACTTCTCAGATTCTTAATGACTCTCACTGATTCAAGTATGGATCATGTGCTTTCAATAGTATGGGCCCACTACTACCTTCCACGCCTATCCATACTTTCCTCAGAAATCCTCCCGAATCCTCCAAGTCACTTAAACTAATGCACCAAAGTGCTCGCTAACATCGCAACCAAGTCCACTAAATCACTTCCTAGGATTTTCTAGGCTCCCGAACCCACCCAGTCCTCAGCTGCTGAAAGATTATTAGTAATGTCAACTAGCTACCTTATAAATATAGCCACATGCAACATAGATCGGATAATCCTACGAGTAACAGACTCAATTTTAGAACGGTTAGACTCAAATGAGAGCTGCGCAATAGGGCCAAATCCATCACTCTGAGATTATCCAGTCTGTGCAACATGTGACCTAGCATATTCACTTGGTAGCTAGCTCACATTACTAGAAGTCCCACAAATCACAAAGTAAGAAGCATTTGGACAACGGAAAACTAACCAACATATTCCAATCAAACAATTCTATATATACATAAAATTCACAATCCGGTGACTCCTGTCACTAATCTCATCCTAGGCTCACCCTAGGGTAATCTCCGACCCATAAACTATCATAGAACATTCGGCCCACATACCACAACCCATGTTTTCCACATCCACCCTTGTTGTCGGCTACCTTATGCATGCAAATTATACACAAAACATATCTAATAGACTGTCGAATAATAGACTCTACCCTAGGACCACAACCAGACAAGGAAAAGGAAATAAGGCCAAATCATTTATTCTAAGGCTATAAGATCCTAACTCTATACAATTTTAAAAGCATACACTTAGTAGTTACTATTACAAATAATCATTCTCATTCTAGCATGGCATCCAAAATTCCCAAGGGTACAAGAACCACATATCAGGCCAATTTGTAGCTGACTACTCAGCACTAGCATGAAAGTCTAGCAACTCATAAAGCATATAAATGCATCTCCCCTAGCCCTATCTAGCATACGATTCACAAATTCACAAGTCAAGCCATAACAGTTAACATATATAGGTATTCTAGGAAAACTTACTTGAGCTTGGCCGATTACATGCACCACACCCCTTTATTTGTCTTAGAAAACTCTTTTCTTGAAAACAATTTTCTTTTGAAAACTTTACAAATCCTCAGTTTGAGTTCAGACATGCCCAAAAGTATGTTCGAATCCCTCACACCAAGGCTCTGATACCAACTTGTAGCGACCCAAAAATCAAGGGTAAAAATTTCATTTTTCAATATAGTCAAAACACATATATCTTTAAGTCCAAACATTCAAAAACATGATTAATTAAAACATTCATCAGAGTTTGTCCCAAAATTATATATTGTTGTAACACGGGTGTGTGCGTTGCGTTCAAGCTGCCTTTCTAAAACAATGATACGTCAAACCATAAACAAAAATGTAAGCACGAAGCTTAGTGAGTTCCCCAGAGCATACCCCACATAATCCACATAAACCTTATCAACCACATAGGCCATACCAGTCATATAAGGCATATCAATCACATAAGCATATAAGGATATTGTGCACTCCTCCCATGGTCTTACTCCAGGATACCATGGGCTCCCCAATATCATCATACACCTATGTGCCATTGGTTCCCCCATGGTCTTTACCAGGAAATCCATGGACTCCCCCACATGGTCTTACATCTAAGTGTCATGGGCTCCCCCCATGGTCTTTACCTGAAAAGTCATCGGCTCCGCCACATTGTCTTACATCCAGGTATCATGGGCTCCCCCATGGTCTTTACCTAAAAAGCCATGGGCTCCCCCACATGGTCTTACATCCAAGTGCCATAGGCTCCCCCCATGGTCTTTCATGCAACTACCACATAAACAAATAGCATAGCATATAGCATATAACCAACTGGGATACCACATATCACTATATCGGCCTTGGTGCCTTCGACCCATTGGTATGGTGAGGAGACTCACCTCACACTACGGAAGTCCCGAGATAAAACTCTAGTTGTTGATTGACAGGTTCCCAAACTGTCAACATCAAAACAATACCCAATTAAAAATTGAGTTCCAATACGTAACCATAAGTCCATGCTTGGGGTAAAAGGCTACTTTACCCCTAACTTAGCTTTATTCAGTCCAAGGCTCAATCCAAAGGTCCAAAAGTCAATTTATGGACCAAAGCCCAACACATGGCCCAAGTGTCCAAATTGGGCCCAAACCTCTACATGGGCTTATCTTAAGGCCCAACCATGTAGTTCAGTTCATCCACTTGGTATTTCAATGGTCCAACCTCTTATAATCCTTAAGGCCCAGTTATGACCCGTCTTTGGCCTAGTTTTCCAAATTGGGCCCAAACCCTCACATGGGCCTTACCCTAAGGCCCATCTATATATTCTTAGTCCATATGATTATTCTTGTCGAGTCCCATCAATATCTCAATCACCAAATAAAAATAAAAATACGGGTCCTGACAGTCTAAAGCCCATATATCCAAAATTAGGGTTTTCTAAATCCTAATTAGGGTTTCCAACTGTAACTTCCGTGTTTTTGGGCTAAGCATTAATGATGATGTAATAGTCTAGGTCAACCATTGTAACTCGTTTTGATGTAATAGTAGTGAATTATTTTAGTATTATGTGAATTTATATGCTTTATACTTAATTATGATGATATAATAAATTAAGGAGAAAAATAAGCTTCAAAAATAAAATGTTAGATAAAGCAGATATCTATGAAGAAAGTTTTAGTGGTCGTATCAAGGGTTTTGTGGATATAAAGAACACCGAAATCCGAGTGATAACGAAGAAGTTATGACCTGTCGAAATTTCGCGACAAAACCGGCACGACATTGGGAATCATAAAAAATGAGTTTATGATAGATTACTTTTTACCCTTAGGATTCTGAATGAAAGTTGTAGAGTACGTCTCCTCCTTTGCTTGAATATAAAGAAAGTCAAAAAAGGAGCTCATATGCAAAAGTTATGAGCTTCTGAAGATATAGATGTCTAAGAGCATGACACGTGTCACAAACCCTAATCTAACTGGACTTACAACGTGAGCATTAATCCTCACGTCTCTCACGACCTGAGGAGTCAAACCGCCACTTTTCAAGGCTATAATGCAGATGGCAAGTCTACGTTTAAGCCTCATGACGTGAGCATGATTTCTCACGACATGAGAAGTCGTCCGGACATGTTTCGGAGATATAAACACAAATGGCAAATCTACGGGGTGAGCATGCATGGCTCATGATGTGAGAGACCAAACATCAAGATGTGAGCATGTATCCAAGGCCAATTTTATCTTATGGCTTATGATGTTTTGTTTATGCTTATAATCTATATTGATGTTGACATCCCAAGTTTTAATGTAATGCAAATACATTTCTTTAAGAAATCCTTTGATAAATTTTATCATATTATGTTTTGGGAACAAATTCCGCAACACTTTTATATGAAATATTACTCTGATTTTATTATAAAAGAATAAATGAAATCGGTCTTTTCTAGTCGTGAAAATGGGGATGTCACAGTTGGTATCAGAGCACTAGTTTAAGCGAACTATGAGTTTGTAGGATTTGTAGACTTAAACTTAGAATGCTAAGCGATGATTGTAAGAAGAGTGTCTACTGTACTTTAGACACGA
The DNA here is from genome assembly GCF_051521515.1 of Lactuca serriola. Lineage (NCBI taxonomy): Eukaryota > Viridiplantae > Streptophyta > Magnoliopsida > Asterales > Asteraceae > Lactuca > Lactuca serriola. The sequence continues at coordinate 30,576,700 of NC_136412.1, read as the reverse complement.
ACACTAGTTTATTTTAGGAAAGATGCCTAAAATATTTTTACGTGCTAAATGGTTTATGTTATAGCTATAAAGATGCCTTATATGCTATTATTTGTTTGGATCTATGGTCTGTTTCTGACCGGATCTGGAAACCTTATGTGTTCAGGATTCTAAGCGTACGACTACGATATTAGATCTAGCAGGTAATGTTTCATAGTGATTTAAACGTCTATCGTGAATAAAGATCTAAAAATCGCCTTATTTGGTGTATAGGTCAAAATGGAAAGAACCTGAAGTGGAGCTTGAAACATAAATGGAAAATAGGAATCATCGACCTCAATCCCAAGTGATTGAGCAGGTGACGATAGTAGAAGCTGCACCAGAGCCAGTCACAATGGCTAAATTACAATCCATGATTCATGCTATGGTGGCTAAACAAAGGGAAGAAATGAGAAACTATTGCAAAATAACATGGATGAACGTTCAATGTCTGTTGAACTGTTGGATAAGGTGTCTAAGTCCATAACTTATTTGGTATATACTTGACCCGACCCGACATGGTCCATTTGGGTTGCACTTCACCCGAACAGTTTGTATGGATAATCTTATGAGAATAGTATGTTTATGATTTATTAATATATTATAAGTTATAATATATTAATATGAAGGCATGTTATTTAATTAGTTTTATTCTTAAATTAATTATGAATTAATTTAGTGATTAAAAGGAAGACTAATTAAACATGGACTATTACATTTTATATAATGTGGGCTTAAACTCATTAGGAATGGGCTAAGCATGCATGGGGGTCCATGGATGGTCCATGGAGCTTTTAACCCATGGATCCCTGGAAAGGAAAAGATATGGGTTATTAGGGTTTACCCTAATCCTCCACACTATATAAAGATGCACATATTGCAATAAATGGAAACTAGTTGTGTGAGACTTTGTGGTGGCCGATTTCTACATAGCATATTATTCTTTCATAAGTTTTCCAAGTTTGTGGTGATTTTTGATTCCACTTGAGGCATTCACATTATTGGTGCTAGGCTCTCAAACTCCAAGCAAGCAATCACAATCAAAAGGTATGTCTTTCTACTAGTAGTTTTATGATTCAAGATCCTCATGCTATGCTAGTTAGGAAGTAACCTTGGAAATCATTATTTGCATGTATTTAGAGAAAACATAGATCCAAGGTTAGGGTTGCATGTACACCTTAGGAGTATTAGAATGCTCAAAACCCAACAGTGGTATCAGAGCCTAGGCTTGTTTTCTTAAATACCTAATGCAAATTGCTGAAAAATGTCGAAAATCTGCATTCTGCACAGCTGACTCGCCGAGTTCTTCATGGAGCTCGCTGAGTCCATGCATATCTTCAACCAACTTGCCAAGTCAGTTCATGCACTCGACAAGTTGGCAGGCCTGAGTGCAGATTCTCGAATTTTGGTGCTGGAATTGGTCTAGAATCATTACCTTAAACTGTTTTGAACTTATAAAACCTATTTTTGATGTGGTAATGATGATGGTGGACCAATTTCAAAGTTATAATCAAAGTTTCATGTTTATATATGCTTATATGATTCTTGAAAGTTGTTGATTATGAATGTTCATGAATTTATGAGTTTTAATAGATCATAGGAATTGTTTGCAAATTGTTTGATAGAATAATTCTTGATCTTTATGACATTGAATGAACTCCATAACTTGTCCTCAAGTTATGCAATTCCAAAAGTTTTTCTTTTAAATGTTTTTTTAAGAAGTCGTAAGTTACACTTTTGAAGAGTTTTTTCCTAATAAATGTTTTTATGGACTGCATAACTTGTCCTCAAGTTATGGATTTCCAAGAGACTCTTCATTAAAAGTTTTAAACACGTAATTAAAACTCATAAGTTATGAATATCCAAAAGTTTATGAATGGTTCACAACTTGCACTGTAACATCCAGATTCTTGGGTATGTTATGTTATCTATATATTTTGATTTAATCGAAGGGACTCGGCGAGTTGGTGGATTAAATCGTCGAGTAGGGGCGCGATCAGGTGACGTGTTTAAGTGAATGGACTCGACGAGTCCAGTATTGGACTCGCCGAGTCGGCGTTGTGGAGGAAAACCCTAATTTTCCAGGTTTGGGACCTATTTAAATAGCCTTAGGGTCTTCAATTGCGGCTATCCTTACCCTGGAGAAACCCTAAATCATCCTTGAGAGCTTGGAGAGTAAAGAAGAGCCATTTTGAGCATTTTGATGCGTCATTTCTAAAGAGAAGATGAGATTCTAGCAAGAGGGACCAGAGGGGGTTGATGTGTTGAGGTTATGAAGCCTGGAGCTTCACTTTGATGTAACAAATCAGACCATTTCTCCTGTTTGATGTTGATTTCATGAATCTAGGGTTTCCTAACCATTCTCTTTAAAGGTTTATGGAATGTTTGAGGTCCCAATGTGGAATAAGCCTTAGATATGGACCATGGGAGGTCCAGAGAGTTCCTTATGTTCAGCTTTATGCATTCACATAGAGAGTTTGAACCTAAGTTTCCATTTAGATGGCTATTTCTTCATTTATGGCTCTAATCATGATGCATGGACATAAAGTTTGGACCTTTACGTTGTTTGTGGGTGCTAGAAGGATAGATCTACAAGTTGGTGAAGCAGATCTGACCTCAGAAGGTCAGATGAGTTTGGTCATGGAGGAGACTCGCCGAGTCCATTGGAGGACTCGACGAGTCGGATTGAGTTTACCCGAGTTTCGTGATCAGTGGAGACCTGACGAGTTGGGTGGGTGACTCAGTGAGTCGAGTGAGAGCTTGTGAAGAATCTGATTACACATGTGGACTCGCCGAGTCATTGTCTCACTCGATGAGTCTGGTCAAAGTTGGACCGTTGACATCCGTTGACTTTTAGTGTTTAGTCAACCAGTGGACTATGGGGCCAGGGGAGGGGTAGAATGGTCTTTTACCCTTCTGGGAAGCATAGTACGAGACTTGTCTAGCCTTTGAGAGCCATGGCTGATTTAGAGTTATTTATTTATGTGATTAGGCGGCGGCTAGATCGGTATTTCGAGTTTGAGACTTTTCCAGAATTACCCGAGGTGAGTCTTCTCACTAAACGTTACCTTGAGTGGTAGTTATGTGTGACCGGAGGGTCTTATGTGCTTACGTGTTATGTGTTTCAGGTTCTTTAGAATCGCGGGAAGGCGGCGGCTCGATTGTACACACACAAGAGAAAAGAGCGATGAGTACAGATCCTGGAATTTCATAATGTTCTAAAAGCCTTGTTGATGATTTTTAAATAAAAAGTGTTTATATAGAAAAGTATGCATTTTTATGAAATAAATATGAATAAAATAAATTTAAAATTTTTCGGTGTTATAAGTTGGTATCAGAGCCTTGGTTTGAAGGATTCGGATATACCTTTGGGTATGTTTGGACTCAAACTGAGGATTGAGAAAAAGGTTATCAAACGAAATGGGTTTTCTAAAAATGAGTAAGAGAATTTATAAGAGAAAGAGACAAAGAGCAGTGTGTACAATCAGCCAGCGTCCGAACAGTGATTTCCCAAAAATACCCTTACATTGTGTGTTATGAGTATTATGTGAAATGTTATATATGATAGAGAGTAGGCTAGGTATTTCATATTTTAGCTCTAGAGTGGCCTGATTTGTGATGCCTTAGCCTAAGAGTTACTGTTATCTGTGAATTGCTTTTGTGTTTGTGCGGATTATGAGCATCCAACAGGAATCCTATTTAGAGAAGGATTTGAGCAAAAGAGTAATCTAGGAGAGATACCTAGATGAGCATTTGAGGAGCCTTCTGAGAAGGTAGTCGGATACTCGCAAGGGGTGGAGTTGCTTGAGCTCAGTGACGTCTTTGATTACGAGTGTAGCAAGCAGAGTTGTAACCTAGAGTGGTGATACGTGTTGATAAGGGACTATTCGATGCCCGAATGCTGCTTTCTTCGTGCTTTGTGGAATTCTCGGTGATCGGAGTCGGCTACTAAGTGAATATGATGATATTTAGGAGGTAGACGGCTGGCATCACTAGGAGTTCTTCAGCAGCTGATGGCAGGAAGGTGTGGGAACCTAGGATGAGCCTGGGAAGTGATCTTTATGGGATGAGTAGGCGGATTAGGGAGAGTATTCGCAGGAAGAGCGACCAGCAGGGCAGAATTTGTAAGTGAGGAGGTTGAGCTGCTACTTAGGAGTTCTGGAATGATTTATGTGGAAAGTATGGGTAGATGTGGCAGGTAGTATGGGCCTGTACTACTGAAAGCAGAGGACCCATACTCGATATGGAGAGTTCCTGGGATTCTAAGTAGCAGATGAGAGGGATCGTATGGTTTGAGTACCATGATCAGTGGTAGATGAGAGGGATCGTATGGTTTGAGTACCATGATCAGTGGCAGATGAGAGGTGATTTTATGGTTTGAGTACCATGCTTGGAATCAGGTTGGGAAGTGATGTCATGGTTTGAGTACCATGATTTGTAGCGGATTGAGAGAAGATAACACGGTTCGATAACCATGATTTATAGCAGGCAAAGAGATAGCAACATGGTTCGAGTACCATGGTTGCGATGATTAGTGTTACTGGTCCTACCAGTTATGCCATTATGTTGATTATACCAAGATCAGGTATGAGAGAGTATGCGGCTTGAGGGCCAATTTGAATGAGTTCAAGGGAGTATGCTTGAAAGAGAAATGGGATTCGTTTTAAGATGTTTTCTTTGTGAGGTGCCAGTGAAAACTGCACAGCTTAAGGATAAGTGGGATGATGTTGTTGAAGAAGCGGGGTTTGAGTCAAGCCACCGGCTGATGGATGAGCCATCACCTTCTATGGCGAGAGTTAAGTGGTTTCCGTTCTTGAGAAGGGGAATGAGCTATTGAGTTTCTGGTTCCAGAAATTGGAGGCCGTGGAGTAGTACTGGTGGTGATCTTTTCAGGGTGTTTGAGCAGTTTGTCCGTGGTGAAGTATTTCTTGTACCATAGAGCCAATGGTGGAAACGGAGAGTGTTGGGTGAATCGGGGCAGTTGGGATGTCCAGTTATGGGGCAGTATGAGGTCCTGAATGATTAAACGAAGTCATGAGGAGAAGTTATGAGGGCTTCGTCTTTGATTCGGAGTATTTGGTATTGCTAGGTTTCTAATCGGGGAGATCATCAAGCATTGCGTAGCTCAATCAGAGAATAGATGCGATGTTGTTAATGGAAGCAGTCTTTGGATGGATTGAAGGTGCACCAATTGGCGATGGTTCGAACCCTAAGTGGGGGAGAACCAGGTAATTGCTGAAGGGATTTGACAATTGTGCAGAGGCAGTTAGAGGACGGGTTATAGTGATTATGTGGCAGATTCATGGGTTCAGGGCTAAATTGGTGGATAGGGCAAGGTGCATGTGAGATGATGCCTGTCGTGCAAGATCAGGGAGGAATGAGTGATTCTATGGCAGGTAGCTGTTGGTCAGAGAGGTTGTTCGGGTCAGAATTTCAGTGTGTAAAACAAGACGAGACAATTAAGTCCTTGAGTTCAGAGAGCAGCATCAGAGGTTGACAGGTATATGTTCAGAATGTGATCTCCTCACCCGGAAAAGCAACAATTGGTCTGTTAGTTAATTTTGGAGACGGTATGAGTAAGATGGTGTGAATAGCGATTGGCAATGGGTAAATTTTTGGGTCCTTGTAGTCGAGTTTCGGGTTAATGGCGATGTCCTGTGTTGAATTTGGAAAGGGAATACTTCGAGGTTGCAAGTGTTGCAAGATGAAGATCGATTTCGAGATTCAAATGAGGGGAGGCAGTATCCTTGTATGATGCTGTGAGTGTGAGATCAGTGATTGAGATAAGGCATCATAGGGTGTTGTGATGGTGTCCTGAAGTATCAGAACATGCGGTCATTAAGTTCAGATTATTTTGGAATTGTTAGTCGGAGGCAGATAGTGGGTATCAAGTGAGTACAGTTTCGGTGAGAAACCTATGGAAAAATGGCATCAATTGAGATTATTCGGGAAGGTGGGTTGCAGCAGGGAAAGGTGTGTTTGGATGCTGTTAGATATAACAATGCATAGCTTGAGTAGGTGTACACACCTACGCGTGGCCGGTCCGCAGGGCATGAGTTCATGATCGCGGGGTGGCGTCTACATGAAAATGAGATTATGAAGAGGTAAGAGCTGGTGCGGTAAGACTACAGGGAGTCGTAGTTCGGTGGCTTAGAGTAGAGGTTGTGGTGATGCTACGGGGAGCCGTAGTACTCACGGATCAAAGAGAGGTTGTGGTGATGCTACGGGAACCGTAGTACTCACAGATCAGAGAGAGGTTGTAGTGATGCTATGGGGGGCCATAGTACTCACGGATCAGAGATAGGTTGTAGTGATGCTATGGGGAGCCGTAGTATTCACGGATCAGAGAGGTTAGGGTGATGCTACAGGGACCCGTAGTATTCACGGATCAGAGAGGTTGGGGTGATACTACGGGGATCCGTAGTACTCACGGATCAGAGAGAGGTTGTAGTGATGCCACAGGGAGCCGTAGCATGCACTAATCAGGGAAGTGTTGAGATACTGAGAGGGTGGTAGTACTCTCTAGTCAGTAAGAGAATGTTGAGATAAACTATTCTATGATCAGAGCATAACGCGGAAAGGTTGTTTTGCTTGGGTAGCCCAAATATATGAGATAGGGGAGCCTGATGGTTAAATCAGGGACGAGATTGTGGTTATCTCATTTGTCTGGAGTGGTTATATTGGATGGAATCATGGTTGCTATAGATGAGTGAGTTAAGTGTGGGTTGCGAGTCATCAGTCTCAAAATGAGTGGTTCTTGGGACGATTGGTCCAACCCGGGGATTGATCAAACTCTTGAGATGAGTTTGATTTTAGTGGTGCGCCGGGAAGGTGATATGATGTTTCAGATTCATATAATGAGTACTTCTCTGAAAAGTTAGTTGTCATCTAGAATTGAGACCCGAGGTTCGGTATTTGGATGGGATAGTGCAGTGAGTTGCACAAAATTTTTGAGCTTTAGATGTCAAGTGTCAGGAGTGAACTAATATTCGAGTGTGGATTTTAGTGTTCGCTGGGGATTGCGAGAATAGGTGACTTGTGTGTAACCATGGGTTGAAACACTTGTTGTGAGAAGGAAGTGGTGGTTCATGCATGGATCTTCTTGGGAGGTTCAATAGTGAAAGTCGTGGGTAACCTGGTGCTCAGGGTTGGAAAGGGAGATCTGGCAGGAAGTTGAGGCTTGAGATTGCTATACGTCAGTAGATGATTCTGATTGAACATAAACATTCCTCTGAGTTCGGAGGCAAGGTTTTGAGAGTCTTTGTTCAGACGAAATGTCAATGATAGTGCAGGGGATGGGTTCCCTGTGTAGCGTGATCCTTTCGCTCCTTTGAGCGCGATGAGGAGCACGTGGTGCGAGTGGTATGGATGATCGATAGCCGGTCGATGGTTTTCCTTAGGAAGAATCAGAGGAACAGTGAGTTGTCAGAGTTGATGATTCTGGTAGAAGGTGGCATGAGGTAATTCGTATGGGAGGTGTCCTCTTTAGGGATTTTGGTGCGGTATGAGATCCTACAATGGTATCTTACGGGTTATTGGATTCTAATTATGTGGGGTCAAGGAGCAATTTCGAGGACGAAATCTAATTCAAGTGGGGGAGAATTGTAACATCCAGATTCTTGGGTATGTTATATTATCTATATATTTTGATTTAATCGAAGGGGCTCAGCGAGTTGGTGGATTTACTCGTCGAGTAGGGGCGCGATCAGGTGACGTGTTTAAATGAATGGACTCGACAAGTCAAGCATTGGACTCGCCGAGTCGGCGCTGTGGAGGAAAACCCTAATTGTCCGGGTTTGGGACCTATTTAAAGAGACTTAGGGTCTTTAATTGCGGCTATCCTTACCCTGGAGAAACCCTAAATCATCCTTGAGAGCTTGGAGAGTAAAGAAGAGCCATTTTGAGCATTTTGATGCGTCATTTCTAAAGAGAAGATGAGATTCTAGCAGGAGGGACCAGAGGGGGTTGATGTGCTGAGGTTATGAAGCCTGGAGCTTCACTTTGAGGTAACAAATCGGACCATTTCTCCTGTTTGATGTTGATTTCATGAATCTAGGGTTTCTTAACCATTCTCTTTAAAGATTTATGGAATGTTTGAGGTCCCAATGTGGAATAAGCCTTAGATCTGGACCATAGGAGGTCCAGAAAGTCCCTTATGTTCAGATTTATGCATTCACATTTGAGAGTTTGAGCCTAAGTTTCCATTTAGATGGCTATTTCTTCATTTATGGATCTAATCATGATGCATTGACGTAAAGTTTGGACCTTTACGTTGTTTGTGGGTGCTAGAAGGATAGATCTACAAGTTGGTGAAGCAGATGTGACCTCAGAAGGTCAGATGAGTTTGGTCATGGAGGAGACTTGCCGAGTCCATTGGAGGACTCGACGAGTCGGATTGAGTTTACCCGAGTTTCGTGATCAGTGGAGACCTGACGAGTTGGGTGGGTGACTCCGTGAGTCGAGTGAGACCTTGTGAGGAATCTGATTACGCATGTGGACTCGCCGAGTCGTTGTCTGACTCGACGGGTCTGGTCAAAGTTGGACCGTTGACTTTTAGTGTTTAGTCAACCAGTGGACTATGGGGCCAGGGGAGGGGTGGAATGGTCTTTTACCCTTCTGGGAAGCTTAGTACGAGACTTGTCTAGCCTTTGAGAGCCATTGCTGATTTAGATTTATTTATTTATGTGATTAGGCGACGGCTAGATCGGTATTTCGAGTTCGAAACTTTTCGAGAATTACCCGAGGTGAGTCTTTTCACTATACGTTACCTTGAGTGGTAGTTATGTGTGACCGGAGGGTCTTATGTGCTTACATTGAGTATTATGTTATATGTGATATGCTATGCATCATGTCTTTGTGATTTATGCTTTGCGGAGTTTATGGACAGGACCAGAGGGTCCAACGATACAGACCGGACCGGAGGGTCCAACAATACGGAACTGGAGGGTTCCGCTGAGACACACCGACCCGAGGGTCATATTGTAGCCTTGAGTGGCGTATGTTTTGTATGTGGTATTTTGGGGAACTCACTAAGCTTTGTGCTTACCGTGTTACGTGTTATGTGTTTCAGGTTCTTCAGAATCGCGGGAAGGCGGCGGCTCGATTGTACACACACAAGAGAAAAGAGCGATGAATACAGATCCTGGAATTTCATAATGTTCTGAAAACCTTGTTGATGATTTTTAAATAAAAAGTGTTTATATAGAAAAATGTGCATTTTTATGAAATAAATATGAATTAAATAAATTTAAAATTTTTCGGTGTTACATGCCCTCAAGTTTTGGAATTTGTAAAGTCTCACACAAACTTTAATTCCAAACCCTTAGAGTTTTAATAGCTAAAATTCAACACTTATACTATTTATAACATTAATGGTTAATTATTATATATGTATAAGAATAGTCGTTCTACCGTTAGTAGGCCTCATTCACGAAGCCGGTCTATGAGGGGTGTAAGGTTGCTGCCTATAAAATGGCAGCTTAATGGGTGTCCACTCTCACCCACTGCTTCCTTGATCGGTGGAGGGTCGTTAGCCGAACACAATGACTTTAAATCCTCATTAAAAGTATAATGATTATTATAAAGTAATTAAATATTTTAATTCCCAATCTTAGTAACTTTAAGAAAAATGTGAACATGGTGCAAGTCCATGGAATTCACACTTTGTACCTTACCAATTCGTTGGTGGAGCGTGTGTGGTTAACCGGCACACTAACTTGGACTAGTAAGGATCACGAAGGGTGACTTAGTGTTTGTCATAGATTAATGGAGCATGTGTGGTTGACCGACACATTGATTAGGTGATAATATTAAGGGTACCTTACCATGTAACGCCTCGATCCTCAGGTATTTATTTATTAAGAATTTATGGATAAAAGCTCTACTCGACGAGTTGGTCGACCTAATCGTCGAGTAGCAGCGGGGTAAGAACGTGTGTTTAGTGACCTACTCGACGAGTCCACTATCGGGACTCGACGAGTAGGAGTTGGTAGATGAAACCCTAAATGCCGGGGTTTACACCCCTATTTAAAGGAGCCTCAGCCTCCTTTGGGCTTCCTTACAGTCTTTGAGAGCCCTTATAAACCCTAATTCGTGTGTGTGTGCCTTTGAGTGGTTTTGAAGCTTGAAAGAAAGGATTTTGGTGGAAGGGAGTTAAGAGTGCAAAGGAAATTGAAGTAAGAAAGGAGGAAGAAACGGGTTTTACCTCAACTAGCATCTTTTGAAGGTATCAAAGTGCCATTCTTACTTCCTTTTCTTTCCTCTTGTTGAGTTCTAGGGCTTTTTATGGATTTTCAAGTTGGGATGTTGAGCTATAGGCTAGATCTGAAGTTGTAACTTTAGATCTGGACCCTCCTTGGGTGCTAGAGTCATAAAGTTGTTGTATTGGTTGTAGATGAAGTCCCTCTTGGACTAGAAGCTTCATTAAGAACTTAAAATAGACATTTGGAGCCTTTATAACCATGCATGTACGTAAATTTTGCAACTTTACATGGTAAGTATGCCCTAGCAGCTTGGATCTGTGATTTGGAGCCGCTGCATGGCTCAAAACAAGTTTGTATGGAGAGAGGACTGGATAGACTCGGTGAGTCGCAAGGATGACTCTGCAAGTCACATGAAGATGGTCATTAAACTCGGCGAGTTGGATGAACAACTCGACGAGTCTGATGAAGATCACCATAAAACTCGATGAGTTGAAGAACAACTCGGCGAGTCGGATGGTTTTTCCTTCGATTAGGCATGCGTGTGTACCCGTCGAGTTGCAAGGAGGAAACTCGACGGGTGGCCCTTAAGGATTTATAAGGATTCGAAGGAACTCAACGAGTCACTTCGATGACTCGGTGAGTTGGAATGTGCTCCATGGACTCGGCGAGTGCACTCGGTGAGTTGAGGTCAACATGGACTGTTGACCTTGACTGAGGACTCTGACCTTGATCAAGAATTACTAAGTGATTATGGGGTGGCTCATAAGAGTAAGAACTTATGAGTATATTGTGCCATGGTTATAGGTGGTGGAGTCGGTGTCAAGTGATCCGATAGTTGGAGTTTGAATTTCTATCGACATCTGCGAAGTGAGTTATCCTCACTATATCGATAGGGTCTACGGCACCAAGGCCGGCCCTTTATGATTTACATCCTGGGTTAGGATGGTTGCTTTGTTATTGCCATGTTAGATTTCATCCTGGTTTAGGATGGTTGTTATGTTATTGCCTTGCTAGAAGTTATCCTGTTTAGGATGGTTGTTATACTAGAGATCGGTAGTTATGGTATGTTGCATAAGATTCTAATCTATTTGATCGGAATCAGGATAGATAGTATGTTATGCTTTTATGATCCGTGAGGATTGGTATGTTAGTGACGTGTTAGGTCGATACTCTAGCTATGAGTGAAACTCTATGATTGATGGTCAAGGAGATATATATGTTTGCTATGTGTACATGCCAATATATGATAGTATGCGTACATGGTTAGTTGCTTGTTAGTCGGGTTGAGGCGGTCCTGCTTTGTGCTGAAGGCCAACACACCCTCTGAGCGGTCCAGGGAGACTGTAGGCCCACGCGGCGGACCAGTCATGCCGAAGGCTCGGGATAGATTCAGATAGACTGTAGGCCCAGTAGGGCGGACCAGTCCGGCCGATGGCCCAGTATGTATGTTGTTTGATTGATCGTTATGTTTATGGTTTCTGCCAGCGTGGTATTGGTATTTTGGGGGTAGCTCACTAAGCCCTCAGGCTTACAATTTTCAGTTTATTGTTTCAGGTACTTTAGGAGAGCGAGGGAAGGCGAAGGCGTGGCCGTACCGCTCCTCATCCTCATGATCTATTTTGGGACACTCTGATGATAAATGAATTGGAAGTTATTTGTAAAAACAATCACTATTTGACTCTTTTGTTAGTATTAAAAGTTTAAATTTGGCGTAAATTTTTTGGGTGTTACATCCCAGTCACAAAACTTGAAGGGCACAATCGAGATTGAAACATGCCATTGAAAAGTTCAATGAATCTCAAAAGAATCTAGGAATTTCAAATCCAATTAAAACCTAATAATTCATTTCGTTTTTCATGGTTGAAATTGGTGAATCGTCATTCACCTACCTTTCAAATATGTTATTACTTAGATTATGACATCCCTCTTCTAATTATAATATATTGTGATTGGATCCTAGCCTTAATATTTCATATTAGGTGTTATATTAAGGATTATGAATCAACTAACTTGATTATCTCCCATTATAGATGTCTGGTTCAGACAACTATGATCTTCCCAAATCTCTTGGAACAAGCTTTCCTCTTAAAGATGATGTCCCTCAACATCATGATTCTCTTCCTCCACCTACCCTATTTATTCTCCCTAACCCACAAGTTTAAGGCCACTCAAGCCCTATTGGCAAGCAAGATCTATGTGTGATCACATCTTGGTGGTGAAGTCACATATTGACAAGCCGAGAGAGTTGGGTGTCAAAGTCTTGTGAAAGTTGGATGTTCAATCACTTTCTTGGTAACATAGTGAGTCCCTTTGGGACTACTATGAGACAGACTATGACACGACCCTTAATGATCTTATCTATTTGCTTGGTGCTGCGGAATCATCGATGATTTGGAACACTACTAAAGCAAATTCTATTAGAAGATCAACTTCCCAACCCTTAAATGGACATTGACAATGGTAGTATTGGATATCTAGAAAAGGATTTCTCTTCCCAATGGAAAGGGATTGGCCATAGTCAATTCGGTTGACCAAATGGTAAAGAGAAATGCTAAGTCTGAGATAGTCTCATGTGCCATTACCAAAGGGTCCATATGTTTTATTGCCAAAGGGAGGGACATTGATTGCGAAGCTGCCATATTTACCTGAAAGATCATAAGATTGATCAAGTCAAGAAGTTTGACTCTACTTCAGTTAAAGTCCACTGTCTAACTCTATTAAGTTCCTATTTGGAGATTCTTATTACATAATGTGAATGGGTCACATGTTGATGTTTTTAAGAATCAAAGAAGAGATAGGAAGCCTAAAGGAAGTATATGTTGATTCTGATTGCGAAAATGGGTTTCGATCGCATGGTTCGGTGATCAGAATTTTGTGCTGTTGCTTGAGAGTTATGATATATTACTTAGGAATAGATAACAACAAGGTTTTCATATGGATTGTAAGGATAAGTTTTCCGCAAAGTTTTTAAAATAAAAAAAGGTTTTAATTTTATTTATTTTAAAAATATCCTTACAATGGCATTTGTGAAAAATTGTTGCTTATATGTTTCCAGTAATAGCAATAATGGAAAGTGGATTTGATTCTTTTGTTTGTGGTAGTGTCAGAATTTACCAAATGAGGAAAGGTTCTCATCACCCAAGTTTCAATTAGACCGAAACTTGGAATCATACAAGCTATATCGTATGACGGATGAGAATTTTCATCTTTGGAAAATTAAGACTAATTCCTTATGTGAACAAGGATAGGACTAAAGGGATCGGGTACACTAGGTGTGCGCTGGTCAAGGTCCACCACAAAGATCGATTCGTCATGTTTTACTAAATTTTAGTAAGTATGGTTATACTTGCAAGTTTAAGTATAATTCTGTAATATTGAAAAGGTTTTAATGTATGGCAGAATGGATGAGAAGAATCAAATTTGGCAGAGAGATAAAAGTTTCTCGAATCTGAAAAGATGGGAGAGTACTTTAGTATCATGTTTTATGATTATCTTAATGATTTTGAAACCATATCACAATTTGATCCTCTAAGGACATCTTAGTGTATTCTTATGGCTGAGAAGAGGAGTCATGAATTGTTGGAATGGTTAAAATAAAGAAGATGAATCATACTTCGTTCCAAAACAATTCTTAGAGTTATACTCCAGGATTGTAACATTGAGTGACATAAAGTAAGGTTTGAAACACTTATCAAATGTAGTGTAAAATGTTTTCTACTCTTGTACATTTGAAATTGGGAAGTTGTGATGTCTTGGATGAGACAAAGACCAACTAAGAGCAACTGTATGAAATGTTAGTATTGATAAGAATCCGCACTACCCCTTTAATATTTGTTTTGTCAAGGAATGGTTCTTGACTAGGGAAACTTATATGTCAAGAGGACAGTGGGAGCCTTAAAGATCCTGAAAGAATTTCAAGATTTAATCAAGAGTAAAACCTCAGTTTTATCACTAACACATGACTTGAGGTTTGTAACCTATCATGTTGATACAATGCTTGTGCCAATTAAGTTGACTATGCATATGAGTTCTGTTAGTTCAAAATTGTGAGTATAACAGCTTGGAAGCATTGGTGGGCCTTGTGCTACCAGGTGACAAGAAATTAAGATTTAACAAGTTCAATCCATGTAAGGCTGAATTTCTCACTAACCTTGTCTTGTGATTATGGTTTTGACAAATTCACATGGATAGGAACTCATACACCATAAAATCTAAGTGTCATAAGGTTTATCTCCGATTCATGAGAATGATGGTGAGGAAACGCTTTCACTAAGTAGATTTTAAGTAGATAGCAATTGTGTTATTTGCATTTTCAAAAGTCGTTAGTGGAGTGTGTGTGGTTAACCGACACACTAACATGGACTTGTGAGAAATGGCAAAGGTCTAAACAATTAAGACTATGATTACGGAATCCCTTTTCATAGTTCTTGAAATTGTTTAGACACACATGTGAGCTATCTACGGAAGGGTGTATGAATCTAAATTTTAGAAGTCCAACCAATTTCTAAATACATGTCAAAGCTAGTGGGAGCATAAGTGTTATGCTAATAATCATCATGTTAGTGGGAGCATGATAATTATGATTATTAATATTGAAAGCTAGCAATGTTAATTATAGAAAAACAAAAGTTTGAATTTGTGAAGTTGTAGGGGTTGAAAAATTGTTTTGCTATAATTAAGGGAGAGGAAATTATACTTCAATTCAATTCTAAAAGCTTAGATTGAGATTTTAATCATCTTTAGACAAGGATATATATATATATATATATATATATATATATATATATATATATATATATATGTATTTTATGTTGGAATGGTTCAACTTAAAGAAATTCTATATATATTGCGTTATCAAAATTAGATTATGATTACGGTATCCCTCTTCATAGTTAAATTTTGAAAACATGCCAAATAAAAAATATTGTAGCAAAAGACTGGTCTTATCATGTCTTTATGTGAGACATCATGAATCGTGTCCCATATGCTTCGGATATAGGATCGATTTCATGTTCTATAATATTCATCCTTTCTAAATTTTCCAAATGATCAAGGCATTGAGAAGGGAAAAGTCTAGAACTGGATATGACTAAAGTGATTAAGCAATTGTCGAGGATAATTTGAGGTTTGCCAAATATTGGTTGCTCAGGGACATTTGGAAGTATAGTGTTAGTGTTGGCAGGACCATATTGACATTTTCTGAAAAGAGGCAACTCTTGTTCAGAAGTGATCATCAAAATGGGACTATGGAAATGTCTCCATAGGTGGAAGTTATTCAATCTGTGTAAGATTAGAAAACCTTAATGCAGGAAGGATGTTCAAAGCAATGTACTTTGAATATGAGACTTTGTTTCCATAGAGTTGATCTTCTTTGGAATACTCTGTAATGACTGGTGACAAGGTTTTGGTGACTTTATGCATAATCATTACAAGAGGAACATTGCATAAAAGTTTAAAATCTAACAGATTTTTGGTAAATGGTAGGAATTACGAATTCTTATATTTACATTAAGGATTTGGGATTGTGAAATGAGCATCATTGGAATCATGTTCAATTGATCTATTTCACAAAGTTAGGATCATAGACAAACATAGTTTGCACACATGGAGTATTGTATAACCATTTTTTAGAAAACAAAGTGTACATGCTAGGAGCATGGGACAACTGTTGTTTTATTCAAGTATTAAGTTGATTATTTGAAACATTATACAATGAATAATGTGTAATCAATACGGTGATAAATAATAGGTGGTTCTATTTATATTCAAAAGGGTTCTAAGACCATATTGGATTCGATTATTATTGTGTTTCACTTTACATGTTTTGACTTCCAGAATAGCTAGGTTATTTTTTCGAATGACTAAGTTATTTAAACACTCCACAATTGTTCATATGTTGGAAGTAGGTATGAATTAAGACTGTCATGAATCGAGGTTGTAGATGACTAAATATGTTTAGAAATAGAAATGGTTGCTACAACATTCATGAATGCTCATAAGTTATGAGTATTGGAATTAATCCACACTCACTTGTATCACTCATGGAATTTATCTCGAGTGATCGTGAGACGGTAATATCATATAAGTCTTCAAACCTAGAGATATGAGTTGTTGCCTATGAGTTGGTTGTGCATTGATTGCACGAAAACGCATCAGTAACTTGATGTTATAAAACGTGCCTTTGTGTACAATTCAACAAGTAGTAGAACAAGCATATGAGTCGAAGTTTATCTGTTCCTTCTAGAAATAGAAGCGATATCTGGGCCCCTCGATGATTTTTTTTGACCCATGTACCGGGCCTGGTCAGAACCTAATTGATGTGTTCAATTTAGTTCTTTGTCAAACAAATCGGAAATCTGGAAACAAACTGCTAGACAATAAGTACGACGTTGTTCCATGTATTTGTCCAGCTGATATCATGAGAACAAAGAATTATATGATCACTTATCTAAAATGGTGCTTCATAGTTCAACAGAGTTTTCGAGAGCTACAATTGTTGGTTGGTTCCTGAAGTAATATACGCAAATACAGTTATTAGACTTGTCCAAGTGGTAGACTGTTGGATAAGGTGTCTAAGTCCACAACTTATTTGGTATATAGTTGACCCGACCCGGCATGGTCCATTTGGGTTGCACTGCACTTGAACAGTTTATATGGATAATCTTATGAGAATAGTATGTTTATGATTTATTAATATATTATAAGTTATAATATATTAATATCAAGTCATGATATTTAATTACAAGGATTAAAAGGAAGACTAATTAAACATGGGCTATTGCATTTTATATAATGTGGGCTTAAACTCATTAGGAATGGGCTAAGCATGCATGGGTTCCATGGATGATCCATGGAGCTTTTAACCTATGGATCCTTGCAAAGGAAAAGACATGGGTTATTAGGGTTTACCTTAATCCTCCACACTATATAAAGATGCACATATTGTTGGGTGTTGAGCATTCTAACACTCCTATGGTGTACATGCAACCCTATAAACCTTCGATCTATGTTTTCTCTATTATACATGCAAATAAGAACTTTCCAAGGCTTTAATCCTAACTAGCATATTATGAAGCACCTATACTACAAAGTACTAGTTAGATGACATACCTTTTGATGTAGCTTGTGTTGGGTTTTGAGCAATCTAACACTTCCTAAGTGTGCATGCAACCCTAATAAACCTTGGATCTATGTTTGTCTAAATACATGCAAAATAATAATTTTCCAAGGTTTATAACCTATCTAACATGGCATGGGGAACATTTCAACATAAAAAGTTAGAAGAGATTACATACCTTTTTGATGAGTTTGGTTCTTGAGGAGTTTGAGGGCCAAGCACCAATAGTGTGAATGCCTCAAATGGAATCACAAAACACCACAAACTCTTGGAAAACTTTGAGAGAGTATACACACTTTGTATTTTCGGCCACACACAAGCACACACATACACACTAGTTCACTAGTTGCCATTTCATGCTCCATAAGCATGCTTATATAGTGTGCATGGTTAGGGTGAAACCCTAATAACCCATGACCTTTCCTTTCCAAGGATCCATGGGTTAAAAGCTCCATGGATAATCCATGGACTTCCATCCAAGCCTAGCCCATTAACAAATGAGTGTTAGCCCACACCATATAAAACCAATAGCCCATAATCTAATTAGTCTTCCTTTTAATCTCTAAATTAATTCATAATTAATTTAAGACTAAGACTAATTAAATAACATAACTTCATATTCATATATTATAACTTATAATATATTAATAAACATATGTGTATAACTCTCATAAAATTATCCATAAATAGTTTGGATGAGATGCAACCCAAATGGACCATGCCAGTCGGGTCAAGTATATACCAAATAAGTTATGGACTTAGACACCTTATCCAACAGACTCCCACTTGGATAAGTCTAATAACTGTATTTGCCTATATAACTTCAGGAACCAACCAGCAATCGTAGCTCTCGAAAACTCCGTTGAACTATGAAGTGCCATTTTAAGACAAGTGATCATATAATCCTCTGTTCTCATGATATCAGCCGGACAAACACATGGAACTATGTCTCGCTTATTGTCTGGCAGTTGTTTCTCGATTTCCGATTTGTTTGACTAAGAACTTCACTGAACACATCAGTTTAGTTCTGACCGGGCCCGGTACATGGGTCAACACAAAATCATCGAGGGGCCCAGATATCGCTTCTATTTCTAGAAGGAACAGATAAACTTCGACTCATATGCTTGTTCTACTACTTGTTGAATTGTACACAAAGGCACGTTTTATAACATCAAGTTACTGATGCGTTTACGTGCAATCAATGCACAACCAACTCATGGGTAACAACTCATATCTCTAGGTTTGAAGACTTATATGATATTATCGTCTCACGATCACTCGAGATAAATTCCATGAAGTGATACAAGTGAGCGTGGGTTTATACCAATATGCATAGCTTATGAGTACTCATGAATGTTGCAGCAACCATTGCCATGTCTAAACACCTTTAGCCATCTACAAACCCAATTCATGACAATCTTGATTCATGCCTACTTCCGACGTATGACCGATTGTGGAGGTTTGAATAAATTAATTATTCTGGAAGTCAAAACATGCAAAACTGAAACAATAGTAAATAATTGACAATGATAGTAACATTTTACTCATAAAGAAATCACAAATTTTATTCATCATCAAATGTCGATTACATTTTACAAGTTTCAGGAAAACTATCTAATCTGAAAAACTAATATCGTCCCTCAGCCCGATGCGCCTCGCATGCTGAAAATGCTTAACCCTCGTCAGTCCCTTCGTAAGGGGATATGCAGGATTCTCATCCGACGATATCCTCCTAGCCACGAGGAGTCCTTCTTCAATCTTGTGTCTTATGAAGTGATATTTTCTGTCAATGTGTCGGGATCTGCCATGATCTCTTGGTTCCTTGGCTAAGGCAACCGCACTATTGTTGTCACAGAAAATCTCCATAGGTTCCTTAATAGCTGGTACAACTCCAAGGTCTCCGATGAAGTTCTTTAGCCACATCGCCTCCTTTGATGCTTCACTCTCTGCTATATACTCTGATTCACAAGTCGAATCAGCCACCGTCTCCTGCTTGTAACTCTTCCAAGAAATTGCCCCTCCATTTAAGGTAAAGATCCAGCCCGACTGAGAGCGGAAGTTATCCATATCAGTCTGAAAACCAGCATCACTATACCCTAATACTCTCAAGTCATCACTCCCATCAAGGGTAAGGATCCAATCCTTAGTCCTCCGCAGGTACTTGAGAATGTTCTTTACCGTGGTCCAATGAGCCTTGCCAGGGTTCCCCTGATACCTACTGACCATGCTTAAAGCAAATGCCACATCAGGGCGGGTACAAGTCATAGCATACATGATTGAGCCAACAGCGGAAGCATACGGTAATTGGCTCATCTCAGCTATCTCTGCCTCTGTACTCGGACTCTGAGTTTTACTTAGTTTGGTATTGCTTTGGATCGGTAAATCTCCTTTCTTGGAATTCTGCATGTTGAACCTTTTCAACACCTTATCCAAGTAGGTACTCTGACTAAGTCCAATTAGTCTCTTACTCCTTTCTCTTAATATCCTTATCCCTAGGATATAGGCAGCCTCCCCTAGGTCCTTCATAGCAAAGCACTTCCCAAGCCAGGACTTAACCTCCTGCAATGTTGGGATGTCATTTCCTATAAGTAGTATGTCATCCACATACAGTACCAAGAAGCTAACTATACTCCCACTAGCTCTGACATATACGCAAGACTCATCTTCACCTCTCGAGAAACCAAACTCTTTGACCTTCTCATCAAAACAAAGATTCCAGCTACGAGATGCTTGTTTTAATCCATAAATGGATTTCTCAAGCTTGCATACTCTATTAGGGTACTCTGCACTGACAAAACCCTCTGGCTGATTCATGCACACATCCTCAGCCAACTTTCCATTAAGGAAAGCGGTTTTGACATCCATTTGCCATATTTCATAATCATGAAATGCTGCAATGGCTAGCATAACCCTAATAGACTTAATCTTTGCTACCGACGAGAAGGTTTCATCATAATCAATACCCTGAGTCTGAGTAAAACCTTTCGCAACCAGTCGAGCCTTATAAGTATGCACTTTTCCTTCCATGTCGGTCTTCTTCTTGAAGATCCATTTGCACCCGACTATTTTACGGTCTGGTACATGGTCAACCAAGTTCCAAACTTGATTGTCATACATGGACTGTATCTCGCTGTCCATAGCCTACTTCCATTTAGCAGACTCCGGGCCTGCCATGGCTTCCTTAACACTGCTAGGTTCATCCAAATTTACCAGTGTACTACCACTGATAAACGTATCACCTTCCGTAGTAATATGAAAGCCATAATAAAACGAAGGTGTGTTCCTAACCCGTGTGGAACGCCTCGGAGGTACATACATGTCAGCTTGCTCAACAGGAGTTTCCTCCTCAGGTTGATTGCTAGTGTCTGAGGTTCCTTCACCAATTGCTTCTTGAATTTCTTCAAGATCAATTTGCCTCCCACTGTCTCCTTGACTTATAAATTCTCTCTCACGAAAGACCCCTCTTCTTGCTACAAAAACCACATTCTCACTGGGTCTGTAGAAGAGGTAACCGAAGGATTTCTGTGGGTAGCCGATGAAAATACACCTTTCACTTCGGGGTTCGAGCTTATCATGAGTCTCACGCCTCACGAAAGCCTCGCAGCCCCAAATCTTGATGTGGTTCAAATTGGGAACTTTCCCAGTCCACATCTCATGAGGTGTTTTGGTAACCTTCTTTGTAGGGACTAGATTAAGGATATGGGCGGCAGTCTCTAAGGCATACCCCCAAAAAGAGATTGGTAGCAAAACTCGACTCATCATAGAGCGAACCATGTCCAACAAGGTTCGATTACGCCTCTCAGCTACACCATTCATCTGTGGTGTCCTGGGAGAATTCATTTGTGATACAATCCCACACTCCTTAAGATTGTCAAGGAACTCGGTACTAAGATACTCACCACCTCGATCGGATCGAAGCATCTTAATGTTCCTGCCCAATTGATTTTCTACTTCCTGTTTGAATTCCTTAAACCTTTCTAAGGTTTCTGACTTATGTTTTATTAAGTAGACATACTCATATCTACTAAAATCATCAATAAAAGTCACATAATACCGATTAGCATCCCTTGTGGCGGTTTTGAATGGCCCACATACATCAGTATGTATTAGGTCCAGCAAACCCTCACCCCTTCACAAGTTCCAGTGAAGGGTGATTTTGTCATCTTTCCAAGTAGACAAGATTCACAACTATCATCCGATTTAAGGTCGAATGATTTCAAAACTCCACTCTTTTGGAGTTGGCCTATGCGTTTCTTGTTTACATGTCCAAGACGACAATGCCACAATGATGCTTTATCTAGGCTAGTAGAAGAATCAATATACAACACATTATTTCCTAAGTTTTCTACAATCGACACAGTTTCATACACACCATCACAAGGTAACGCTTTAAAATAAAACACATTTTTAAAGAAAGCATTAATACCACCACATTCATTATCAAACGAAAAGGTAAAACCTTGTTTGTACAAAGCATGAAAAGAAATAATATTTCTCTCCATTTTAGACGAGTACACACATTTATTCAAATCTAATTTTAACCCATTATTAAGCAACAAAGTATAAACTCCAATCTGGGAAACAGGTGAAGCCTTTCTATTCCCCATGATCAAGTTTATCTTCCCGTGCTCAACATCCTCACTTCTTCTTAGGCCCTGCATATCAGAACATATGTGAATACCACATCCTGTATCAAGCACCCAAGAGTTAGAATATAATGAGTAATTAGACAATATAGTGTAAATACCTGCATGGGTGGGTTTCACTTTCCCATCCTTTAGATCCTGCAAGTACTTAGGGCAGTTTCGCTTCCAGTGTGCCTTTTCATGGCAATAAAAGCATTCAGCATCCTTGGGAATGGCAGAAGGATTGACAGAACCGCTTTTGGTCTTCGATAAGGAGCCTTCAAGAGACTTTCCCTTGGTACCCTTCGAAGGGTGCTTCCTCTTTTTCCCTTTGCCTTGCCCGATAGCCAAAACAGGGGTAGATGTTGGAGTAGGAGTAGGAGAGGTAACAACCGCCTTGCCCTTAAGACCGGTTTCCGCGGTCTTCAAGAGTCCTTGAAGCTTGCTGAGGGTAACTTCCTCCTTGTTCATATGATACGTCATACGAAAATGGTCATAACAAGAAGGTAAGGAGTGCAAAATGATGTCAATTGCCAACTCCTCAGGGATGTTCACATTCAGCTTCAGCAAACGGTCCACATACCTTTGCATCTTTTGCATGTGAGCCGTGATGGAATCACCGTCCTTCATGCGGGTAGTTATTATGGAGGAGATTATTTCATACCGCTCCTGACGAGCACTCTGATGGTACCTTTCCGTAAGGTCTTGGTGCATCTCAAAAGGGTAGAAATCTTCATATGACTTTTGGAGCTCGGCTGTCATCGTGGCCATCATGATACATGCCACCTTAGTAGCATCTCTCTCATGTGTCCTGAATTCAGCGATTTCCTCAGGAGTAGCAGTAGACTCATCAAGTTCTATTAACTCCTTATCGAGGACATATTCCTTGTCCTCATAACGAGTAACCATCCTGATGTTCCTAATCCAATCCATGAAGTTGGAACCATCAAAGATGACCCTCCCACAAAGATTCATGAGAGAGAAAGAACCAGTTGGGTTAGAGCCTGAAGCATTAGTGTTGGAAGACATCTGAAGGAAGAAAGCAAGTTTAGATTAGATATATAGAATCCTTAATAAGACACCCAAATGTAATATTAAGGCTAGGACCCAATCACAATATATTATACTTAGAAGAGGGATGCCGTAATCTAAGTAATAATATATTTGAAAAGGAGGTGAATGACGATTCACCAATTTCCACCATGAAAAACAAAATGAATTATTAGGTTTTAATTGGATTTGAAATTCCTAGATTCTTTTGAGATTCATTGAACTTTTCAATGGCATGTTTCAATCTCGATTGTGCCCTTCAAGTTTTGTGACTGGGATGCCGAGGATCACAAAACAAGGTGTGAATAACCATGCTAATTCACTTGGTACCCTTAATATTATCATCTAATCAATGTGCCGGTAAACGACACACGCTCCATTGATCCATGACAAACATTAAGTCACCCTTCGTGATCCTTACTAGTCCAAGTTAGTGTGCCGGTTAACCACACACGCTCCACCAACGACTTGGTAAGGTACAAAGTGTGAATTCCATGGACTAGCACCATGTTCACATTTTCCCTAAAATAACTAAGATTGGGAATTAAAAGGTTTAGTTACTTTATAATAATCATTATACTTTTAATGAGGATTTAAAGTCATTGTCCTACCCGTTCGGCTAACGACCCTCCACCAGTCAAGCGAGCGGTGGGTGAGAGTGGACACCCATTAAGTCACCATTTTATAGGCAACAACCTTATACCCGCCTTATAGACCGGCTTCGTGAATGAGGTCTACTAACGGTAGAACGACTTATTCTTATACATATATATATAATATTTAACCATTAATGTTATAAATAGTATAAGGGTTGAATTTTAACTATTAAAACTCTAAGGGCTGGAATTAAAGTTTATTAAAGTGTGTGAAACTTTACAAATTCCAAAAGTTGAGGACAAGTTTTGTACCTATCCAAAACTTTTCATTTCATAACTTATGAATTAAAGGTTCATAAAAATGAAGACTCTTCATTTTCATGTAACTTATGTGTTTAAATGTGTGTGTTAAAGAATGTGACCTTTGGATATCCATAACTTGAGGACAAATTATGGACTCCATTAAAACACAGAAATGATCAAGAATTAATTCCAAACAATTCAGCAAATAATTCCTATCATCTTCTAAATTCATAAGAACATGAACATGATCATCAAAATTTCAAGAATTATATGAACACATAAAAATCATGGAATTTTGATATATGCTATTGTAAATGGATTAGAACAACCATTACATCAACTAAAACAAGTTTTAAAACACCAAAACAGTTTTGGGTAATGTTTCTAGTCCATTTCCAGCAGCAAAAGTCGAAAATCTGCACTCTGTGGCTCCTACTCGTCGAGTACATGAACCTACTCGGCGAGTAGGTTGAAGATACACATGAACTCGGCGAGTCCCCCCATGGACTCGGCAAGTTCATCAGGAAGACAGCAAGTTTTTCGACTTTTCCAACTATTTTGCATCAAGTATCAAACAAGCAAGCCTAGGCTCTGATACCACTGTTGGGTTTTGAGCAATCTAACACTTCGTAAGTGTGCATGCAACCCTAATAAACCTTGGATCTATGTTTGTCTAAATACATGCAAAATAATAATTTTCCAACGTTTATAACCTATCTAACATGGCATGGGGAACATTTCAACATAAAAAGTTAGAAGAGATTACATACCTTTTTGATGAGTTTGGTTCTTGAGGAGCTTGAGGGCCAAGCACCAATAGTGTGAATGCCTCAAATGGAATCACAAAACACCACAAACTCTTGGAAAACTTTGATAGAGTATAAACACTTTGTATTTTCGGCCACACACAAGCACACACACACACTAGTTCACTAGTTGCCATTTCATGCTCCATAAGCATGCTTATATAATATGCATGGTTAGGGTGAAACCCTAATAACCCATGACCTTTCCTTTCCAAGGATCCATGGGTTAAAAGCTCCATGGATCATCCATGGACTTCCATCCAAGCCTAGCCCATTAACAAATGAGTGTTAGCCCACACCATATAAAACCAATAGCCCATAATCTAATTAGTCTTCCTTTTAATCACTAAATTCATTCATAATTAATTTAAGACTAAGACTAATTAAATAGCATAACTTCATATTAATATATTATAACTTATAATATATTAATAAACATATGTGTATAACTCTCATAAAATTATCCATAAATAGTTTGGATGAGATGCAACCCAAATGGACCATGTCGGTCGGGTCAAGTATATACCAAATAAGTTATGGACTTAGACACCTTATCCAATAGCTTGATGTCTTCAAGCTTTAAGAGCTTAGCCCCAATAGTGTGGAAGCCTCAAGTGGAATAACAAATCACGAAAACACCTTGGAAGACTTTAGAGAATATGGATACTTGGTTCTCTCTAGTGAAATCGGCTAGCCCTTTTAGTGTAACCACACTAGTGCCAATTTCACCAACCAATGGCATCTTTATATAGTATGAAGACTAGGGTTAAACTCATGACTTTTTATTTCATATGATCCATGGGTTAAACACTCCATAGACTATCCATGAAAGCTTAGCCCAACCTAAATGAACTTGGCCCATTCCATATATATAAGAGTCCATATTTAATTAGTTCATTTTGATCACTTAATTAATTCTAAATTAAGTCTTGATCAATACTAATTAAAGAATATGATTCCATATTAATATATTAGAAATTATAATATATTAATATAAATCATAAATATACTATTCTCAAAAGACTATCCATATAAATTGTGTCGGTGAAGTGCAACCCAAATGGACCGTGCCGGGTCCGGTCAAGTACATACCAAATATAATTATGGACTTAGACATTAATCCAATAGTCTCCCACTTGGATAAGTCTAAAACTACTATTGCGTATGACTTCAAAACCTAACTGGCAATCTTAGCTCTTAAAGCCGCTGTCGAATGTTGACCTTGTAAATGACTTGTCTATTAGATAAGGGATCATATATTCCTCCATTCTAGATATCATATGGACTGAGACATGGATTGTAATCATTCTCTCTGTCCATTTGTTGTTTCCCGATTTCCGATTCATGACGACTGACTGATTAAACAAATCAAATCAGTCCCCGCTTGGCCAAGCACTCACATGTGTCATCATTAAATTATCGAGGGGCCCACAGATATCGCTTTTATCCCGAAGGTAAAAGGAATAGATAAAATTCAACTCATATGGCTTGTTCTACTACTTATTGAATCATACACAAAGGCATGTTTTATAACATCGAGTTACCGAATGCGGTTTCGTGCAATCAATGTACAACCAACTCGTAGTAACAACTCATATCTCTAGGTTTGAAGAATATAAGATATTATCGTCTCATGATCACTCGTGATAAAATCCATGAAGTGATTCAAATGAGCGTGGGTTGAATCCAATACTCAGAACTTATGAGTACTCTTGAGTGTTGTAGCATAAGTTTGTCCACCAACTTGGACCTCTACAAACCAACCCATGACAGTCTTGATTCATATCTACTTCCAACATATGACCGACTGTGGATGGCTTGAATAACTTAGTTATTCCAGAAGAATAACCTAGTTATTATGGAAGTCAAAACTTGCAAAGTGAAACACAAGAATAAATGAATCTAATATGGTATCAAACCCTATGAATATAAATAAAACACTTTCTATTTATCACCATACTGGTTACTCATTATTCATTGTTTCGGTTTTATCAACTTTTACTTGAATTAAAAAACACTAGGTGTCCCATGCTCCAAGCATGTACACTATGTTTCTAAACAATAGATTTTCCATACACCAAGTATGAAATCTATGTTTGTCTAAGATCCTTTTCTTTGTGAACTAGATCAATTGAACATAATTTCAATGATTCTTTTTTCATACTCCCAAATCCTTATCATAAATGTAGGAATTCCAAATCCCGATCATTTATAGAAATCTATTTAGATTTTAAACTTAAATGCACAGACCCTCTTGTAATGAATTTGAACAAAGTCACAAAAAGTTGGCAACAACCATTATAGGGTATTCCAATGAAGACCTACTCCATGGACACAAAGCCTTATGTTCAAAGTATGCATTGCTTTGAACATGCTTCTTGCACTAAGTTTTTTCTAATCTTACACAGATTGCTTCTATCTATGGAGACAGCTCTATATTTCCATTGTGACTACCACTTCTGAACAAGAGTTGCCTCTTTTCAGACTATGTCAATATGGTCCTTCCAAAGTCAACACTATACTTCCAACTGTCCTTGAGCAACCAATCATTGGTAAACCTTAGATTGTCCACGACAATCGCTTAATGACTTTAGTCATATCCAATTCTAGACATTTTCCTCCTTAATGCCCTAAGGCATTTGGAAATTTCAGAAAGGATAAATATTATAGCACATGTAATCGATCTTGTACCCAAAGTAAATGGAACACGATTCATGATGTTTCACATAAAGACATGGTTCTAAACTAGTCTTTTGCCATAATAATTTCTGTTTGCGATAACCGAATTTTGAGAACGCAATATATAGAATTTCCTTAAGTTGAGCCAATCCAACATGAAATTCATATATATATTCTTGACTAAAATGATTAAAATCTCAATCTAATCCTTCTAGAATTGAAATGAAGTATAATTTCCTCTCCCTTAATTATAGCAAAACAACTTTTTCAACCCCTGGAACCTCATGAATTGAAACTTTTGTTTTCTATAATTAACATTGCTAACTTGAAATTCTTATCATAATTATCATGCTCCCACTAACATGATGATTATTAGCATAACACTTATGCTCCCACTAGGTTTGACATGTATCCAGACATTACAGGACTTCTAGAAGTCAATACTTTATTGACTTTCTTACCAGAGTTCAGATTTTTGATACTAGATTGCTTTGATAAGACTTTATCAAAATCATACACCTCTTTTAGATAGCTCACAGGTGTGTCTAAACAATTATGAAGAGGGATGCCGTAATCATAATGTTTAGACCTTTTGTCATTCCCACAATTGCTATCTACTCAAAATCTACTTAGTGAAACAGTTTCCTTACCATCATTTTCATGAATCGAAGAGAAACCTTACGACACTTAGATTTTATGGTGTAAGTGTTCCTATCCATGTGAATCTGTCAAAACCATAACCACAGGACTAGGTTAGTGACAAATCCTAACTCATATGGATTGAACTTGTGCAATCTTAACTTCTTGCCACCTAGCAGCTTAAGGGCCTGCCATTGCTTCCAAGTAATTATACAAACAATTGAGAACATGTAGAACTCAAATGTATAGCCAACTTAACTGGAATGGTCATAAAAATGTCAACACGATAGGCTATAAACCTCTAGTAGTGTGCTAGTGATGAAATACAGGTTTTTGTTCTTAATTACTTCTTGAAACCTTTTCAGGATCTTTTAGACTCCCACTGTCTCCTTAACCTATAAGACTTTCTTGCCAAATATTCAAGAGATAGTGTGGATTCTAATCAAGACAAACACTTAACACAATTGGCCTTAGTTGGTCTTTGTTTTATTCAAAACATCACAACTTACCAATTTCAAATGTACAAGAGTAGAAAACTTTTACTCTTACATTTGACGATTGTTTTAAACCTTTCTTTAAGATATGTCACTCAACTTACAGTCTTGGAGTATGACTCTAAGATATGTTTTGGAACGAAGTATGACTCATCTTCTTGATTTGACCACTTCAACAATTCATAGCTCCTCTTCTTAGCTATCAGAATGCACTTAGAGGATGAATTGTGATAAGGTCTCTTAATCATTAAGATGATCATATGACATGATACTAAAGTACTCTCCCATCTTTTCAGATTTGAGAAACTTTTATCCTTCTGCCTAATTTGATTCTTCTTATTTGCTCTGCCATACATTGGAACTTTTTCCAATATCTCATAATTACACTTAAGCTTGTAAGTATAACCATGTTTACTGAACCTCAGCAAATCATGACGAATAGTCTTATTCATCTTTTGTGGTGGACTTTGACAAGTGCACAAGAAAGTGTACTTGATCCCTTAGTCCTTTTCTTGAGTCACATATACATGTGACCATGGAACTAGTCTTAATTTTCCAAAGTTGAAAATTCTCACACATCACACTCAACACCTTGTATGATTCCAAGTTTCGGTCCAATTGAAACTTGGGTGATGAGAATATTTCCTTATTTGGTAAATTTAGACACTACCACAAATGATAGAATCAAATCTATTTTCCAATATTGCTATAAACATACAAACATCAAGTTTTCATGAATGCCATTGTAAGGAGATAAAAATAAAGTAAAATAAACTTTTATTTATTTTAAAATGCGGAAAAACCTTTTTCCTTACAATGTAACTTGAAATGAAAACTATGTCATTACATGTTTCCTAGCAATCTATGATAACTCCTAAGAAGTAGCTCAAGAATCTGATCTTCAACCAAGCGATACAAATCCATCTTCGCGGTCAGATTCAGCATACTCTTTCTTTAAGTTTCCTTCATTTTTTCCTTTCATTCTTAAAACATTAACATGTGACCCAGTCACATCATGTAATAAGAATCTCATAATAGAAACTTAACAGAGTTTGATAGTGGACTTTACCTGAAGTAGAGTCAAACTTATTGACTTTAACAGCCTTATGATCTTTCAGGTAAATTTGGCAGCTTCTCAACCAATGCCCCTTCCTTTGGCAATTCAACATATGGATGCTTTGGTAATGGAACATGAGACTATCACAGACATAGCCTTTCTCTTTACCACTTGGTCAACCGATTTGACTATGGTCGATCCCTTTCCACTAGGAAGAGAGAGCTTTACTAGATATCCAATGTCATCATTGTCAATGTCCATAAAGTTTTAGGAAGTTGATCTCAGCAAATAGATAAGATCATTAAGGGTCTTGTCATAGTCTATTTCATAGGAATCCTAAAAGAAATCACTATGTGACTTAGAAAGTGATTGAGCATCAACTTCCTTTAGACTTTGACACCCAACTCTCTCGGCTTGTCAATATGTGACTACATCTCCAAGACGTGATCACACATAGACTTTTGCTTGCCAATAGGGCTTGAGTGACCTTGAACTTGTGGGATAGTGAGAATAATTGGATGAGGTGGAGGAAGTGATGTTCCAAGAGATTTGAGAGTATAAGGTTACTGCCTATAAAGTGGCAGTTTAATGGGTGTCCACTCTCACCCACCTTATAGGCCGGCTTCGTGAATGAGGCCTACTAACGGTAAGATTGACTTGCTCTTATACATATATATATATATATATATATATATATATATATATATATATATATATATATATATTATTAACTTATAATATTATAAAGTATAAGGGTTGAATTTTAACTTTTAAAATTCTAAGGGCTAAACTTGGAATTAAAGTATTCATAAGAGAAAACTTTTCAAATTCCAAAACTTGAGGGCAAGTTTTCTAACTTTCAAAACTTTTCTATTCCGTAACTTATGTGTTTAAAGTAGTTTTAATTAAAAAACTATTCAAGTTCCATAACTTGAGGACAAGTTATGGAAGACTTTAAACTAATAAAAGAATTAACTTTTCTTTATTTTATAACTTATGAAATTAATTTAGGTTACACATTTTATTACTTAATGAAGTGACTCTTGAACTTCCATAACATGAGGACAAGTTATGGAGTCATAAAACCATTCAATGAGACAAGACTCTTCATTTTTGTAACCATTTCCAACTTTTATGAGTTTTATGAAACTTAAATGTGACCTTTCATGTAACTTGAGGAAAAGTTACACAAACACATGTTAGAGTCATATCTTACATTAAAATGGATTGAAAAACACATGATCAATTAACTTTTCTATTAATCTAAGCAACTCATAAGAACAAGATAATCCAAATCAAACTTTTTCATTTAATTAGCCTAATCACTAAACTAATACAAAACATGAATCTATTGAAAATTATCTTTGAAATTGGATTAGCATGAACATTACCACATCAAAAACAAGTTTATAAGTCCAAAAACATCTTAGGGTAATATTCCTAGTCCAATTCCAGCCATAACAGTCGAATTTATGCTGTCTGGGGTCCAACTCGTCGAGTGTATGAACCAACTAGGCGAGTTGGATCATTTTGATCACTTTTTAGGCATGGACTCGCCAAGTCTCCTGATGGACTCGCCGATTTAGATACCCAGACAACAAAAACTTCGATTTTTAAGCAGTTTTGCAAGGATAACAAGAAAACAAGCCTAGTCTCTGATACCACTGTTGGGTTTTGAGCATTCTAACACTCATATGGTGTACATGCAACCCTATAAACCTTGGATCTATGTTTTCTCTATTATACATGCAAATAAGAACTTTCCAAGGCTTTAATCCTAACTAGCATATTATGAAGCTCTTATACTACAAAGTACTAGTTAGATGACATACCTTTTGATGTAGCTTGATGTCTTCAAGCTTTAAGAGCTTAGCCCCAATAGTGTGGAAGCCTCAAGTGGAATTATAAATCACCAAAACACCTTGGAAGACTTTAGAGAATATGGATACATGGTTCTCTCTAGTGAAATCGGCTAGCCCTTTTAGTGTAACCACACTAGTGCCAATTTCACCAACCAATGACATCTTTATATAGTATGGAGACTACGGTTAAACTCTTGACTATTCATTTCATATGATCCATGGGTTAAACACTCCATGGACTATCCATGAAAGCTTAGCCCAACCTAAATGAACTTGGCCCATTCCATATATATATATAAGAGTCCATATTTGATTAGTTCATTTTGATCACTTAATTCATTCTAAATTAAGTCTAGATCAATACTAATTAAATAATATGATTCCATATTAATATATTAGAACTTATAATATATTAATATAAATCATAAATATACTATTCCTAAAAGACTATCCATATAAATTGTGTCGGTGAAGTGCAGCCCAAATGGACCATGACGGGTCGGGTCAAGTACATACCAAATATAGTTATGGACTTAGACATTAATCCAACACATATTGCAAGAAATGGCAACTAGTTGTGTGAGACTTCGTGGTGGCCGATTTCTACATAGCATATTATTCTTTCATAATTTTTCCAAGTTTGTGGTGATTTGTGATTCCACTTGAGGCATTCACATTATTGGTGCTAGGCTCTCAAACTCCAAGCAAGCAATCAAAATCAAAAGGTATGTCTTTCTACTAGTAGTTTTATGATTCAAGATCCTCATGTTATGCTAGTTAGGAAGTAACCTTGGAACTCATTATTTACATGTACTTAGAGAAAACATAGATCCAAGGTTATTATGGTTGCATGTACACCTTAGGAATGTTAGAATGCTCAAAACCCAACATGAACAACCTGAACTAAATGACGAACATTCAGGGGAAGGAAATTACAGCCGCACTGTCAGTCAAGCAGAACCCACAGTGGCTGAAAGGAATGACCCAGAGAAGGAAATCAACATAGATAGACGTATGTTCAAGAATTTCTTGGCTGCCAAACAACCAATTATTTCCGAAAGCCCAACGCCTATAGAGATTATGGGCTGGATCTCCGAAATGGAGATGGTATTTGAAAGCGGCAACTATAGTAACTAGCAGAAAACTGTTTCTGTGGTTTAACAACAGAAGAGTGGAGTTTTAAGCAGGTGGAAGCTATTGGCAGACACGATACCACGTGGAGAAGCTCTGAAATTGTCATGGGAATCATTCTTAGAGCGGTTGAAAATGCAGTACTGCGCCGAAATAGATCTGATAGATCTAAAAAATGAGTTTCAGAACTTAAAGAAAGGGAAATTGAGCATTGATGACTATGCTACTACATTTGCCAAAAAGATGACGTTATTTCCTTACCTAGTGTCGACTGAACTCGCCAAGATTGAAAAATTTGCTAATGGATTGCCATCAGACTTTGGCCGAATAGTCAAAATGGAGAGCACGTTGAAGGCATCCATTAGAACAACCAAGAATGTTGAGACCCAGTTAAAGGAAAAGGGTTTGGAAAGGGAAGATGTTGGTGAGAAAGGGAACTTTGATGGATCTTCAAGATCTAACAAGAAAAGTTAATTATTGAAGTCTGGTTTGAGAGGAAGAGGAGGCAAAGCAAAATGGTGTTACAAGTGTAAGAAGAAACATGTTGGGAAATGTAGGGAGGAGGTCACTTGTTTTAAATGTTGAAAGCCTGGGCACTATGCCAATGAATGCACCTTCAATAAGAAAGATTGTTATGGGTGCAACGAAGAGGGGCACATTGTGGGGGACTACCTGAAGAAAAATGAAGGAGCTTATGACACAACTTCAAAAATGAAGGAACAAGACCAATAGATAAATCACCATACCAATTAGCACCAACAAAAATAAAGGAGCTTATGACACAACTTCAGGAGTTGTTGGACAACGGTTTCATTAGACCAAGTTCATCACCTTGGGAAGCTTTAGTGTTATTCATAAAGAAGAAAGATAGAAGCATGAGGATGTGCATAGACTATAGAGAGCTCAACAAGGAAAAAATAAAGAACAAGTACCCATTTCCAAGGATTTATGACTTGTTTGATCAATCTTAGGTCAGGTTATCATTAGCTGAAGGTGAGAGAGCAGGATATTGATAAAACCGCATTTAGAATGAGGGATGGACACTATGAGTTCTTGGTTATGTCGTTTGGACTAATTAATGCTCCAGCAACATTCATAGATTTGATGAACAGGGTTTGTAAACCATTCCTCGATAAATTTGTGATAGTGTTCATAGATGACATTCTGATTTACTCAAAGAGCCAGCAAGAGCATGGCAAGCATCTACAAGAAGTGTTAGAAGTTTTGAAGAAGAAGAAGTTGTATGCAAAGTTCTCCAAATGTGATTTATGGATTCGAGAAGTCCAATTTTTGGATCATGTGGTTAACCAAGAAGGGATCATGGTTGACCCAGCTAAGGTTGAAGTTATAATGAAGTAGGAACAACCAAAGAGTCCCATGGAGATCCGAAGCTTTCTTGGATTAGTTGGATATTACCGAAGATTTATCTAACGCTTTTCTTCGATAGCTGCTCTATTGACAACTTTGACCCACAATGGAGCTACTTATACTTAGATTAAGAAGCATAAGGAAGCATTCGAGAAGCTAAAGAAGAAGTTGTGTGAAGCACCAATTCTTTCTTTACCTAATGGAGTTGAAGACTTCGTAGTTTATGGCAATGCATCTGGGGTCGGATTAGGTTGTGTTCTGACCCAAAGGGATAAGGTGATAGCATATGCATCGAGACAATTGAAAGAACATGAAGAGAACTACCTCACTCATGATCTGGAGTTGGTAGCGGTAATATTCACACTAAAGATATGGAGGCATTATCTTTATGGCACAAAGTGCAAACTTTTCACTAATCATAAGAGTCTTCAATATCTCTTTAATTAGAAGGAATTGAACATGAGACAACAACGCTGACTAGAGTTGCTTAAGGATTACGACTGTGAAATACTTTACCACCCTGGTAAAGAAAATGTTGTAGCTGATGCTTTAAGCCGAAAAGTGAGCCTTAAAAAGAAAAGGCCAAGAGCATTAAGAATCGAAGTTGTCTCAACGATTGTGGAAAGCATCAAGAAAGCTCAGCAAGAAGCTTTAGAGATAAATGACTGAAAGGAAGACCGTTTGGGAAAAACGTTAGTGTTCGGTACAAACGGTCAAGGACTGATGGTATTCCAAGATAAGATTTGAGTACCTAACATGGGAGGAATAAGGGATCTTCTGATGGAAGAAGCTCACAAGACCATGTACTTGATTCATCCTGGAAACTTGAAAATGTATAAGGATCTAAAACACTACTACTGGTGGCCAACGATAAAGTTCGGTGTTGCAAAGTATGTGGCCGAGTGTGTGACATGTGCGAGGGTTTAGGCACAACATCAAAAACCGTATGGGAGTTTAGAACCTTTACCTGTACCTATGTGTAAATGGGAAGACATCACCATGGATTTTGTGACTAAACTGTCCAGAATGAAGAGCGGTCATGACATGGTTTGGGTGGTCGTTGATCGGTTCAAAAAAAGTGCACATTTTATAGCAGCTAATGAGAAATGGTCGATGGACAAGCTCGCAAATGCTTATGTGAAGGAGGTAGTAAGACTTCACGGTGTTCCTTTAACAATTGTATTAGATTGTGATAGTCATTTCATGTCAAGGTTTTGGAGGACTCCACGAGAGGAATTGGGTACGAAGCTATGCCTGAGTATAGCCTACCATCCGCAGACCGATGGTTAGAGAGAACGATCGATTCAAAATTTGGAGGATATGCTAAGAGCATGTACCCTAGAATTCCATGGTAATTGGGAGGAACATTTACCTCTGGTAGAATTTGATGGGTTTTGAGCATTCTACACCCTAAGTGTACACGCAACCCTAGAAAACCATGGATCTATATTTGTCTAAACTACATGCAAAATATGATTTCCAAGGTTCATAATCCTATCTCGCATACATGGCGAACTTTTAATCTAAAAGATGGCTAGAATTACATACCTTGTAGTTGATTCCTTGAAAACCTTTGAGAGCCTAGCACCCCAAGTGTGATGCCTCAAATTCTTCACACAGCACCAAATGCTTTGGAATAACTTTAGAGAATGTATAACACCAGTAAAATCGGCCTAGCCCTCTCTTATTCTTAGTGTAGCCGATTTTGGTGAATAATATTCCTTATATACTGTGTCACATCTAGGGTTACATAATGTAAACCCTAATGTGACATGACTCTTCATTTCCATGACCCATGGGTTTGTAACTCCCATGGAGCATTCAATGGGTTTAAACCAACTTGATAATCCATGGAGCCTTTTAGCCCACAATAAAAGTTATGGATGATTTACATAATCAACCAATATATTTAACTAGTTATCTTTTTGATCACTTATTTAATTCCAAATTAATTCTTGATTAATACTAAATAAATAAAACTATTAATATATTAGAACTTATAATATATTAATAAACCACAAGTGTTATTTCTCTCAATTAGTCTATCCAAATGCATGATTCCATGCAACCCAAATGGACCATGTCGGGTCGGTTCAAGTACATACCAAATATAGTTATGGACTTAGACACGTATCCAACAATCTCCCACTTGGATAAGTCTAATAACTATATCTGCAAGTATGAATTCAGGAACCCATCAACAATCGTAGCTCTTTTAAGGTCTCTTGGAACTGAGAAGATGATGATATGCCATTGAAGATAAGTGATCATATAATCCTCTGTTCAAGATATCAGCTGAACAAATACATGGAACAATGTCTTCCTTATTGTCCAGCAGTTTGTTTCCCAATTTTCGATTTGTTTGACAAAGAACTTAATTGAACTCGTCAACTTAGTTCTGACCGGGCCCGGTACATAGTTCAAAACAAAATCATCGAGGGGCCCAGATATCGCTTCTAATCCAAGACGGAATAGATAAATTTCAACTCATATGCTTATTCTACTACTTGTTGAATCACATACAAAGGTACGTTTTACAACATCGAGTTACCAATGCGGTTTCGTACAATCAATGCATAACCAACTCATAGGCAAAAAGCCATATCTCTTGGTTTGAAGAATTATATGATATTACCATCTCACGATCACTCGAGATAAATTCCATGAAGTGATACCAGTGAGCGTGGGTTGAGTCCAATGCTCAGAACTTATGAGCACTCATGAATGTTATAACCATGTCTAATAACTTAGACCTCTACAATCAACTCATCACAGTCTTGATTCATACCTACTTCCAACATATGACCCACTTTTGAGAATTCAAATAATATGATATACCAAACATAATTATTCTGGAAGTCAAAACATGCAAAAGAAATATAGTACACGATTGACAAAAGATAGCAACACTTTACTCATAAATAAACACAACTTTTATTCATCATCAAATGTCAATTACACTTTACAAATTTCAAAAAATATCTAACTACTAAAACTAATATCATCCTTCAGCCCTATGCTCCGAGCATGTTGTAGATGCTTAACCCGACTCAGTCCCTTCGTGTGGGGATCTGTTGGGTTCTCATCTGATGATACCCTATTTGCCACGAGTAGTCCTTCTTCTTTTTGATGTCTGATGAAATGGTATTTTTTGTCGATGTGTCTGGATCTCCCGTGATCCCTTGGTTCCTTGGCTAAGGCAACTTCACTTTCACTATCACAGAGAATTTCCATTGGATCCTTTATAATTGGTATAACTCCAAGATCTCCAATGAAGTTCTTCAGCCATATCGCCTCCTTTGCTGCCTCGCTTGCTACTATATACTCTTATTCGCAAGTTGAATCAGCCACTATCTCCTGCTTGGAACTCTTCCAAGTGATTGCTCCTCCATTTAAGGTAAAGACCCAGCCTGACTGAGATCAGAAATTATCCCTATCAGTCTAAAATCTATCATCACTATACCCTACAACTCTCAAGTCATCACTCCCACTGACGATAAGGACCCAATCCTTAGTCCTCCGTGTGTACTTGAGGATATTCTTTACCGTAGTCTAGTGAGCCTTGCCATGGTTCCCCTGATATCTTCTAACCATGCTCAAGGAAAAGGCTACATCAGGACGAGTACAAGTCATAGCATACATGATAGAGTCTATTGCCGAAGCATAAGGTACTCAACTCATTTATGTTATCTCAGCCTCAGTACTCGGGCTCTGAGTTTTACTCAGTCTGGTATTACACTAGATAGGTAACTCTCCTTTCTTGGAGTCTTGCATGTTGAATCTCTTCAGCACCTTATCCAAGTAGGTACTCTGACTAAGTCCAATTAGTCTTTTACTCTTGTCTCTCAGAATCCTTATCCTAAGAATATAGGCAGCTTCTCCTACGTCTTTCATAGAGAAACACTTCCCAAGCCAGGACTTTACTTTCTGCAAGGTTGGGATGTCATTTCCTATGAGTTGTATGTCATCCACATACAATACCAAAAAGCTAACTACACTCCCACTAGCCTTGACATAGACAGAAGATTCATCTTCACTCCTCGAAAAGCCAAACTCTTTGACTTTCTCATCGAAGCAAATATTCCATCTGCGAGGTGCCTGTTTCAATCCATAAATGTATTTCTCGAGCTTACACACTCTATTAGGGTACTTTGTACTGACAAAACCCTCTAGCTGACACATGTAAACATCTTCAGCCAAACTTCCATTCAGGAAGGCGGTTTTGAAAACTATTTGCCATATTTCATAATCATGAAATGCAGCAATGCCTAACAGAACCCTAATGGACTTAATCTTTGTAACTGGTGAAAAGGTGTCATCATAATCAACTCTCGGAGTTTGATAAAATCCCTTTGCAACCAGTCGTGCCTTATATGTGTATACATTACCATCCATGTCGGTCTTCTTCTTGAAGATCCATTTTCACCTAATTGTCTTACGACCTAGTACATTGTCAACCAAGTTCCAAAATTAATTGGTATGCATGGATTGTATCTCGCTGTCCATTGCCTCTTTCTATTTAGCATACTCGGGGCCTGCCATGGCTTCCACGTAACTATTAGCTTCATCCAGACTTACCAACGTCTCATCACTAATAAGTGTCTCAGCTACCGTAGTAATATGGAAATCATATTAATGCTTAGGTGCATTCCCAACCCTTGTGGAATGCCTCAGAGGTTCATACTTATTAATTGGCTCAACAGGAGTTTCCTCCTCAGGTTGAGTGCTAGGGTTTGAAGTTCCTTCACCACTTGACTCTTGAATTTCTTCAAGGTCAATTTGCCTCCAACTTTTTCCTTGGCTTTTGAGCTCTCTCTCTCTCTCTCTCTCTCTCTCTCTCAAGACACCCCTCCTTGCTACAAACACCACATTCTCACTAGGTCTGTAGAAGAGGAAACCAAACGATTTATGTGGGTAGTCGAGGAAAATAAACCTCTCACTTCGAGGTTCGAGCTTATCCTGAGTCTCACATCTCACAAAAGCCTCGCAACCCTAAATCTTGATGTGGTCTAGTTAGGGAACTTTACCAGCCTACATCTCATGAGGAGTTTTGGCAACTTTCTTTGTAGGGACCAGATTAAGGATATGGGCGGCAGTCTCTAAGGAATACCCCCAAAATGAGATTGGTAGCAAAGCTCGACTCATCATGGAAAGAACCATATCCAACAAGGTTCGATTACGCCTCTCAGCCACACCATTATGTTGTGGTGTCCTGGGAGGTGTCAGTTGTTAGATAATCCTACATTCCTTAAGATAGTTGAGGAACTCTGTACTAAGATACTCACTACCACGATCGCATCGAAGATTCTTAATGTTCTTGCCCAATTGATTCTCGACTTCCTGTTTAAACTCTTTAAACCTTTCAAAAGTCTCTAACTTATGCTTGATTAAATAGACATATCCATATCTACTATAATCATTAGTAAAAGTCAAATAATAATGATTAGCATCCCTTGTGGCAGATTTGAAGGGTCCACACACATCCGTGTGCACTAGATCCAACAAACCTTCACCCCTAGCACAAGAACCAGTGAAGGGTGACTTTTTCATTTTTCCAAGTAAGCATGATTCACAACTATCATCTGACTTTAGGTCAAATGATTCCAAGACTCCATCCTTTTGGAGTTGGCCTATGCGTTTCTTGCTCACATGTCCAAGATGACAATGTCGTAATGATGCTTTATCCAAGTTATTATTATCAGAAGAATCAATACACAACACATTATTTCCTAGATTATCTACAACAGGTACAACTTCATACACACCATCACAAGGTAATGCTTTAAAATAAAGAACATTATTAAAGAAAGCATTTATTCCACTAATTTCATTATCAAAAGAAAAGGTAAACCCTTGTTTGTACAAAGCATGAAAGGAAATAATATTTCTTGCCATTTCTGGCGAATAACAACATTTATTCAAATCTAAAGTAAACCCACTACTTAGCAACAAACAATAAACTCCAATCTTG
Organism: Lactuca serriola; assembly: GCF_051521515.1. Taxonomy (NCBI): domain Eukaryota; kingdom Viridiplantae; phylum Streptophyta; class Magnoliopsida; order Asterales; family Asteraceae; genus Lactuca; species Lactuca serriola. The sequence goes on along the minus strand of NC_136412.1, from coordinate 30,536,782 downwards.
GTGATAGGTGAAGCTTTCCTATTCCCCATGATAAAGTTTATCTTTCCATGCTCCACGTTCTCACTTCTTCTTAGTCCCTGCAAATCAGAACATATATGAATACCACAACCTGTATCAAGGAACCAAGAGTTAGAATGGGGTGAGTTATTAGATAGAATAGTGTAAATACCTGCATGGTTGGGTTTAGCTTTCGCATCCTTCACATCTTGTTGGTACTTTGGGCAGTTCCGCTTCCAATGCGACTTTTCATGGCAATATAAGCATTCAGCGTCTTTTGGGTCAGAAGAAGGAATTACGAAACCTTTCTTGGTTCCACTTGAAGAAGATACATCAAGGGTCCTAGCCTTGGCACCCTTCGAAGAGCTCTTCCTCTTCTTCCAACTACCTTTCCCGATTGCCAAGACAGGAGCAGAGTTTGGAGTAGGAGTAGGAGTGTTAACAACTGACTTACCTTTAAGACTCGATTATGCAGTCTTTAGGAGTCCTTGAAGTTTGCTGAGTGTGACATCTTCCTTATTCATGTGATATGTCATGCGGAATTGATTATATCAAGAGGGTAAGGAGTGCAAAATGATAACTATTGCAAGCTCCTCGGGGAATTTCACATTAAGATTCAGCAAACGGTCCACATACCTTTTCATTTTCTGCATGTGGCCCGTGACGGATTCTCCGTCCTTCATCCTGGTTGTTATCATGGAGGAGATTATTTCCTACCGCTCTTGAAGAGAACTCTAATGGTATCTTTCCATCATATGTTGGTCCATCTCAAAAGGGTAGCAGTCCTCATAGGACTTCTGGGGTTCAGTTGTCATGGTATCCATCATGATGCAAGCCACTTTTGTGGCATCTCTTTCATGAGTCTGGAAGTCAGCGATCTCATGGGGAGTAGCAGTGGACTCATTTATCTCCTTAAGCTCCTTATCGAGGACATATTCCTTTTACTCGTAGCGAGTCACCATCCTGATGTTCCCGATCCAATCCATAAAGTTGGAAACATCGAAGATGACTCTCCCACATAGGTACATGAGGGAAAAGAAGCCAGTAGGGTTTGAGTCAGAAGCAATGTTTTTGGAAGACATCTGAAAAGAAGAGAACAAGATTAGTTTAGATATAAAGAGAGTCCTTATTAAAACACCCAAATGTAATATCAAGGCTAGGATCCAATCACAATATATCATAACTTAGAAGAGGTATGCCGTAATCTAAGCTATAACATATTTGAAAGGTAGGTGAATGACGATTCAGCAATTTCCACCATGAAAAACGAAATAGAAATATTAGGTTTTTAATTAGTTCTTAAAAATTCCAAGATTCTTTTTGAGATTCAATGAACTTTGCAAAGGTATGTTTCAATATCGAGTGTGCCCTCCAAGTTTTGTGACTGGGATACCGAGAATCACAAAACGAGGGGTGAAGTAACCATGCAAATTACTTGGTACCCTTAGAGTTCATCACTCAAACGATGTGCCAGTTAACCACACATGCTCCACCGATACTATGATAAACCTTAAGTCACCCTTTACCTACCTTGTTAAGTCCAAGTTAGTGTGCTGGTTAACCGCACATGATCCACAAACGACTTAATCAAAGTGTAAAGTGTAATTTCATGGATTAGCACCTTATTCACATTTTTCCAAAAGTAACTAAGATTGGGAATTTAATAAAACATTTAGTTACTTTATAATATTCATCATACTTTTAATGAGAATTTATAAGTCCTTGTCCTACCCATTCGGCTAACGACCCTCCACCGATCAAGGAAGCGGTGGGTGAGAGTGGACATCCATTAAGCCACCATTCTATAGGCAACAACCTTATACCCCCCCTTATAGACCGGATTCAAGAATGAAGCTTACTAATGGTAAGACGACTTGATCTTATACATATACATATATATATATATATATATATATATATATATATATATTAACTTATAATATTATAAAGTATAAGGGTTGATTTTTAACTTTGAAAAATCTAGGGATTAGAACCAAAGCTTATTAAGTGACTTTACATGTTCCAAAACTAGACGGAAAGTTTTGTAACTTTACAAAACCTTTCAAATTCATAACTTATGAGTTATTAAAATGAAGACTCTCCATTTTATAACTTATGTGTTCTTTTATTGGTTTTTAACACAAAGAGACTTTTGGTTATCCATAACTTGAGGACAAGTTATGGACTCCATTAAAACACATAAAGATCATGAATTAAACATTTAAACAAGTAATTCATATGATCTATCAAAAAACTCATAAGAACATGAATATTCATATCAAAGTTTCAAGAACATATGAGCACATAAGATCATGAAAAATTGATATTAGTCATTGTAAATGGATTAGAACAACCATTACACCATCTAAAACAAGTTTTACAACACCAAAATAGTTTAGGGTAATGTTTCTAGTCCATTTCCAGCAGCAAAAATCGAAATTATGCACCCTACATGGCCAACTCGTCGAGTGCACGAACTGACTCGCCGAGTTGGTTGCATTTTCACTTGGACTTGTCGAGTCCTCCCCATGTACTCATCGAGTCCCTTGTGCAGACAGCTCAAAAATCGATTTTTTACACTATTTTGCATCATGTATTAACAAACAAGTCTTGGCTCTGATACCACTGATGGGTTTTGTGTTGGAATAGTGTCTAAGGCTGCAACTATATTAGGCAAGTATTTGACCCGATTGTGCATGGTTCTTTTGGGTTGCCTTCACCATAGCAACTTGATAGGATGATTTATTAAGAGAGAATAAATATTATTAATATATTATGAGAATAATATAAAGAATAATAATATTGTTATTTGATTAATATAGGTCATAAATTAATTAGTATTAATTTGGTGACTTAAAGAGATTAATTAAATAAGAGGGTATAAACTATCAATTGTTTGATAGTTACACTTTAGACTGTAAATCCTTATTGGATAGGGCTTGGACGAATTCTAGAGCTAAGGATAGCTCAAAATCGTCCAAGGCTATCTATGGTAAGGATATGGATTGCTTTAAGAGAAGATTATCCAACTAAGGTTTAAGTTGTAACCCTTAAGGAGTCTACAAGTATAAATAGACCCCATGGCTTAGGGAAATCGACACCTCATTGAGAATAGAGAACCCCTGGCCGATTTCCTCCTAGCCTCTCTCTCCCAAATCATCTTCTTTTCTATTTGGTGTTTGTAAGCCATTAGAGGAGTGACAATTGTGACTCTAGAGCTCCAAGACAACAAGATCAAACAAGAGATTCAAAGGTATGCTTCTAGACCTGATTTTGTATTGTTCTCATACCTAATTAGTCATTAGAAGTCTTGGATTCAAAGCATGTTTAATTAGAAAGCCTAGATCCAAGCATTAGGGTTCTGCATGCGCACATAGGATAGTTCTTATGGCTAAAACCCATCAGTGGTATCAGAGCCTAGCTTGGTTTCTATTAAATTCTTGCTTGTTTGTTTGAAACTTAACTGCAAAATTCGATTTTTGTGTTTTTGAGTCATGGACTCGGCGAGTTCCATAGTGGACTCGGCGAGTTGGCCAGACTCGGCGAGTCCAAGCGTCAGGAAAGGCCAAGTTCGGGATTTCTTCATGATTATCTGATGGAAACTTACCTTAATCATATTAGATCAACCCTAATCTGATTTTTTGATATATATGACTATAATCTTGATCTAATTAAAGATATTTATCAACTAATAAAATATTTAATTTCCTTATATGATAATTAATTAATTATTTTGATTAAATTGGTAATTATCTTGCAAGAAATCTTGAATAAATCAAATATAGATAATTAGGAAATTAATTGTTAATTAGAATTATTTGTTATTTGATCCTCCATGTTTTAAATGTTTAAAACTTGTCCTCACGTTTTGAAATTTATGTTTTGTGATTAAAAGTTTTAATTTAGACAATTTAAATTTCAAACCCTAAGTTTTTAAATGTTTAAAATACAACCCTATACTAATATAATATTACAAGATTAATATATATATATATATATATATATATATATATATATATATATATATATATATAACTAAAATGCTAGTCTTACCGTTAGTAGGCCTCATTCACGAAGTCGATCTATAAGGTGGGTATAAGGTTGCGGCCTATAAAATGGCGCTTAATGGGTGTACACTCACACCCACCGCTTGCATGATCGGTGGAGGGTCGTTAGCCGAACGGGTAGGATAGGGCAACCTCATCCTCTCATTAAAAGTATAATATGAAATACAAAGTAACTACACAATTTAAAAAAAAAATCCCCAATCTTAGTTACTTTAGGAAAAGTGAATTGATACAATCCCATGAAATTACACGTTGCACCCTTGCTAAGAAGTTAGTGGAGCATATGTGGTTTACCGGCACACTAATTGGTTCTAAGCAAAGGTGGCAAAGGGTGATTCATTGTTTATCATAGTTCGATGGAGCGTGTGTGGTTTACCGGCACATCGAATAGGTGATCGTTACAATGAAGGCACCATGTGAATTTGCATGGTAATTCACACCCGCTTTGTGATCCTCGGTATCCAAGCATTAGGGTTTTGCATGCGCACATAGGAAAGTTCTTATGGCTAAAACCCATCATTTTGTGCATTCTAACACCCCTAAGTGTACATGCAACGCTAGAAAACCTTGGATCTACATTTGTCTAAAATACATGCAAAATATGATTTCCAAGGTTCATAATCCTATCTAGCATACATGGGGAACTTTTAATCTAAAATATTGCTAGAATTGCATACCTTGTAGTTGATTTGATTCCTTGAAAATCTTGAGAGCCTAGCACCCAAAGTGTGATGCCTCAAATGCTTCACACAACACCAAATGTTTTGGAATAACTTTAGAGAATGTATAACACTAGTAAAATCGGCCTAGCCCTCTCTTGTTCTTAGTGTAGCCAATTTTGGTGAATAATATTCCTTATATACTGTGTCACATCTAGGGTTACACCATGTAAACCCCAATGTGACATGACTCTTCATTTCCATGACCCATGGGTTTGTAACTCCCATGGAGCATCCATGGAGCATCCTATGGGTTTAACCCAACTTGATAATCCATGGAGCCTTTTAGCCCACTATACAAGTTCTAAATGATTTACATAATCAACCCATATATTTAATTAGTTATCTTTTTGATCACTTAATTAATTCCAAATTAATTCTTGATCAATACTAATTAAATAATACTATTAATATATTAGAACTTATAATATATTAATAAACCACAAGGGTTATTTCTCTCATTAAATCTATCCAAATGCATGATGCCATGCAACCCAAATGGACCATGTCGAGTCGGGTCAAGTACATACCAAATATAGTTATGGACTTAGACACCTTATCTAACATAATTTTCCAACAATAATAGTTTCCACTTAAGCATTAAGATGACACCTTATCAAGCTTTGTATGGATAGAAGTGTCGAACGTCATCATGTTGGCTTCAAGCTGGAGAAAAGAAGTTTATGGAAAAGATGTTACCAGCTTAGTATCGTCAACAGAGCTATGCTGACAAGAAAAGACCAAGGTTTTGAAAACCAGACCGGACATCGAACCGTTTATCTTACTGGTTTGATGGTTCAATTGGTTCGACCGGTTGGATCGGTCCTAAAAACCAAGGTTTTGAAAACCAGACCGGACATCGAACCGTTTATCTTACTGGTTCGATGGTTCAATTGGTTCGATGGTTCAATTGGTTCGACCGGTCCTAAAAACCGGATATATATATATATATATATATATATATATATATATATATATATATATATATATATATATATATATGTGTGTGTGTGTGTGTGTGTGTATGTTGTGTTTAAAAGAATAAATTATATGTACATGTGTGTTTTATATATGTATATATCTACATTAAATAACATAATGTGTGTTTTACATTACGTAGTTGTGTAAAAATGTCTAAATAATTAAATATATGTAATGTAATTTTGTGTTTAACGTAAAATAATAAATAATGTAAATATGTTTAGTATGTATGGATATTGTAAGAGAGGTAGTAGTAAAGTAATATGGAAAAGTTGTATTTGAGGCATCCCACATCCGTGGGTGAAAAAAAAATAGACGGAAAATAGAGTCTATAAAAAGGAGTGCTTAGAAGATCAAGCCAAGTATCTTTTCTCGCTGCCGGCTCCTTTGAGTTGGCTTGCTCCTTTGAGAAGAGTATATGAAAAAAACCTAGCTTGTTGAATAAACCGGTTTTAGTTCCGGTTGAACCTATCTGGTTTTTTACAGTTTTTATCTAAACCGTCGGTTTTTAACAATTTGCAAACAAATGGAGTAAAAAACTGCTAACATGGCTGGTTCCCGGTTGAACTGGTCCAATCGGCCGGTCTGGTCCGGTTTTCAAAACACTCGAAAAGACAACTATTTGTAACACCGTAGTTTCAAGACAATTTTTCTTTTAAAAAATTATAATTCTTAACACATATTTCACAAAACATCATTTATTAAAATCACAAAACATAGCTCCAGGTTTAATAAAATATGTAATCACAGATCCTCTTAACTCTTTCTCTGGTGTGTACAATCAATCTGGTGCCGTCCTGCGATCCAGATAAGAAAAACCTGAAACACGTAACACATAACATGTTAAGCACGAAGCTTAGTGAGTTCCCTAAAATACCACATACAACACAAATTAGCCACTCGAGGCTATAACTCTGTTTAACCCTCTGGTCAATGTGTCTCAATGGGACCCTCCAGTCCCATAACTCTGTGGACCCTCTGGTCCTAACTCTGTAAACTCTGAAACATACATAGCATAAATCACATAGAAATAATGCAGTGTATCACATCATATAAATAGCATACAAAATACTCTGTCACATAACTCTAATGACCACTCTAGGTAAAGTATAGTGAGAAGACTCACATCGGTTGAAGAACCGCTCCTATAAACACTGCTGCCACGCATCGGCCTCTAGCTCTGTGCCAAACCCACAATTATCTCAATTAGGAGCTAAGTCCAACCTCTCACTTATTTGGGTCTAAAGAAAGCCATCTGCCAGCCCATTAATGCCCCGAACCCATTGGGCCCACCGAGGCCCAATAGTAAATGGGCCCACACACGGCCCAAAACCCAAACAAAAAGGCGAGCCCAACTCAAGGGCCCAAAGCACATATATACACTTTTCTGGTCCAAGACTCTAATGCACGAAGCCCAAACTCGAGGCCCAACACTCAAGGCCCAAAACATAACTCAAAAGCCCACGGAAGGAATAACGCGAGGCATACCTCCTTGGTACGCTCAACGTACTCAGGCACGCAAGAACTGGTCGGGGACCTCAACCCAGTATGCGGGGCGTACTGGAATTACGCCTTGCATACTCTCAGTTTTACTTGTCCAAGTTTCTAGGTCTTAATCCGTTAAGACCTTAACTCATCTCTTAGATCTGGACTTCCTAACATCTCTTACTCCATAAAGTTGACGACTTTAGGCCCTAGGATGGCTGATAAGGTCACAACACATGAAAGACTTACTTTCTTAACCCAAAATGAACATATCTCATGCATGGGTTGAATATCATGATCAAGATCTCATTTTTATGGTTCCCCACCACTAAATACGCTTCAAAGGACAGGTCGTTTAGCTCTGGACTTCACCAACTCACAAAGTTCAAATATTGGGACATAAAACCCTAAAATGGACCATACTAAGTATGGATAAAAAAGAATGGGAAAGCTTTGAAAGTTTTACCTTCAAATGATGCTCTAGCCCCAAGAAAGCTCAGATCCAAGGCCTGGACTTCAACTCCATTCTCTTTCATACTCCTTCTTAACTCCAAAGAGCCCACAATAACACATACAAACTCAACATGGCCACCCACAAGCTCAAGAACGATTATTAGGTTTGAGAAGGTTTAATGGCTGAGGAAGGTGACCAGAAATGAGACCATCTCATCCTTTAAATAGGGAAACCACTTGAATTAGGGTTTTCCTTTAGCGCCTAGTACGCCCAGCGTACCCACTCGTACGCCCACCATACTAGGTGGTCCTCGCGTCCAATCTACGCTCATAGGTATGCGAAACGTAACCATACTTACGCCCAGCGTACCCGATGCCACTCATTTCTCCATAAGGACTCAACTTTCCATAACTCCTAAACTATCATAGCTTCATTGATATAACTTTAGATTCTCAAGATCCTCATTTCTACGGACAGGTGACGAGATGCCTTATGATCCCAGCAACTCGCCACAACCCGAGACTTCCTCATGCCCGGCTCATGGCCCACGAACCCTAATCATGGACAATCCAAAACGGGATGTTACAATTCTCCCTCACTTAATTACATTTCGCCATCGAAATCGCTTCTTATCAACACTTAGATTGAAACCAAAAACCCAGAAGTACAAAAAGAAAGACCTCATATCTCACCACCATCTTCACATGGATGCCTGAGTCCAAACATGAACTCCCGAAACCAGAACCAAAATCGAACCCTCTGCCACTAAGATGCCCCTTTCTGACCTTCCCAAAATCGAAAACTCTAGTCGCCTAGCCCGCCGCGAAACCGCCCACTCATGTTATCGCCATGATAGTCGCCATTTGACCCTCGTACCCTGATAACTCACTGCTCCTCTGATTTCTCCAGACAAAATTCGACAATCGGCTATCGATCCTCATACCAATGTACCAAACAATCTGGATCACGCCCCAAGGAACAGAAGGGTTCACATCCCAACAGGGCTCATTCACTGAACTGCTATACCAACCCATCCGAACCGTGAATTTTCAACATTCTGCCCTCAGACACAAGAGAATAACCATCTCTCAGAAGTGTCCTCAGATATAGAAATAACTATAAGCCTCAGCTCCATTTCACAAACCCCCTTAACATTGTGCACCAGGTCTGAATTCGACCCAACCGATGAATCCCCAAGGTCCATTGCATTATCTCAACCGTCTCAATGGCTCCCTTCCCATAATAACTACCTCAAATCATTATGACACGCAAGTCATGAAGTTCACTTTACCCCAAGCGAATGCTACACTCCCAACTGAAGGTCGACTCAGCCCCGACCTATGTCGTTCACTGCTCATAATTCTAGGCATCTCGCAGTACTTCCCGTACACGAGTACTGACCTACATAGGTCTAAGGCATCAGAAGATAATCAATACCCCACCCCCTTTAATACGGAATCCATCTCTGATTCCGACACCTCATTCCACCTTCTCAATACACCGCTAGAATCAAACTTGACTCGAGAGTCTAGTCTGGCTCAAAAATTGAAACCACTCGTCCCAACGGACATTCAACTCGTGACCCATGACCCGCAACCCACGTGCACTTCACTTGACCAAATTCTCCGGATTGTGATGTCCACACCTTACATAGAATATAATGATTCCCGGTCATTGAGGAGACCCCGGTCTCACCCCTGGTCTGACCACCAGACTCCCAAGAACTCGTAAATTAGGGCTATTCAAGCCTAAATCCCTTCTGCGTCATGCTCTAAACAAGAGTGCTTCATCATAACAGCCTCTCGCTAACTAGTGCATACTATGGCTCCCTATAGCATCAAAACACCCTCCTCTATGACTAGTGAGTACTACGGCTCCCGTAGCATCACAACACCCTTTCTCTGACTAATGAGTACTACGGATCCCCGTAGCACAACAACACCCTCTCTCTGACCAGTGAGTACTACGGCTCCCTGTAGCATCACAACACCTCTCTTTGACCAGTGAGTACTACGGCTCCCGGTAGCATCACAACACCCTCTCTCTGACTAGTGAGTACTACGGTTCCAATAGCATCACAACATCCTCTCTCATCACTAACTCGTTGAACAACAACTCTTCACGGTCTCACCCCGCTAACTCTTACCACTTCCCAATATCACTCTCAGATCAATGCCACACTGCGATCATTACTCATACCTTACAGATCATCTATAGATAGGTGCACTCACACCCATCCAGGCTAAGCAACACTACATCGGACGATCACCGTCGCGAAAAAACCCATTTTTCTCGCTGCAATTCACATTCCCAATTAAATCCCTTTGATGTCAATTAGCTGAATGGCCCCCCACCAAAACCATAGACACTCGATACCCCACTTGGCATATCAAGCTCAAAACTCAAAATAATCTGAGATTTAGGACGTTGAACTCGGATACCCCGGAATACTCCATCTTCCAAATTAAAACATAGAGAAATTGCCAACGACTCAAAACACGAAGATGACAATCTGAAACTTTCTCCTCTATTGCCCAAAACTCATGCCATAATACTCATAATGACTATGAATTTGGTTGACTAATCAACTTATGCCCTTCCCAAACTGCATAACGGCCCAAACATTGAACTAGCGTTCCTCAACCAACGAACTACCCCACGAGCCAATCACCTTGATTTCATCATTATAACCTTAAAGAATTCCTATCCACCATAAGGTCTCCGATCGATGGCCACTTGCCGTGGAGACATTCATCCTTTACCAAACACATGCCACATGCATTACCTCACTCTGTACCTCGCTTCAAACACCAATAACCCTGAGCGCATGAATCCACACCGCAGGTCTCTATATCCAGATCTCTAACCGATCTCGAACAAATATCAGATCCCCTCAACAAAATACCTGGTCCTCCCCCACTTAGGGTTTGAACCATCACCAATTGGTGCACCAACATTCGATCTCACAGACTGTCTCCACAAGTAACATTGCACCCGAATCCCGCAAGGTGCCATGCAACGCTCGATGATCTCCCTGACAGAGATCAAACAACTCCAAGCACCCGAATCTCATAGGAATTCCTCGGAACTTACTATCATGACTGCCTCTAGTCATTCATAATCTCACATCATACCATCACCGGATCTCCCAAGTGTCCAGTATTAACCCTGACTCCTAATATAGGAATAATGAATTATCATGCTCCACATCCTCGACTTCTCGCCCAATGCTCCGACACATCCCTTATCATAAGAGTAGAAACTACATTTCCACTATCTCTATGCCCATCAAGGAAAATAAGAGTCACCGCCCTGATATACTCCTCTTGATCGCCTAACGCTGCAGCTAACACATGCCCTACCATACTCAAATAGGGTGTATCCTGGTCCTTCACCATCTCAGTCCCCACTGACATCCTGCTCAGGCTATATCATTTCCTCACAACAGAGCTACTGCCAGACACTCAACTTGAAGGTCACCATCAGTGTGATCCCATAGGGCTCACCCCCAACCCAGAAACCAAAACCCCAACACCTCTTACGTCTCCTTCAGGAAAAGGAAATAGCACCACTCGGGTCACAAAATTTGACATCTCTACTATCGGTCGGCTGCCGGCTCAAACCGTATTCTTCCATAAAGCACCGTCCCTACTCAACTTTGAGTCTTGCGACACTAATGGCATATCACCAACAATCCCTCGGAGCTAACTCGATTCCCATACTAAGGAATGCTCCACCGAAACTCGTTCATCCTGACCTCCTGGACCCATACTCTTTCACATTTGACCTTGGTCTAGATAATCCACTACTAGAAAAACAGCCTTTTACGACGCTCATTGCGCGTCGTAAAAGGCTCAGACGATGCGCTAATGCGCGTCAAGGAAGGCCCTGTCATAAAGAGAGACGACGCGCTTTTGCGCGTCGTCTATAGACGACGCGCATTTACGACGCTCATTTACGACGCGCAATTATGACGCGCGTTTACGACACGCAATGCGTATCAAGGAAGGCCCTATCATAAAGGAAGACGACACGCATTCGCGTGTCGTAACCTTACGACACGCGTGTTAATGATACGTAATGCGTATCAAGAATGCCCCTGTCAAGAAAGGCCATGTCATAAATGAAGATGACACACATTTTTGCGTATCGTAAATTTAAATATTTAAAAAATATATATTTATATATTTATTAATTTTTAAATTAAATTTGCATTTAATGTGTCATAATAGAAATAAAATACCATATACAAAAAAATACAATCCATTGAATAAACTTTAATGTCATACAATTCTAATTCTTACAATATATAAATTTGCATTCATCTAATCTACTCTATGTTTCATACTAACAATTGAAATGAAGAATACAACACTTGCATTTTCAGCATCTTATCTCTTTCAGCTTGAGCTTTCTTTTCCACTTCTAACTCGAGAGCTATTCGCTTTCATCAACCCTCTAAACACAACACAAAATCACTTGTCATTTTCATTCGCTTTCCAATTTCCGTTGTGTGTTTTCCTATTTCCTTAGTTTGTGTACAATGGAGTAAGCAAGTGTGTATTGAAGCACCTTCCATGTAATAGTACCCCCTTGACCAATACTAGTATCAGAACATAAAGCACCTTTATACACAAAAAACAACAATAAGTCAACAAAGAGTCAACATGTTAGTTGCAACCTTGTTTCTTCTTCTTCTTTTGAACTCATCTCTTGCAACCATTGCTCTAAGCCTACTCTGAATAGATACAACAACTCCTTGTCAAAACATGTACAACCGGTTTCAATCAAGACACTTAATCAATCAAAAACTTCAACAATTAATTTATTTCCTTATTAAAGTTAGTTCTTTTACAGCTATATGTTTGAAGATATAAAGAAAAAAAATGTCAAAGGAGAATAAGGAAATACTGAATGGTAGAACCTCATTACTGTTATGCACACAATTATTCAAACCAGACTGCCAAATTCCAACAACTTCTCCAACTATTCTGTTTTCAATCCTGTCAAGCACAATTTTTTCACAAGTAAGGCAAAAGCATTGAAATAAATAAAAGTGGGCTTCTTGAATTATCCTTCACTATAATAAATAGATAAAAATTGTATAATGAAAGAAATACACACACACACACACGAAGGGCCCCTAATCACCTGTAGCTTGCTAGGTTGGTCAATCTAACGGTAAACAAAGAAGACTCATACATCAGATGCTCGCAACATTCTCGGTTCATCTTCGCTTCCTAGCTTCAAATATATATCTTGACCAAGTCTATTGGTGAATGTCATAAATGGACGCACACTGAATGCGAGCATAAAAAACAAGTATGTGTAACAAAAAAAAGTTAAATACCACTTTCTTGAACCCTCATTTGTGCCTGCACCCTTTGCATTCTTTGAAGTTGTTCCAGACTTTGTTGTTGCTTAAGGAGAAGTGATCTAATCAGTATGTTCACTTGATCAGTCTTTATAAGCTGACTTTATAAGTTATTTGAAATTTTTGTCATGTAATTCACATATAGTAAAGATAATTTTGTTAAAGATGACCTCTCGGTGTTGTGTCATGATCAGTGATGATACATTGCTACTTCTTTCATTCAATCCAAACCATTATTAAGGAAACCAGAGATCAAAATCCAGCATTCAACTACACAGAAACTGCTCAAAATGAAGCACGTATGCACAGAAAATGAGAACAAAATTAAATTAAATTAAAAAAAGTGAAATACCAATGAAATTGTATGTCACTAATACCTTGTGTGTCTGTAAAATAGGATCATTCACAGTCAACCAGCTGTCTCTCCATAAACTGAAATACAATGAACACTTTATTCTCAATGTTAAAAAACTTAAAGATCCTTCATGTTGTGTATGCATGTGTTTGTGTGTGTGTGTGTGAGAGAGAGAGAGAAAGAGAAAGAGAAGACCAAAATACCTTGGATAAAGAACATAACCATGCCCATTCCTCTTTCACATACCTTGTAATCATCTCTCTTTTCTTTTTCTACATTTGTTTGTTTGTTTGTACTTTGTACATAAATTTGACTTCAAGGTGGTCAATAAGATGTGTGGGTGGGGTTTCCACATAACAGTGCAGTAGGAACTCAAAACATACTCTCGGGAAATAAAAACATCTACAGCAAAAACATCCTTCCTTCCTTCTGTGTGCAGATTTAGATTGACCACCACATACTTTGTTTTGATATTGTTAGCAGCAGCTAGTATCGTCTACTCAGATTGTCCCTGGTGTAGAAAGGATGTCATAATGTTGCACGTTTTGTTACCCTCTCTAATGGATCATATCTTAATAGCCCTTGAAACAGATGAATCAAATCCCCTGCTAAATGCTCTACATGTTGCATTATCAAATTCTGCATCATCTACATCACACACACAACTAACTTAGAATCCCATTATTCACCAAAAAACAGATGAGAAAGGATCTATATGAATTATTATATAATGATAACCTCTTTTTGTTGACTTGATGCTCTTTCATCTTCAAGATCTTTTATTTGTGCTTGAAGTTTCCTGAGATTTCATGCCATCAAATATACCATTACCCAATTAAATCCAAAAGAAAAAAAGGATCCTTGATTTTATTCATCAAATCATGAATAAAATCATGGCTAAGAAAGAAAAGTACAGATGCTTGGCTTTTGACAGGTGTCAGTGAGGCAATTGAAGGACCCGATGGAATGGACAAGTGTTACCTAGGTCATCGAAGAACTTGGCTGGGAAATAATGAGTGTGCCAAAATTAGATCTGTGGACACACGCAAATTGAATCAGCCAGGGTATTGGCCCATGAATGTTAAAGAGAAATCAGGCCCATGTGAAGTTAAATCTAGGAAAACAAAAGTAACCCAGTCGGCATCAATATCGCCCAATCGTATCAGTGCCTCACCCTTACCGCCGTGCAATTCTACATCTTCCTCATTCTATCGAGAAAGCTTGTCTACAGATACTTCATTAAAGATGAGCAAGGAAAATATTCACACTAGCATTGACATTATTGGAGATGTCGACTCCAACAAGTCTACAACCACCTACAAGCTGGGAGGTATCAAGAAGGAAGCCTTCAACTTAATCGATAAGGATGGCTACAGTTGCATCACAACAAAGGAACTTGGAACAATTATGAAATTGCTTGGGCAAAATAGAACTGAAGTTGAACTTCAGGATATGATCAACGAATTAGAAGTAGAAGGTAATGGAACCATCGATTTCCCAAAATTTCTAAACCTGTTAACAAGGAAGATGAACACTCAAAGGGGTGCAATATTCACAGAGATAAAGAATAATGTTAACAAGATAGCTAAATGGACCACTCCAGCAATTGTGACTAGTGCTAACATGATGAGAATGGGTTATACAACCAGGGTTCATCCTTGTGATCATTTTGATTTGGTGATATTAGCAATTGTTGGAAACAAGCAGAAGGGAATTGATGGTCAGATTGGATCAAAATTTGATGATCAGTTTACCCCGCATGAAAAGTTTCTCCTGTTACCATTGAATCTTAAAATAGCAAAACTCAAAGAAAAGCTCACAACCAGCCGGGAAATACAAGCATCACTGGTGGAGATAGAAGATAGAAATGCTTCATTTAATGGGTTACCAGAATGGATTGGTGCCTTTGAGGTAAGTTTTGTTTTGAATAAACTCATTGGTGTAAGCTACAAGTTCGAAGATACCAGATCAGGGGATAAATTAACAAAAAAATATAGAGAATTCGTGTTGCATTTTGAGATCCCGGGAACACCATTCAAGATTTATGGCAAGGCAAAGGGCAAGACAAAGAGGTCACCAAGGAGCGTTTGGATGCTATACACAATTTCATCCACCTTGAGGACAAGGTGGTTCTTTTGGGGTGGGGTATTGTTATGCATCAACTTTTGCAATATATGATAGATAAGGGCAATATGGGAAATTCAACAAATAAAAGGACATTAGGGACAGTTTAGGTATTTTATATTATTTAGTTTGTAATGTCAGATAGTATAAGTAGAGGGTAGTTTTCCAGATTTGTTCTCTATTTTTGTAATCTTCCATACCATCACAAATTGGATTGTAGTTTTTTCAATTTATAAAGATGCCAGAGGCTAGGATTGAGGCAAGGCAGAACTACAATGGTTATGGTTGTGTGTTGGTGCAGAGATTGGGAGTTTTAAAAGTGGGATTTGTGTCCATCCTATTAAATAAAACACCTAAGAAAGTGTTTGACATGAGTTGTAATCATACCTTGTAATCAGGCACTTTCACATACTCCGGAGACACGAGAAGTATGTTTTATGTACCTGAATGATACAAGAATCAATCAGATTAGTCAATATATATAATGATATATTACAAACAATTAGATGTAATTTGTTCATAAATTGTACTCACCTTCTCCCATTTTCCCATGAATCTTATCTGCAAGTCATGCAATCAAACAAAGAAAGAAAAGAATTAGTCTGTACAAGTTTAGCTGTTTAGGGTTTATAACTTATAAATATCAGATTATGTCAAATAAAGTTTTTATAAACTCGAGATGTGGGATTTGGAAATGATTATCGGATTATTTCAAATAAAGTTTTATTGTATAGGTTTAGCTGTTTAGGGGTTATAACTTATAAATATCCAAGAAATGAATATTTGATTCTAATTATTCACCAAATCATTTTCAAATGCCATCTCCTGATTAAATAAAATAAAAAGCATAAATAGATAATAAATAATAATATAAGCACTATGATGTTGGTAAATTTAAAGAAGAAAAGGGGAGCAAAGGCAAGAGGTGTATTACATGAAGCTTGGTGTGAAAAGCTTCATAATAACAGAGTCTTCAAATACAGGGCCATTTGGGATAGCATACATGAATCTTTGCATATTCTTCACCACTACACAACAGTTGTAATAAGTACTTCCTACTTTGACCTTGATTCAAATGAAAGTTATTAAAGATCAAGATCAATCTTTATCTTGGTAAGAATGATAAAATAGTGAGTCTTATATAATTACTCAAGCGTTATAATACATATGTACAGGGTCAACTGAGATGTAACTGAATTAGCTAAAATACCTTCCCAAATAGAATGATATTGCCAGCATTAGAGCCAAAAAACTCCTCATATGCATCGAGCATGTAGAAAGGAAGAGATCCATCAAGTTCCACCAGAAATGGTGGTTTTTCATCAGAATATACACCAGGAACGATCTCAGCATTCAAATAAGAGCTTATGTTCGTCTTCAATCCCAATGTTGCACTGAGAGTTGGATCCTTTTCCACTTTAATTTTAACATTTAAAGTCCAACCGTCGGCCTCCTTCATCACTGGCTCAACTTTCAGTTCACTATTGTCCTTAGATGTTTCAACTTTACTTGTCACCACCGGTGGCTCCTCCACAACACCCAAATCTGTTTCATTTTTAGGAAATTCTAGCACTTCCTCCCTTCTTCTATTACGTCGTGTTTATGCAAACTATTTGATGATGGAGTATTCACAGCCACCACACTTGGAAATCTGAAAAGACCAAAACTTGTAGTAAGATGAAATTGAATACAGATCGAGCTCAGATTGGTACGTATCTCTTCAAAATATGCTTCCCCGTTACGCTAATCCCACCGCTATTCCACCAATAGCTCCGGCAACAGCCGACTGTTGTCATGGTGGTCGTCGTTTATGATGCGATTTGAAGATAACGGTTGGTAAGACATGTCGTAGTTAGGGCTACAATTAGGGTTTCGATCTTTCAAGAATCTGATTCCAAGAGAGAGAGATGTTTGATGATACTGAAGATGAAGATGAGGGATCTAGGGCTTTTTCTTGCTAAGTAGAAGAGGCGGGGGATTAACTTTTTGGGATTCAATAGGCGGGGGTAATTTTCGTCGATTTCATTTCCCGCCTAAAACGCATGTTTCACTTAAAAATTATAAAGTGACACATTTACATGACGCACATTTTATGAAAGGCGCCCTCTACATTTCTTTTTTTTCTTTTCTGACACTAATTTTAGGGCGCGCACAAATGCGTGCCCTCTATCCTTCAGATTTTGCAAAACTGACATTATCTTTTAGGGCACTTACAAATGCGCGTCGTCTATTAGCGAGTGTCATTGTTTGCGCGTCATTAAAGGTCTATTTTCTTCTAGTGATCTCTGCGGAATAACCGGTAAAACCAGAAGCACTGACCGCCACATATCTTGGTGCTCGAACCATGATATCACCTCTCAATCTGCTACCTAGAACCTCTGGAACACTCCCTGCATCGAGTATGGGTCCTTTACTTTCATTAGTACGAGCCCATACTACCTACCACATCTACCCATACTCTCTACACAGACCATCCCAGATTCCCTAAGTAGCGGCTCAACCTTCTCATCACCAATCTCAACACGCGTGCTTCCTCCCCATCAAAATGCTTTACTCTGTCATCGTACCAATCTAACTAAGGTTAATTCCTAGGCTCTTCCTAGGTTCTCACACTTCTCCGCCATCAGCTGCTGAGAAACTCCTTATGATGCCAGTCATCTACCTCCTGAATATCGTCACATTCACTTGGTAGTTGACTCCCATCATCGGAAGTTCCACAAAGCACGAAGCAAGCAGCATTCGGGCGTCGAATAAACACATATAACCCGCCCTAGGTGATAACTCCACTAGCTCTACTCATACCCAAAAGATAT
This sequence comes from Lactuca serriola, assembly GCF_051521515.1. Taxonomy (NCBI): domain Eukaryota; kingdom Viridiplantae; phylum Streptophyta; class Magnoliopsida; order Asterales; family Asteraceae; genus Lactuca; species Lactuca serriola. The sequence continues at coordinate 30,518,413 of NC_136412.1, read as the reverse complement.
CACCAAACTCTGAAACTCTACCCCCGCGGGTATCTGGAAACTCTCTCGGAAGGCTCCACCAATGCTTATCTAGGTATCTCTCCTAGATTACTCCTCTACTCTAATCCCTCTCTACAAGGATTCCTGCTGCATGCTCCTACTCAGCACATACTCAAAAACGCATCACAGATAACAACAACTCCTAGGCTAAGGCATCACAAATCAGGCCACTCTAGTCCTAATATATGAAATACCTAGCCTATCTCTAGCATGCATAATATCTAAAATATCTCATAAAGCATAAGATAAGGGTATTTTGGGAAATCACCGTTCAGACTCTGGTTGATTGTACGCACTGCTCTTTCTCGTTTTCTCTTAGAAACTCTTCTTCGTTTTTGAAAAAACATCATTTATTTTGAAATTTTTTCTTCATTCCTCAGTTTGAGTCCAGATATACCCGAAGGTGCATCCGAATCCCTCTAACCAAGGCTCTGATACCAACTTGTAACACTGTAATTTCAAGACAATTTTTCTTTAAAAAATTTATAGTTCTCAACACATATTTCACAAAACATCATTTATTAAAATCACAAAACATAGCTCCCTGTTTAATAAAATATGTAATCCCGGATCCTCTTAACTCTTTCTCTGGTGTGCACAATCAAGCAGGTGTCATCCTGCGATCCAGATAAGAAAAACCTGAAACACATAACACATAACACGGTAAGCACGAAGATTAGTGAGTTCCCCAAAATACCACATACAACACAAATTAGCCACTCGAGGCTATAACACTGTTTGACCCTTTGGTTAATGTGTCTCAGTGGGACCCTCCAGTCCCATAACTCTGTGGACCCTATGGTCCTAACTCTGTGGACCTTCCGGTCATAACTCCGTAAACTCTGAAACATACATAGCATAAATCACATAGAAATAATGCAGTGTATCACATCATATAAATAGCATACAAACTACTCTGTCACATAACTCTAATGACCACTCTAGGTAAAGTATAGTAAGAAGACTCACCTCGGATGAAGAACCGCTCCTATAAACACTGCTGCCACGCACCGGCCTCTAGCTCTGTGCCAAACCCACAATTATTTCAATTAGGAGCTAAGTCCAACCTCTCACTTATTTGGGTCTAAAGATAGCCATCTACCAGCCCATTAATGCCCTGAACCCATTGGGCCCACCGAGGCCCAATAGTAAATGGGCCCACACACGACCCAAAACCCAAACAAAAAGGCGAGCCCAACTCAAGGGCCCAAAGCACATATATACACTTTTCTGGTCCAAGACTCTAATGCATGAAGCCCATACTCCAGGCCCAACACTCGAGGCCCAAAACATAACTCAAAAGCCCACGGAAGGAGTAAAGCGAGGCGTACCTCCTTGGTACGCTCAGCGTACTCAAGCACGCAAGACCTCAACCCAGTACGTGGAGCGTACTGGAATTACGCCTCGTATACTCTCAATTTTACATGTCCGAGTTTCTAGGTCTTAATCCATTAAGACCTTAACTCATCTCTTAGATGTGGACTTCCTAACATCTCTTACTCCATAAAGTTGACGACTTTAGGCCCTAGGATGGCTGATAAGGTCACAACACATGAAAATCTTACTTTCTTAACCCAAAATGCACATAGCTCATGCATGGGTTGAATCTCATGATCAAGATCTCATTTTTATGGTTCCCCACCACTAAATACGCTTAAAAGGACATGTAATTTAGCTCTGGAGTTCACCAACTCACAAAGTTCAAATCTTGGGACATAAAACCCTAAAATGGACCATACTAAGTATAGATCAAAATGAATGGGAAAGCTTTGAGCTTTTTACCTTCAAATGATGCTCTAGCCCCAAGAAAGCTCAGATCCAAGGCCTGGACTTCAACTCCATTCTCTTTCATTCTCCTTCTTAACTCCAAAGAGCCCACAATAACACATACAAGCTCAACATGGCCACCCACAAGCTCAAGAACGGTAATTAGGGTTTGAGAGGGTTTAATGGCTGAGGAAGGTGGCCAGAAATGAGACCATCTCATCCTTTAAATAGGGACACCACTTGAATTAGGGTTTTCCTTCAGCGCCTAGTATGCCCAGCATACTAGGTGGTCCTCATGTCCAATCCATGATCATAGGTACGCTAAGCGTAACCATAGTTACACCCAGCGTACCCAATGCCACTCATTTCTCCATAAGGACTCAACTTTCCATAACTCCCAAACTATCATAGCTTCTTTATTATAACTTCAGATTCTCAGGATCCTCATTTCTACAGACTGGTGACGAGATGCCTTACGATCCCAGCAACTCGCCACAACCCGAGACTTCCTCATGCCCGGCTCGTGGTCCACGAACCCTAATCATGGATAATCCGAAATTGGATGTTACACTATTGACATTTGAAGTTGGAGATTCAGTTTTACTTAAAGTCTCGTCGTGGTAGGGACTTATAAGATTTGGTAAATGGGAAAGTTGAGTCCAAGGTTTATTTCACCGTTTAAAGTTCTTTAGAGGATTGGGAACCAATATTACAATGTAGAACTACCAGAAGAACTAGATGGTATTCATAACACCTTCCACGTGTGTTATTTGAGGAAATTCACAGGAGAAGTTCCCGACATAATTCTAATTTCTGAGTTAAGGATGGATGAAAACAAGAGGCTAATTGAAGAACCAGAGGCGCTCGTTGACCGTAAGACTAAGAAGTTGTGACGCAAGATGGTCGATTTAATGTTTGTGTGATGGAAACATGCAAATGGACCAAATCTCACCTAGGAAATGGAGAGCGACATGATGACTCGCTATCCGCATTTGTTTGCTAATGCATTATTATTGGACGGAATCATCCTAAGGGGGAGAGAATTGTAACGCCCGCGTTTCTGGGCTAAGCATTAATGATAATGTAATAGTCTAGGTCAACCACTGTAACTCGTTTTGAAGTAATAAAAATGAATTATTTGAGTATTATGTTCATTTATCTGCTTTATACTTAATTATGTTGATATAATAAATTAAGGATAAAAATAAGCATAAAAAAATGTTAGATAAACCCGATATCTATGAAGAAAGTTGTAGTGGTCGTAAAAAGGATTTCGGAGATATGAAGAACGCCAAAATCCAAGTTATAACAAAGAAGTTATGACCTGTCGAATTTTCACGACAAAACCGGTACGATACCGAGAATCGTAAAAAAATGAGTTTATTAAGGATACTTTTTAGCCTTAGAATTCTAAATGAAAGTTGTGTAGTACGTCTCCACCTTCGCGTGGATATAAAGAATATCAAAAATGGAGCTCGTATGAAAAAGTTATGACCTTACGAAGATACAACTGTCTGAGAGTATGACACGTGTCAGAAACCCTAATCTGACTGGACTCACGACGTGAGCATTAATTCTCACGACTTAAGGAGTTAAAACGCCACTTTTCAAGGCTAGAATGCAGACGGCAAGTCTACGTTTAAGGCTCACGACATGAGCATGATTTCTCATGACATGAGAACTTGTCCGGACACATTTCGGAGATATAAACACAAATGGCAAGTCTACGGGGTGAGCAAGCATGGCTCACAATTTGAGCATGTATGGCTTAAACATGAGAGACCAAAAATCAGGCTATAAATAGCAAGTTCGACCCTAGCCATTCCTACACCCAAAATCTTCTTTCTCTCTTGTTTGCTGAATGCATTCCGCGTCTCGAGCCCGACAATCATGAACCGCTGACCGCTTCTAGTTAGATTTTATCCCGTCACGCTACTAAGGTGAGTGGATAGTTACTTTCATCTTACACATAGATATGAAGTATTTTCTATAGATTATGTGCTATGTGTGTATATTATCTGTTTACCTGATATCTATGTTAGATAAACGTTTTATACATGTTTTAAATGATTTAAACTGTATATGTATTTTTATCTACACATATGTTGGGTACAACATTGGTAGATGAAATAGTTTATGTGTGGTGAAATAAAATGATGAGAGGCCTTGACATTGACAATGTTCTAGTCATCTAGTGGAGTATAGATGACGACCATAGAATTTTCTAGGAAGTCCAGTGGAACGCTAGCAAGCTCACAACCTATAGGTGTTTGTGAAGGATGTGTTCACCGGTGTACTCCATCCCCCTAATGGTTGCCTTACAAACATTTATGACCGGGGAATCCCCTCAGCATTAATGTCTATGCCAATGATGATCCTTAGGCTAGGTCCCTTTTATTAGATGCTTTTGGGACATAAAGTGAGGATAACGGGAACGGATAATCGGGTTTGTTTGGTTTGATGAAATTAATAAACTTAATTATTGTGGGTTGAAAACCCTATATGCTCACCAGGATCCCAAGCCTAACTTAATCAGTTTCTTGTATTACAGGTAGTGGCAAGGGCATCGTTGGCTGATCTAACAAGGGATTATGGATTTATAGGCCAGTAGAAAATATATAATATGTTGTACAAAAATAAATTATATTCAAGGCCAATTTTGTCTTATGGCTTATGATGTTTTGTTTATGCTTATGATCTATATCGATGTTGACATCCCAAGTTTGTAATGTAATGAAAATACATTTCTTTAAGAAATCCCTTGATAAATTTTATCATATTTTGTTTTGGGAACAAATTCGCAACACTTTTATTTTAAAGATTACTATGATTTTATTATAAATCATAAACGAAATCGGTTTTTTCTAGCCGTGAAAATGGGGATGTCACATCACAATCCAATTAGGCCCAAAAGCTAAGTCATTAGGCCCATTAGGGTTTCATTTGGTCAATTAGGGTTTTCCTAAGTTGGGCACCATTCATTGCCACTTCGGGTAGTGGTGGTCAACAACTACTCATGGCGGTGGACACCACCTCACGGTGGTGGTTATGGTTCCTGTCCCATTATGTCTAAGCATCCAAAAGGAAGCTAAACACAAGCAAAAGCACACCGCCAGCCAACACGGTGGCTGGTGGCGGCAGGAGGCGGCAACCACCACCTCGCGATGGTGGTTATGAGTTTTCTTTAATATACTAGTCACTAATTACAATTTACAATGCTTTAACCAAAAAATAAACACAAACACACAACCACCCTTGTGGTGGCCGGTGGTGGTAGATGGTGGTAGCCACCACGTCACGTTGGTGGTGGTGGCCTTTTCTCGATTTTTTTAGCCAAACAAACCACACACAACACACAAAACAATAGGAAGCACACCCACACACTTATTTTGCCAGGAACAGGAACACATCCAACCTCTTGGTGGTGTTTGGCGACGAAAAAATCACGGAGAGGCACAATCGGCGGTGATTTGCGATGACAGCCACCACCTCACGATGGTGGCGACGGTTCCTCTTGATGTTTTGCCCAACAACACGTTGACACACGTGAGCCACGACGCAAAACAACAGCCCTCAGCTACCGACTTGGCGGCTGGCAGCGTTGAAGTTATTCCGATTCTCGACAGTGGTGGTGCTATGATGATGACATAGTGGGTGGTGGAGCAATAACGAACTGAAGGAAGAGAAGGGATGAAATGAACGATAATAGCAGCAGCGATAGAAGGCAGAAGGAAATGATGACGGAGAAGGGTGGCAGTGGACGCCACGAACCTCGTCAACAATCTTCAACGAAATGAATGCAGCGACTGTTCTCGGCTTCGACGTCGGCGATGCAGCAACGGAGACGGTGGCTGTCGGGCTCGATGATGCAAACGGCAACTAAGGAAGGCTCATATGGTGGCGGCGACGACCGGAGGTGAAGAATGAGGTGGTGGATGATGGTGTTCAATTCGTTTTAGGTTTTACGAGCAATGGAACAGTTAAATACTCGGTGTCCTATCAAACCTCATTCCATAATGGCAGGAATGGTCCCTCTCCATAAAAATCTTTTCAAAACAACTCCCATATTTACTCATTACACCCATACTCCTATAATTCCTTTTATTTTAAGTCCAATAGTTACCTAACAGCCCCTCCTCTACAAATTATTTTCAACTGAAGCCCATATGTTCCCATTCAACCCCTAAGTCTCCTAAATCTCTTCAAAATAAGTCCCAATAAGTTACTAAGTAGTCCATACTTTCATAAATATTTACGAAACCAATCCAGAACTTACACTTCTAACCCCCGAGTTCTAAAATTGTGATGTTAGCTCCTCGAGAAGAACACATTGGTATATAATTATTGATTTTAGGGCTACTATTCTGTAACATCTCAAAATTCAGAAGTATAATTTAAGGGCTTAAGTGTAAATTTGAAGCATGGACTCGACGATTAGGATCGCTTACTCGTCGAGTCGGAGCGGATTTGGGTCACGGATTAAGTGACCAAATCGCCGAGTCGGAAGCTGGACTCGACGATTTGGTGCTGAAGAGGTAAAACCCTAATTCCAGGGGTTGTGCCTTATATAAAGAACATTATATTCCTCCCTCAGCCTCTTTACTTCCCTATTGAGTTCCAGAGGCCCTAGAAACGAGTGAGCTTTCATCATTTGAGGGAAAAGAACTTTGGAGGAGGGAATCTTTGAAAGGAACTTGAAGATCAAGAGGCTTGCTTCAAAGGAGAGGTGTAGATCCGAGATCTACTTCAGTTGTGGTCATTTTGGAGGTAATAAGTTGTTACCTTCACTCTTTTGCATCTAGATATATTCTTGTTTTGAGATTTGGGGTTTTTATGCCATGTTTAAGAACCATTTCGAGTTAGAGCCCAGATCTGAAGTTACTACTTCAGATCTAAGTGTATTTTGGTCTGGATAGTCATAAAGTATCAGTCTTGGGGGTGTAAGTGAAGCATGGTTGCCTTAAACCCTAGTTTGAATTGTTTTGGGCGTAGAACTCCTTAGCTACACGTAAAGTTTGCAACTTTACGTGAGGAATAGGCTTTGGAAGAGTGGATATATAGTTTGAAGTCCCTGCATCACTCAAAAAGCCTCTGAATGTATGAAGGACTGAATAGACTCGACGAGTCCTTTGAGTGGACTCGGTGAGTAGTATGAAGATGGAGATGAACTCGACAAGTTGGATGAACAACTCGGCGAGTCTGTTGAAGATTGCCTTGGACTCGGCGAGTCAATTCGCGAAAACCCAAACCCTTCAAGTTAAGACTCGAATCAGTGAGCTGAGTGGAGACTCAGTGAGTTGGACAGGTCATGACTCGGAAATCGGTAGACTCGGCGAGTTAGGGGATGACTCGGTGAGTCGAGTCGCGAATGAAAGGATCCTGAGCGTATGAACTCGGCGATTCAGTAGGCTGACTCGGCGAGTAGGGTCAACCTGGAAGGTTGACTTTGACCAGGACTTTGACTTTGACCAGAGTTGACTTAGTTGACTGTTGAAGGGCAGTCTGGGACTAAGTGTTATATTTGGTATTAGTAGATCGGGGAGTCATTGGAATAGCAGTGCGGGAGTTGTCAGATAGCGGTCAGAAGGGTATCAGCAAGAACTTCAGCAGTGCAGGTGAGTTACCTTCCAGTAGCGGTGCGTCTATGGCCACAATGTCGGCCCACCAGTAGGATCTGTATGTGAGATGATGTTCTTTGTGATATTCATCTAGGTTTGCTACTACCTGATGTGTTTATGTGCTAGTACGTTCTGATGTTATGTGATAGTTGTACTAGGGGTGAAATAGTCCCCGGTTACCGGTCGACAGGACCGAAGGGGTAGGCCAGCAACCAGATATGCTAGGCAGTGCGTGAGTTATGTTATATGCTAGGGTTTTATGTGGTAGGGCTATTAGTCCCCAGTACCCGGTCGAGAGGACCGAAGGGGAGGCCAGCACCCAGATATGCCAGTCAGTATCCGGTCGAGAGGACTGAAGGGGAGGCCAGCACCCAGATATGCTAGTCAGTATCTGGTCGAGAGGACCGAAGGGGAGTCCAGCACCCAGATATGCTAGGCAGTATCCGGTCGAGAGGACCGACGGGGTAGATCGGGCACCCAGAAATGCCTGACAATATGTGTAGGTTCTGTGATTATATGGTATGTGGTATTGTGGCGGAACTCACTAAGCTTCATGCTTACAGTTTTCACTTTTGTTTTCAGGTACTCAGTTTTCAAAAGAGGAGCCCGGAGAGGTTGTAGTGCACACACCATAGTCAGTTAGCCTGGGATGTTTTACTCTGATAATAAGTTCATGTTTGAAATTATTACTCTGAAATTATGTTATGACTTATGATACGGTGTTCATAAATGTGGTTTAGTAATGTTTTAAAAGTAATTTTTAGTCGTGAAAATTGGGTCGTTACAAGTTTGTATCAGAGCCTTGGTTTGAGGGATTCGGATACACTTCAGGTGTTGTCTGAACTCAAACTAAGGAAATGGTAAAAAGGTTTTCAAAAGAAAAACATTTTCGAAAAGAATTTTGAGAAAAAGAAAAGAGGTTTAGAAAAAGCGAAAATAAGTTTTTTTTAGAAAGAAAAGAACTTTCAAAAGAGAAAAAAAGGGTGTGGTGCATGCAATCAGCCGAGCTCAAGTAAGTACTCCCAAATTACCCATACTAGTTATGTTATCAGTTTCAGTTTCAGTAGAACAGCATGCTAGTATAGGACTAACGATCTAAGAGGATGCCTTATGTGCCTGCTTTATGTGTTTCAGCTTGATAAAATTGCATGCTAGTATTGAGTAGACAGTAATAGGATAGCCTGTGTAGTTTATGCCTAATAGTATGAGCTTAACATTGTATGCTAGTACAGTTTCTTGTTTTGGGAATAGGTTTGCATGAGTATGTTTCCTTTATCCGAATGTTGCTTGCTTCGTGCTTTGTGGGACTCTGAGTGATGGGAGTTAGCCACTAGGTGAATACGTCACGTCACATGTGGTTAGGGTTGAATAATCTCAGAGTGCCGGATTTGACCTTGTTGCGCAGCTCTCGTCTGAGTCTAACCGTTGAAGGGATGAGTCTTTTACTCAAAGGATTATCAAAGACTCATGGCATGTGATGATATTCAGGTGGTGGCTAATTGGCATTACAAGGAGGCCTTCAGCAGCTGAGGACTGGTTTGAGTGGAGTCTGAGGTTCCCTAGGGCAAGCTTAGGAAGGTAGTAGCAGAGATCAGTAGCAGGAAAGTGACTTGGTGGAGTTGAGGTAACTCTTGAGGAAAGTACGGATAGATGTGGAAGGTAGTATGGGCCCGTACTACTGAAAGCATAGGATCCGTACTCGGATCAAGAGGGGCCGAGACAAGACTAAGGAACTTGTAGAGTGTGCGAGAGATCCCTCACCAGCGGTGTGTATATTGATCAGGAAGTGTTATATTTTCAGCATGGTGACATTGCGCGAGTTACCAGTTAGCAGTTCAGGTACTGGGGAGGGATCTGGCTCGGGCTCTGGAGCCGAGGAGCTTGATGATCAGATGAGGGATTTCATTTCCGCAGAGATATTGTGCAACATCAGCGATCAGACTCCAGTGGTTTTCGGTTCGGTTATAGAGGCTATCGTGGAGCTTATGGACCGTCATCTTGAGGCCTTTAGGGTCGGGATAGTTTCAGGACAGATTGGGGCTCGTCTAGAGCCCGATTCTTATGAAGTTCAGGGATCCATTAGGGAGGGAGATTCCATTTCTAGCTTTAGCCATCAGGGGATAGGAATGAGTGGGGCACCCTGTCTCCAAGAGAGACCTCTGCAAGATTGGATAGTTGAGGAGGTTTTGCGAGCTATTCGCGAGAAGCTGCCCGACATGGTCATAAGGATCACTGATAGGTTGACCGCGAAGCTTCAGGATCAGGCAGTGGTTGTTCAGATGATGGATGGGGTCGACGAGGTAACGCAGGAGCGAGAGACGGGCAGGGAGTCGGAAAGGAAGAGGAAAACGGATGAGACACAGGTAGCCACATGTTCGGGCAAGAGGCCCAAGGGGTCGTATTTGAGATCGAGGGACTATCAGAGCCATAGTCGATGCGGGAAGTGTGGTAGGATGCACAAGGGTGCGTGAAGGCGTAGAAGTAGTGGCGATGCTGTATGTTTCAAGTGCGGCCGGATTGGCCATTTTAGCAGAGATTGTATTGTTATTGTCGCCCAGGAACTTGATCTAATATGTTTCCGTTGTAGTTAGAGGGGCCAAAAAAAGGCCCACTATCCGAGTTTGTATACAGCAGGGCTTGTGCCAGCTCCTGCCCCTAGAACTTCGAGAGCCACCAACAAACATCAGGGTCAGGCAAGGGCGCCCACGGCTCGGAGCAGAGTATTCCGGTTGATTTCAACAAGGATTCGAGTAGCGCTGGATGTTAGGGGTACGTATCTTTTACCTTCATGTCAATTATTATTCATGATATTATTGTTATATTGATGCATCGATATTAATAAGCATATGTGTTGGGATATTATATTACCTGCTTGTGACTGAGTTTTATGCTATCTGCATACTTTGGAATTAGAATGGTAAATTGGAGGTCATCCCCTTTAGATCAGGCTACTTCAGATGCGGTGACTGTAGCATGTTTGTGTATGATTTTGTAGTGCCTCACTACTTTCGGATGGTGTCATTCGGGTATTGATCAGTTATGTCCTCAGTAGTGACGATTTAAAGCTTCTAGTGAAGTAGTTAGCGTACAGTAGGGAAGTGAGTTGGGGATCTTTACCCTGAATGCAAGTTCTCAGGATGCAGTCACTAAAGAAAATTCAGTAAAGGATTGAAGAGTGTGCGGTTAGTTAACAGGAATGGTTCGGATCTGGTAACGGTTAGTTGGAGCGCCAACAGAGGTAAACGAGGGCGGGCAGCGGATCCCCCCTTTTCATGGAAGGAAGGTTGGGGAATCCTTTCGACCAGTGAGTAGTAAGGAGTTAGTCGGAACCAAGTGGGGGAGAACCCTCTTAGTATACAAGGGTAAGAGTACGCAGATCCAGAATGAGTACGCGACCTTTGAGAAGAAAAGATAGTAGCACAACGATTGATGAATTGAGGAGTTCAGGGTTGGGAGTTTGAGGAACTTCCCAATAAGTTAGTTCATGTGATCGAGATGGTTAGTAGCTGGTTGGGAATTCAGGTTGGAGGGCCTCCTATAGAATTCTAGTGAGTCGGAATGAAGATTTTGAGAACGGTTAGCGAGAGATACTTTCGTGTTAGTAGTCAGTGGCAGAGACATCATGCAGAGCATGGTAGAGCGGCGGGAGAGCCGCAACATTTTCTAGCAGTCAGATAGTAGTGGAGTGTTGTAAGTCTGCGAGGGTAGCCATAGCATTCACTAGCAGTCAGATAGTAGTAGAGTGTAGTAAGTCTGCGGGGGTAGCCGTAGCATTCACTAGCAGTTAGATAGTAGTAGAGTGTTGTAAGTCTGCGGGGGTAGCCGTAGCATTCACTAGCAGCCAGATAGTATTAGAGAGTGTGAGTCTGCAGGTGTAGCTGTAGCATTTATCAGGTGGTAGGCAGCATGAGCGCGTTGTTTGGACGCGGGATTTGATGATGTCAGGATGTGACGATTGGACCTGATCAGTGGATCGGGAGGTTGTTAGAGCCACAGTGACAGGATAACTAGTGGAAACTAGTTCCAGAGAAAGATTTCGTTCAAAACTCATGGGAGCGACTATGTGAGGAGTCCTTGGACTCCACAGTTGAGTTGGAACTCGGTGTTGCAGATAACCAACAGATGATTGGAGACCAGGAAGGTCTTGAGATACTTTGGGAAGCAGCCATATGACAGTTTAGTGTTTCATGCAGTTCAGTGTTTCAGGCAGTTTAGTGTTTCAGGCAGTTCAGTGTTTCGGTTAGTTGCAGTGTGATGGTCTGTATTAATTTTGTGTTGGGTTGCAAGTGCAGCCAGATTAGTTGGAATAGGGTGGTCTCAGTTCATCCGGAGAGCGGAAAAGGGACAACATAATTCTCAGAGAATGGCAGGGATGATAGAAGGTCTATGGGGTAAGTCAGCAATTGACGAAAAAGAAGTAGTAAGAAGTAATCAGGGTGTACCGACAGTAGTAACCATCACTGGGAGTTGCTGAAGTATTGGATGTCGTGAAGGGTAGGTCCTTTACATTGATAAGGGAAGTGGTATTTATGGGAAGTTGCCTTGGGAAGGCCGGATAGCGTGTAAGTCAAAAGGGAGTGAACCCTAAGGGGGTTCAGCATAAGTACTCCGGGAGCACTGGAAGGATCACCAGTGGTGAAAGATGAGTTCATAGAATGGCTGAGGATTGTTATCGCAAGAATTAGGGTTGATCTGCATGATCGGGCGGAAAGCAAACGAAAGTAGTCAGCGAATGTTAGAATTGCCAAAAAGAGGGTTGAAAGCGGATTGCAGACTGATTAATTGTGGAGAACTTCGAGGATGAAGTTTAGTTTAAGTGGGGTAGAGTTGTAACATATCAAATTTCAGAAGTATAATATAAGGGCTTAAGTGTAAATTTGAAGCATGGACTCGACGAGTAGGATCGCTTACTCGCCGAGTCGGAGCGGGTTTGTGTCACAGATTAAGTGACCAACTCGTTGAGTCGGAAGTTGGACTCGACGAGTTGGTGCTGAAGAGGGAAAACCCTAATTCTGGGGGTTGTGCCTTATATAAAGAACATTATATTCCTCCCTCAACCTCTTTACTTCCCTATTGAGTTCCAGAGGCCCTAGAAACGAGTGAGCTTTCATAATCTGAAAGAAAAGAACTTTGGAGGAGGCAATCTTTGAAAGGAACTTGAAGATCAAGAGGCTTGCTTCAAAGGAGAGGTGTAGATCCGATATCTACTTAAGTTGTGTTCATTTTGGAAGTAAGAAGCTGTTACCTTCACTCTTTTGCATCTAGATCTATTCTTGTTATGAGATTTTGGGTTTTTATGCCATGTTTAAGAACCATTTTGAGTTAGAGCCCAGATCTGAAGTTGCTACTTTAGATCTAAGTGTATTTTGGTCTAGAGAGTCATAAAATATCAGTCTTGGGGGTTTAAGTGAAGCATGGTTTCCTTAAACCCTAGTTTGAAGTGTTTTGGGCCTAGAACTCCTTAGCTACACGTAAAGTTTGCAACTTTACATGAGGAATAGGCTTTGGAAGAGTGGATCTACAGTTTGAAGTCCCTGCATGACTCAAAAAGCCTCTAAATGTATGAAGGACTAAATAGACTCGGCGAGCCCTTCGAGTGGACTCGGCGAGTAGTATGAAGATGGAGATGAACACAACAAGTTGGATGAACAACTCAGCGAGTTTGTTGAAGATTGCCTTGGACTCGGCGAGTCAAGTTGCGAAACCCCAAACCCTTCGAGTTAAGACTCGAATCAGTGAGTTGAGTGGAGACTCAGTGAGTTGGACAGGTCAGGACTCAGAAATCGGTAGACTCGGCGAGTCAGGGGATGATTCGGCGAGTCGAGTCGTGAATGAAAGGATCCTGAGCGTATGAACTCGGCGAGTCAGCAGGCTGACTTGGCGAGTAGGGTCAACCTGGCAGGTTGACTTTGACCAGAGTTGACTTAGTTTACTGTTGAAGGGCAGTTTGAGACTAAGTGTTATATTTGGTATTAGTAGATCGGGGAGTCATTGGAGTAGCAGTGCGGGAGTTGTCAGATAACGGTCAGAAGGGTATCAGCAAGAAGTTCAACAGTACAGGTGAGTTACCTTCCAGTAGCGGTGCGTCTACGGCCACAATGCCGACCCACCAGTAGGATCTGTATGTGAGATGATGTTCTTTGTGATATTCATCTAGGTTTGCTACTACCTGATGTGTTTATGTGCTAGTACGTTCTAATGTTATGTGATAGCTGTACTAGGGGTGAAATAGTCCCCGGTTACCGGTCGACAGGACCGAAGTGGTAGGCCAGCAACCAGATATGCTAGGCAGTACGTGAGTTATGTTATATCCTAGGGTTTTATGTGGTAGGGCTATTAGTCCCCAGTACCCGGTCGAGAGGACCGAAGGGGAGGCCAGCACCCAGATATGCCAGTCAGTATCCGGTCGAGAGGACCGAAGGGGAGGCCAGCACCCAGATATGCTAGTCAGTATCCGGTCGAGAGGACCGAAGGGGAATCCAGCACCCAAATATGCTAGGCAGTATCCGGTCAAGAGGACCGAAGGGGTAGATCGGGCACCCAGATATGTCTGACAATATATATATGTTATGTGATTATATGGTATGTGGTATTGTGGGGGAGCTCACTAAGCTTCATGCTTACAGTTTTCAGTTTTGTTTTTAGGTACTCAGTTTTCAAAACAGGAGCCCGGAGAGGTTGCAGTGCACACACCATAGTCAATTAGCCTGGGATGTTTTACTCTGATAATAAGTTCATGTTTGAAATTAATACTATGAAATTATGTTATGACTTATGATACGGTGTTTATAAATGTGGTTTAGTAATGTTTTAAAAGAAATTTTTAGTCGTGAAAATTGGGTCGTTACATATTCGTTTTTTAATTTGTTTATTTATTTATTAAATAAATGGGGTGTTACACTAAAGATCTAGGTTTTTACTATCATAGCAATCTAATTTAAAAAAAAATTACTAACCTTTGGTTCTTCTTGATTTCTCCATTGAGATTTTGTGATAACCACAATTGAAAAAGATGACAAGGACCCAAACTAGGAATTCCTCTAGTCAAATCACAACCGAAATATCAATTAGCATAAGGATCTTTTGGAGAGAGAGCTTATATTCAAAACTCCTAATAACCGTATAAGGGTTATATATTTCGTCTATATCAGAAAGAGGGAGAGATGGACAGTTTTGGAGAGAGCAAAAAGAATATCAAGGTTTGACCAATAGCAATTTATTTATAGTCTCCAGTTTAATTCAAATTTACAAGGATAGTCTTTATCTTTGTTTGATTAGTCCATATCTTTTTATCACTAGATAAAATTGATCACGTTATATATTATGGAAGGTTTTGGAATATTTCAATTAATTACTAATGAATTAATTAATACCATTTAATTCATTAAAACTATTTAACTAATTCAAAAATAATTTCTAATTAATTTATTAATCCATAATCAATTAATAACTTATTTTCTCCTAATTCTTAATTGCTTAGTTGGGTTATGAGGGCAACAAAAAGGACCCTATTATTATTAGAAATATTACCATTTAGTTAATCACATTTAACACTTAATCCAACAAACTTGACATCTGTTTTGGATTCTGGTTAATCTACTTATTAATTCTATTACAATAAATAATTTTATACGTAATTTATATCATTTATATTCACATTTAACAAACCTTTTTATACTTCTTTTTTACAAAAAAAAAAAAACGTTTATAAAATGTTTACAAAAATAATAATTATATAGCCTTATATGTGTTACGTAATTAAATATTAGAATTAAAAAGTAATTATTATATAATTTTATCTATATTAAATGAATAAAAAAAACATGATTTGAGTGAATTGAGTTATAAACTATAATTACAATGACCATGAAATCTTTAGAAAATATAAACAAACAAAACATCAGAAAAACATTAAAATTTTTATTCAAACAAAACATCAAAAGAAAAATATAAACGTGCAAATTGTAAAACAAAACATTAAATAATTTATTCAAAAAAACCACAAATATATAGATCAATTATAACAAAAGAAATAGATAAAATTGTATAATTAGTCATTATAGCAGAACAAATTAAGTAAAAAGTTACCAATGGTAAGTAAAATATGTAATTTCACATGAAAGTTAACTGAAAAGGTTATCATCGTTAGCTCTGTTAAAATTTTGAATAAAAATAATTTATAATTATTTAATAATATTAAACTACCTAAAAAAGCTTTTATATATATATATATATATATATATATATATATATATATATATATATATATATATATATATATATATATATATATAAACCATGAAATTTTAAAATAAAATTATAATAAACAAAATATTTTTAAAAAATAATAAAAGTTATTAGCTCTATTAAAATTTTGAATAAAAATAATTTATAATTATTTAATTATATTAAACTACCTAAAAAGAATATATTCCCTATAGACTATAAATCAGTACAAAAATCATACGTTCTATAAAAATATTTAGTTTTATTTATTTGTGTTAAACAAACATTATATATATATATATATATATATATATATATATATATATATATATATATATATATATATATATATATATATTAATTTTAAGGCCTTTTTTCATTTACTATTCGATTACGTCATATTAAAGACTATCTAATTCTGATTTCATCGACATAATTTCTCTATATTAATTAATCAAATTTAAACACATTTTATTTTTTAATTAATACTTAGTTTTTTAATAGAGTAAAATGGCCGACACTAATTACTAATTATTTTTCATGATTAGTTGTGAAAGCAAAATCTTTGTTCTCTTACATATAAATTTTGGATGGGTCCTCTTGTTTTCGTATCCTTACGATTTACCCCCCCTTTCTTTTTTAATTATTTCAAAACTGTATGCTTTTTTTCCCCTAAAGCGATGTTTATATGTGTATTTTGAAAGTGATTATACCATTTTTAATAATAGAAGTAAGAACGTCCGTTTAAAATTTTGTTATAAACGATGGTGTTTTTATGTGTTTTTATTTAAAATATGATAATATGAATATATGATACTTATTTGTTTATATGTTGGATGAATTCTCGTAACAAAAATAAAAAAACAATAAATACCTTTGTATATATTGTTGAAATATTTAAATACGATATTTGAATATAACTCTTCAAATATTTGTAGTTCGTTAACAAACGTTTTGTATAATGCCGGATTTTATTTACATATATATTGTTTTAGATGCATACGACTACTCATGAAAACTACGATTATAAAATTAATTAAACTTTTATAGTAAAATTTAAAATTATTATTTAATTATTTTAAATAAATTATTAATTTAAAG
This sequence comes from Lactuca serriola, assembly GCF_051521515.1. Taxonomy (NCBI): domain Eukaryota; kingdom Viridiplantae; phylum Streptophyta; class Magnoliopsida; order Asterales; family Asteraceae; genus Lactuca; species Lactuca serriola. The sequence continues at coordinate 30,501,662 of NC_136412.1, read as the reverse complement.
ATATTTTTATAGTTATATAAATTTATAATCGTTGATTTAAACTAGTATGTGATACTAATTTATTTTAATTTTTATTCTAATATTATTAATTTAATATAATTAGAATGAAAAATTTGAAATTTGAAATGGAGAATCAATAAGGTTGACAAATGCTATGACATTAATTAAGATATCTAATAAGATAACACATGACAAAATAAGAATAAACATATTTTTTATTTGAATAGGAAGATTATGGAGGACATTTAAGATCTTTCAATCGACCATTTCACCATTTTGGTTACTAGAATCTTGATGTGGTATCTTTGTGGTTAAACCAAAGCATTGAGTCTCTTAGGCTAGTGGGTATACATGTTATGCCATTGGCGTGGGGATGACAAGGCGAGGGGTAGTGCATACATAACAACAATCATACACTATAATATCCTAATGTTTTTCTAGCAATTCAAGAACACAAATAATCCAACAAAGATAAATAGACGAAAACTGAAAGAATAATCCACACCTCCAGATGGTTGGCATGGTAGTTGTGGTAAAAAAGATGTTCATCTAATTTTTTGTAGATTAACAGGTGGAAGTATGTGACATCTCCATTTTTACGGTCGAAAAAGACCACTTTCGTTTATGTTTTTATAATAAAATCAGAGTAATCTTTTAAATAAAAGTGTTGCGGAATTTGTTCCCAAAACAAAATAATGAAATATGATAAAATTTATCAAAACATTTCTTAAAGAAACGTATTTTCATTACATTACAAAGTAGGGATGTCAACATCGATATATGTAACAATCCGTCCTTCTCAATTCAATAAAAGTCAAAAACTACATTTTGATCCTTTTATATATATATATATATATATATATATATATATATATATATATATATATATATCCTATATTATCTCAAGGGCATAATTATAAGCTAAAATCTAAATATAACTTGAGTCTTAAGTGAACTATGATATTATAACTAGGATATATATATATATATATATATATATATATATATATATATATATATCCTCTATTATCTCAAGGGCATAATTATAAACTAAAATCTAAATATAACTTGAGTCATAAGTGAACTATGATATTATATCGTTAACTTAAGTTAAATGTCTAAGGTTTAAACCACAAATAAACACTTCATATATGAGTTCACGGCCTAGGATTTAAAGATCAAGGGGTTTGCGGCCAAACAAACAAGTTCAAAGGAGGCTCACGGTTGGAATTAGAAATCAAAGTGAGTTCACGGTCCAAATATAAAAGAAACATGTAGATTACGGTCCAAATAAACACATCCAAGAGGAGTTGACGATTTAGAGTAAGGATCATTAGGGTTCACGGCCAAGAGATGACCGTGAACACCATCCCAAGGCCCATTTGGGGCGAAAACCCAAATTGTAGAACCATAAAAACAAAAGGCATTGGCACATTATGACCGTAAACACCCACTATTAATATAATTATTTTAGTATAATTGTTTTACACTACAAAGTAAATTAATACAAGACAATACATATAGTTTTCCAATACAAGAGAACACTACAACACTACACGTAAACTAATTAATACAGGGTTGTGAGGCACTACTTCAATTGTATCCAATAGGGTATGACACTAAATCCTATACATTATAACCAGAGTCTCCTAGAGGGAGAGCGTGAGATTTGTGTATAGATCTATACGGAACCGACAATCCCACACCTGAACTGCTAGCTACAGTTAGGCCGGCAGGCATGGGGTGACAAATGACATAACTTTCAGATGCCTGAAGAATGTCATAGAGGTGACTAGTTCATATCAAGCATGGTTATATGAAACTCATAATAGTATTGTAACATCCCGTTTCGGATCGCCCGTGATTAGGGTTCGTGGGCTGCAACCCGGGCATGAGGAAGCCTCGGGGTTGCAACAAGTTGCTAGGAGCATAGGGCATCTTGTCACATTTCTGTGGATATGAGGTTTATGGGAAACAAAGTTATATCGAGGAAGCTATGGAAGTTTGAAGGTTTGGCAGGATAAGTCCCTTAGTTGAGAATGGTGGTAGCCGAGTACGCTAGGTGTACGTGTGTGTACGCTTAGCGTACTCATGTGCGTGACTTTTAAGCGGAGCCACCTAGTACGTTGGAGTTACCAAAGGGTACGCTGGGCGTACTAGGCACTGAATGAAAACCCTAAACGAGAGGTGCCCTATATAAAGAATGAGATGGCCTCATTCCTGGTCACCATCCTCAGACAATAAACCCTCTTAAACCCTTAAACTTCGTTCATAGAGCTTTTGAGTGCATTTGAGAGCCATTGAGTGATTTTGGGTGTTCTTGGAGTGAAGAAAAAGCTTTGGAGAAGAAGGAGTGAGAATCCAGGCCCTTCGATCTGAACATATCTGTGTTGGGAGCTTCATATAGAGGTATAAAGCTCCAAGCTTTCTTACTCTTTTGATTTGTGCATCATAGTAGAGTATTTTAGGGTTTTGTCCCAAAAGTTGGTGACTTTATGTGATATTTGAGCTCCAGATATTATAATCAACCCCTTTGAGTGTATTTAGTGGTGTAGTGTCATAAAAATCAAGACTTGGACGTTGGAATCAAGCCATGCATTAGATATGAGCATTTTGAGATAAGAGAGTGAGAATTTTGTGTGTTTGTGACCTTATCAGCCATGCAAAGGCTTAAAGTCGCTGACTTTATGGAGTAAGAGCTATTAGAGAGCCCAAATATGTGATATGAGCCAAGGTCTTAACTGATTAAGATCAAATGAGTAGAAAGAGTGAATCTGGGACATATGTTGAGCGTAATTCCAGTACGCCCCGCGTACTGACCAAGTATGCTCGATGGCCAATCTAGATTTGTGAGTACGCTGAGCATACCAAGGGAGGTACGCCCCGTGTAACCTCATTATGGACTTTTGGGCTAAGTCTCATTTTGGGCCTTGAGTGTTTGGCCTGGAGTTTGGGCTTGTTGCATTAGAGTTTTGGACCAGAGGAATATATATGCGTCGTGGGCCCTTGATTTGGGCTTGCCCCTTGGACTTGAGAGTTGGGCCTCGGGAGAGCCCATTTGTTATTGGGCCTTGGTGGGCCGAATGGGTTTTTGGTTATGGATGGGTTGGTTAGTGGACTACCTTTAAACCTAATGAGTGAGCTTTTGGAATTAGTTCCTAATTGGGTTAATTGTGGGTTTGGCTCGGAGAGAGAGGTCGGTCCGCAGTAGCAGCGTTTAGGGGTTGTTCGTCATCCGAGGTGATTCTTCTCACTATACTTTACCTAGTGTGGTAACATTTGTGTGACCGGAGGGTCTTATGTGCTTATTGATGGGTTTTGAGCATTCTAACACTTCCTAAGTGTACATGTAACCCTAATAACCTTGGATCTATGTTTGTCTAATTATCATGCAAAGTTGAATTCCAAGTTTATATTCCTATCTAGCATACATGGGGAACAATTTTTAACTTGAATGAAAGATAGAATAACTTACCTTGTTGTTGCTTATGTTCCTTGAAACCTTGTGAGCCTAGCACCCCAAGTGTGATGCCACAAATGCTTCACACAACACCAAATGCTCTTGGAAAGACTTTTGAGAGAACACACACTTCTTGAAATCAGCCTATCCCTCTTCTTTCATATGTGTAGCCGATTTTGGTGCAGAATGGGATTCTTATATAGTGTTGACACATCTAGGGTTACACCATGTAAACCCTAATGTGTCATGACTCTTCATTTCCATGACCCATGGGTTTGTAACTCCCATGGAGCATCCATGGAGCATCCTATGGGTGGAACCCAACTTGATAATCCATGGAGCCTCTTAGCCCACTATACAAGATATGAATGATTTACATAATCAACCCATATATTTAATTAGTTATCTTTTGATCACTTAATTAATTCTAAATTAATTCTTTGATCAAACTAATCAAATAATATTATTAATATATTAGAACTTATAATATATTAATAATCTCCAAGTGTTATTTCTCTCATTTAGTCTATCCAATTGCATGGTGCCATGCAACCCAAATGGACCATGCCGGGTCGGGTCAAGTACTGACCATAAATAGTTATGGACTTAGACACCTTATCCAACAGTCTCCCACTTGGATAAGTCTAATAACTATAACTCCAGTACTTCAGGAACCAACCAGCAATCGTAGCTCTTTCAAGGTCTCTCGGAACTGAGAAGATGTTGATACGCCATTTAAGATAAGTGATCATATAATCCTCTGTTCTAGATATCAGCCGGACAAATACATGGAACAATGTCTTACTTATTGTCCAATAGTTTGTTTCTCGATTTCCGATTTGTTTGACAAAGAACTTAATTGAACACATCAACTTAGTTCTGACCGGGCCCGGTACATAGGTCAAAACAAAATCAGCGAGGGGCCCAGATATCAGCTTCTAATCCAAGAAAGAACAGATAAACTTCGACTCATATGTTTGTTCTACCACTCATTGAATTATACACAAAAGCACATTTTATAACATCGAGTTACCAATGCATTTTCGTACAATCAATGCATAACCAACTTGTAAGTAACAAATCATATCTCTAGGTTTGAAGACTTATATGATATTACTGTCTCACGATCACTCGAGATAAATTCCATGAAGTGATTCCAGTGAGCGTGGGTTGAGTCCAATGCTCAGAACTTATGAGCACTCATGATTATTGTAGCCTTGTCCAACACCTTAGACCTCTGCAACCAATCATGACAGTCTTGATTCATACCTACTTCCGACATAGGACCGACTGTGGAGGTTTGAATAATATGTTATACCAAACAAAATTATTCTGGAAGTGAAAACATGCAAAAGAAATATAGTAAACGATCGACAAGAGATAGCAACACTTTACTCATAAATAAAACACCTTTTATTCATCATCTAATGTCAGTTACACTTTACAAATTTCTAGGTTATCTAACTACTAAATCTAATATCATCCTTCAACCCTATGCTTCGAGCATGCTGGAGATGCTTAACCCGAGTCAGTCCCTTCGTGAGGGGATCTGCTGGGTTCTCATCCGATGATACCATCTTTGCCACGAGGAGTCCTTCTTCTATCTGATGTCTGATAAAATGGTATTTTCTGTCGATGTGTCTGGATCTCCCGTGATCCCTTGGCTCCTTGGCTAAGGCAACAACGCTTTCACTATCACAGAAGATTTCCATTGGCTCTTTAATAGCTGGTACAACTCCAAGGTCTCCAATGAAGTTCTTCAGCCATATCGCCTCTTTTGCCGCCTCGCTAGCTGCAATATACTCTGATTCACAAGTTGAATCAGCCACTGTCTCTTGCTTGGAAATCTTCCAAGAAATTGCTCCTCCGTTTAGGGTAAAGACCCAGCCCGACTGAGAGCGGTAATTATCCCTATCAGTCTGGAAGCTAGCATCTCTATACCCTACAACTCTCAAGTCATCACTCCCACCGAGGGTAAGGACCCAGTCCTTAGTCCTCCGTAGGTACTTGAGGATATTCTTTACCGCAGTCCAGTGTGCCTTGCCAGGGTTCCCCTGATACCTGCTAACCATGCTCAATGCAAAGGCTACATCAGGTCGAGTACACATCATTGCATACATGATCGATCCTACAGCCGAAGCATAAGGTATTCGACTCATTTCTGCAATCTCAGCCTCAGTGCTAGGGCTTTGTGTCTTACTCAATCTGGCGTTACTCTGGATGGGTGACTCTCCTTTCTTGGACTCCTACATGCTGAATCTCTTCATCACCTTATCCAAGTAGGTACTCTGACTAAGTCCAATTAGTCTTTTACTCCGATCTCTCAAGATCCTTATCCCTAGAATATAGGCAGCTTCTCCTAGGTCTTTCATAGAGAAACACTTCCCAAGCCAGGACTTAACTTCCTGCAGAGTTGGGATGTCATTTCCTATGAGTAGTATGTCATCCACATACAATACCAAAAAGCTAACTATACTCCTACTAGCCTTGACATACACGCAAGACTCATCTTCACTCCTAGAAAAGCCAAATTCCTTGACCTTTTCATCAAAGCAAAGATTCCATCTGCGAGGTGCTTGCTTCAATCCATAAATGGATTTCTCAAGCTTACACACTTTATTAGGGTGCTTGTTGCTGACAAAACCCTCTGGCTGACTCATGTAAACATCTTCAGCCAACTTTCCATTAAGGAAAGCGGTTTTGACATCTATTTGCCATATTTCATAGTCATGAAATGCAGCTATGGCTAACAGAACCCTAATAGACTTAATCTTGGCTACTGGAGAAAAGGTCTCATCATAGTCCACTCCAGGAATTTGAGAGAAGCCCTTTGCAACCAGTCGAGCCTTATAAGTGTGTACTTTACCATCCATGTCGGTCTTCTTCTTGAAGACCCATTTGCACCCTACTGTCTTACGACCTGGTACATTCTCAACCAAGTTCCAAACTTGATTGTCATACATGGACTGTATTTCGTTGTCCATTGCCTCTTTCCACTTGGATGACTCAGGGCCTGCCATGGCTTCCGCGTAACTGTTAGGTTCATCCAGACCTATCAGTGTCTCATCACTGATAAGTGTATCACCTTCTGCAGTAATGTGGAATCCATAGTAATGCTCAGGAGCATTCCTAACCCTCGTGTACCGCGTCAGAGGTACAGACTTGTCAATTGGCTCAACATGAGTTTCTTCCTCAAGTTGAGTGCTAGGGTTTGAAGTTCCTTCACCGCTTGACTCTTGAATTTCTTCAAGATCAATTTGCCTCCCACTGTTTCCTTGTCTTATAAACTCTCTCTCTCTCTAAAGAAAGCCCTCCTAGCTACAAAAACCACATTTTCACTAGGTCTGTATAAGAGGTAACCAAAGGATTGATGTGGGTAGCCGATGAAAATACACCTCTCGCTTCGAGGTTCGAGCTTATCATGAGTCTCACGTCTCACGAAAGCCTCGCAACCCCAAATCTTGATGTGGTCTAGTTTAGGTACTTTACCAGTCCACATCTCGTGAGGAGTTTTGGCAACTTTCTTTGTAGGGACTAGATTAAGGATATGGGCGGCAGTCTCTAAGGCATACCCCCAAAATGAGATTGGTAGCGAAGCTCGACTCATCATGGAACGAACCATATCCAACAAGGTTCGATTACGCCTCTCAGCCACACCATTCAACTGTGGTGTCCTGGGAGGTGTCAATTGTGAGACTATCCCACATTCCCTTAGATAGTCAAGGAACTCTGAATTAAGATACTCACCACCACGATCGGATCGAAGCATCTTAATGTTCCTGCCCAATTGATTCTCGACTTCCTGTTTAAATTCCTTAAACCTTTCGAAAGTCTCTGACTTATGCTTGATTAAGTAGACATATCCATATCTACTGTAATCATCAGTAAAAGTCAAATAATAACGATTAGCATCCCTTGTGGCATGTTTGAATGGTCCACACACATCCGTGTGTACAAGGTCCAACAAACCTTCACCCCTCTCACACGAGCCTATGAAGGGTGACTTTGTCATTTTTCCAAGTAAGCGTGATTCGCAACTATCATCTAACTTTAGGTCAAATGACTCCAAGACTCCATCCTTTTGGAGTTGGCCTATGCGTTTCTTGCTTATATGTCCAAGACGACAATGCCATAATGATGCTTTATCCAAGTTATTATTAACAGAATCAATACACAATACGTTATTTCCTAAGTTATCAACTACAGATACTGTTTCATAGACGCCATCACAAGGTAATGCTTTAAAATAAAGAACATTATTAAAGAAAGCATTAATGGAACCAACTTCATTATTAAATTAAAAGGTGAAACCTTGTTTATACAATGCATGAAAGGAAATAATATTTCTTGCCATTTCTGGCGAATAACAACACTTATTCAAATCTAAACTAAACCCACTACTTAGCGATAAAGTATAAACTCCAATCTTGGTGACAGGTAAAGCTTTCCTATTCCCCATGATTAGGTTTATTCTTCCTTGCTCCACATTCTCACTTCTTCTTAGTCCCTGCAAGTCACAACAAATGTGAATACCACAACCGGTATCTAGGACCCAAGATTTAGAATGGGGTGAGTTATTAGAAATGATAGTGTAAATACCTGCATGGTTGGGTTTAACTTTCCCATCCTTCACATCTTGTTGGTATTTTGGGCAGTTCCACTTCCAATGTGATTTTTCATTGCAATAGAAGCATTCAGCCTCTTTTGGGTCAGAAGAAGGAGTAACGAAACCTTTCTTGGTTCCACTTGAAGAAGAGCCATCAAGGGTCCGAGCCTTGGTACCCTTTGAAGAGCTCTTTCTCTTCTTCCCTCGACTTTTCCCGATTGCCAAAACTAGAGTAGAGTTTGGAGTAGGAGTGTTAACAACCGACTTCCCCTTAAGACCTGTTTCTGCGGTCTTGAGAAGTCCCTGAAGTTTTCTGAGTGTGACCTCTTCCTTATTCATGTGATACGTCATGCGGAATTGATCATAACACGATGGTAAGGAGTGCAAAATGATATCTATTGCAAGCTCCTCTGGGAAGTTCACACTAAGCTTCAGCAATCGATCCACATACCTTTGCATTTTCTGCATGTGGCTCGTGACGGATTCCCCGTCCTTCATCATGGTTGTTATCATGGAGCAGATGATTTCATACCTTTCTTGTCGTGCACTTTGATGGTATCTTTCCATCAGATCTTGGTGCACTTCATAAGGGTAGAAATCCTCATAGGACTTTTGGAGCTCTGCTGTCATCATGGCCATCATGATGCATGCCACCTTGGTAGCATCCCTTTCATGTGCCTGAAAGTCAGCAATCTCCTGGGGAGTTGTAGTGGTCTCATCAATCTCCTTAAGCTCCTTGTCAAGGACATATTATTTGTCCTCGTAGCGGGTAATCATCCTGATGTTTCTGATCCATTCATTGAAGTTGGATCCATCAAAAGTGACTTTCCCACACAAGTTCATAAGGGTAAAGGAGCCATTAGGATTAGAGCCAGAAGCGGGGTTGTTTGAAGACATCTGAAGGAAAAGGACAAGATTAGTTTAGATATTTAGAGAGTCCTTAATAAAACACCCAAATGTAATATTAAGGCTAGGATCCAATCACAATATATTATAACTTAGAAGAGGTATGTCGTAATCCAAGCTATAACATATTTGAAAGGTAGGTGAATGACGATTCACCAATTTCCACCACGAAAACCGAAATATTAAATAATAGGTTTTTGATTGGTTCTTAGAAATTCCTAGATTCTTTGAGATTCAATGAACTTTTCAAAGGCATGTTTCAATCTCGAGTATGCCCTCCAAGTTTTGTGACTGGGATACCGAGGATCACAAAACGAGGTGTGAAGTAACCATGCAAATCACTTGGTACCCTTAAAGTTTATCACTCAATCGATGTGCTGGTAAACCGCACACGCTCCACCGATACTATAATAAACCTTAAGTCACCCTTTACCTACCTTGTTAAGTCCAAGTTAGTGTTCCAGTTAACCACACACGCTCCACCAACGACTTAAACAAAGTGTAAAGTGTAATTTCATGGATTAGCACCTTATTCACATTTTTCCTAAAGTAACTAAGATTGGGAATTTAATAAAACATTTAGTTACTTTATAATATTCATCATACTTTTAATGAGAATTTATAAGTCCTTGTCCTACCCGTTCGGCTAACGACCCTCCACCAGTCAAGCAAGCGGTGGGTGAGAGGAGACACCCATTAAGTTGCCATTTTATAGGCAACAACCTTATACCCACCTTATAGACCGGCTTCGTGAATGAGGCGTACTAGCGGTAAGACGACTTTAATCTTATACATATATATATATATATATATATATATATATATATATATATTATTAACTTATAATATTATAAGTATAAGGGTAGAATTTTCACTTTCAAAACTCTAAGGGTTGGGACTAAAGTTTTAGCATGACTTTACTTGTTCCAAAACTTGAGGGAAAGTTTTGTAAACTTTCAAAACTTTTCATTTCTTGTAACTTATGAGTTTATTAGAGTAATAAAAATGAAGACTCTTCATTTTTCTAACTCTTTTTTTCTTTTAATGGTTTTAACTCAAGTGACTTTTGGTTTTCCATAACTTGAGGACAAGTTATGGACTCCATTAAAACACATTATGATTAAGAATTAAACTACCACATAGGTTACAAATAATTCCTATGATCATTTAAACATCATAAGATCAAGAACATGAACATGAACACTTTCATGAATCAAAACTACACTTAAAACTTTGTAATTTTGATAACTAGTTGTTGTAAATGGATTAGCAAATACATTACACCATCTAAAACAAGTTTTCAAGTACCAAAACAGTTTAGGGTAATGTTTCTAGTCCATTTCCAGCAACTAAAGTCGAAAATCTGCACTCTGTGGCTCCTACTCACCGAGTGCATGAACCTACTCGGCGAGTAGGTTGAAGATACAAGTGAACTCAGCGAGTCTCCCCATGGACTCGGCGAGTTCATCAGGCAGACAACAAGTTTTTTGACTTTTTTCAACTTTTAAGCACAAATAACAAACAAACAAGCCTAGGCTCTGATACCACTGATGGGTTTTGAGCATTCTAACACTTCCTAAGTGTACATGCAACCCTAATAACCTTGGATCTATGTTTGTCTAATTATCATCCAAAGTTGAATTCCAAGGTTATATTCCTATCTAGCATACATGGGGAACAATTTTTAACTTGAATGAAAGATAGAATAACTTACCTTGTTGTTGCTTATGTTCCTTGAAACCTTGTGAGCCTAGCACCCCAAGTGTGATGCCTCAAATGCTTCACACAAAACCAAATGCTCTTGGAAAGACTTTTGAGAGAACACACACTTCTTGAAATCGGCCTAGCTCTCTTGTTTCATATGTGTAGCCGATTTTGGTGGAGAATGGGATTCTTATATAGTGTTGACACTTCTAGGGTTACACCATGTAAACCCTAATGTGTCATGACTCTTCATTTCCATGACCCATGGGTTTGTAACTCCCATGGAGCATCCATGGAGCATCCTATGGGTGGAACCCAACTTGATAATCCATGGAGCCTCTTAGCCCACTATACAAGATATGAATGATTTACATAATCAACCCATATATTTAATTAGTTATCTTTTGATCACTTAATTAATTCTAAAGTAATTCTTTGATCAAACTAATCAAATAATATTATTAATATATTAGAACTTATAATATATTAATAATCTCCAAGTGTTATTTCTCTCATTTAGTCTATCCAATTGCATTGTGCCATGCAATCCAAATGGACCATGCCGGGTCGGGTCAAGTACTGACCAGAAATAGTTATGGACTTAGACACCTTATCCAACACTTATATTGAGTATTGTGATATCCTGCATTATGTCTTTGTGATTTATGCTGTGTATTATTCTGAGCTTACTGAGTTAGGACCGGAGGGTCCCACTGAGACACATTGACCGGAAGGTCTTATCTGAGTATAGCCATGAGAGGCTAATGAGATATGTGTGGTAGTTTAGGGAATCACTAAGCTTCGTGCTTACCGTGTTATGTGATATGTGTTTCAGGTTCTCCTTAGGATGGCGGGAAGGCGCTGACTTGATTGTACACATCAGAGAAAAAGTTATGTTTTGAGGATCCAGGATTATTAATCAAACAATTATTGAGTTGCGTTTTGTAAATTAAATAAACGAGCTTTTTGTGAAATGTGTTATGAGAATTATATGATTTTAAAATGAAAATTTTGTTTGAAAATTTATGGTGTTACAAGTATAACTAACACATATGTTTACGGGATTAACACAACTTCAGTGGTTTTATTTTATTTAATAAAACTACAGTACTCTATGATATACTACTTTACACTACAGCTAGTGATAACCAAGCATTCATACTAAGGTTTTCATACAAACACTATTACAGTACACTATTGTCACTACAAATGGTGGTATCCAGGTATACATATAAAGGTTTTCATAAAAATACAGATACAATACATTTTTTCAAGTACTGAGTACACTAATACAGTAAACATTTACAAGGATCATACATGACTACATTACACTCACTATAGAAAATATTAGATTTTCTAGAGAAACATACTAGTATTTTCAAAGTATAAAGATAAGTTTTCCTTCACTAAAACATACTTATGAACTCACCAACTTAAATGTTGATACACTTTCAAAATCACTTGTATTCTTAGGGAACCGATAAGACAGGTACACCCGCATGTTTTGAGAAGACGGGACTTTTAGAGTCGTGTCTTTTATACTTTTTCTATAAATTTTGATGTCATACAAACTATGTATTGAAAAGATGTAAATACTTTACCTTATCAATGAAATGGTTGTGTTTAGTTTGATTCCTATTATAAAATTGTTGTCATACTGTACATGATGTCCTCCGCCCTCAAACGTCTTCGCCATTCCGGTTTGCGGATGTGACAATATAGAAATTGAGTGGGTCAGGCTTAGGAGCCTGGTGAGCATATAGGATTTTCAACCCACAATATATAAGTTTATTAATTTCCTCAAACCAAACAAACCTGATTACCCATTCACATTATCCTCACTTTACGTCCCTAAAACATCTAATAAAAGGGACCTAACCTAAGGATGTAACATCCCAAATTTCGAGTCCAAAAATTTCAATTTTAATATCACGATCTAGGAAAATATGTCTTAAAACATTACTGTGTCATATCATTTTATAAAACCATAATCTTATGTCTGAAATCATATCATAAAAGTAGTAACAATGTCAGAGTACAATCCCAAGAAATCTCATAAGGCGGAATCTCATGTGTGTATGATGTGCAGCTACCGCGCCGGCTCCTTCCCCTTCTTTGAAGAGGTACCTGAAACAAAACTAAAAACTGTAAGCACAAAGCTTAGTGAGTTCCTCCAACTTACCACATACCATATAATCACATAACATGCATATACTTTCAGGCATATCTGGGTGCCCGACCTACCCCTTCGGTCCTCTCGACCGGATGCTGCCTAGCATATCTGGGTGCTGGCCTCCCGTTCAGTCCTGTCGACCAGATACTGCCTAGCATATCTGGGTGCTGGCCTCCCCTTCAGTCCTCTTAACTGGATACTGGGGACTATTTCACCCCTCTAATACTACCATATAGCATGTAACACATAATCATATTCTATCTAGCATGACTGGGTATGACTACCCCCTTTGGCCCTATCGACCGGAAATCTTGGGGACTGTATCCCCCACTGCTACTAGCATATAACATCGTATCATACTAGCACATAACATATCAGGAAGTAACAAACCTAGATGAATATCACAAAGAGAGTCATCTATCATACGACTCTTACTGGTGGGCCGGCATTGGTGCCTTAGACCCACCGCTACTGGATGGTAACTTACCTCGTATGGCTGACTGCTGAAAAGCTGATCGGCAGATGTCTGACTGCTGCTCTGGAGGTCCTCCCGCTACAAATCCATAAACATTTAATCAGACACTAATGACTACTCTTAGGGTAAAATGACTATTTTACCCCTAACCAAGATAAAACCAAAGTCAACTTTCAGTTGACCTGACTCGCCGAGTTGGTTCGCCAACTCGTCCAGTCCATATCCTTTCAACTGCCCTCATTCATGCTTTTACTCATCGAGTTAACAATGACTCGAAGAGTTCTCTTTCTTTACGAACCTCAAATGATCCTTCATCCGACTCGTCGAGTTGTATGAACAACTCGTCGAGTTCACCTTCAACTGTTGAACAAGTCCTGACCTTGACTCGCCGAGTTGTATGAACAAATCGTCGAGTTCATCTTCATTTGCTGGAAGATGGCCTTGGACTCGCCGATTCTTTTTATGAACTCGTCGAGTCCTATGAACTCCAGGTCTATGGCTAAGTCCAAAACGTTGGGTCACTCCCTTGGGCCCTCTAAAACCGTTCTAGCACTCAACAGGATTCCCTTGAACAGTAACAGAAAAGGGAAGCAATCTTCGGACTCGCCGAGTCCCAAGAACAACTCGCCGAGTCGAGGTTGTCCAAGTCTCATTTCTCGATGTATAACACTTGTCCAAATGATAGATCTAGGCTCCTAAGATCGATCTAGCACGTAAAGTTACGAACTTTACGTGCATGCATGGGACTTTGAGCTAAAATTGTCCTAAAAGAATCTCTTGAGTTGCATGGGGCTTTCCATGGGGGCAAAGGCAGTCCCTTTTTGCCTTCTAACTCCTAAAGGAGCCTGGATCTGAAGCCCCAACCCCCAACCATGCTTGAAATCATGGTTGGTCACCAAGAATGGCTTATAAAAGCCCTAAATCTCCCCAAAAAGTGATCTAATGCAAGAAGAAGCAAGGTGTCGACTTTATACCTTCCAAGAACTATAGATGATGCACAAGCTTGACTCCTCTAGCCAACCTCTTGGTTCCTCAAGCTTTTCCTTCCTTCTTGCTACCACAAACCACCAAGAATCACCAAAAAGCCTTAGATCTTCATCAATGTTGATTAGGGTTTAATGTGAGGTGTTCTGAGAGCATAAGGGACGATGGAGGCTGTATAAGGTCGTCTAAATAGGGTGCAAACTCTTAGATTAGGGTTTTGTCCTGACAAGGTCTCCTCGTCGAGTCTTGTTGCTGACTCGATGAGTCCGCCACTTATCCCCCGGGTCCAAGTCACTTCTACTCGACGAGTTAGGCCTTCAACTCGTCGAGTCGATTCCAAAATGTGAAAAAAATACTTGAATGAGATACATACCAGGAACCGGGTGCTTCAAATCTCCCTTACATATTTTAGACTTCGTCCTCGAAGTCTGCTACTCGTTCCTGGAAATTCTCTTGGTAATGCTCCATCATCTCGTCCACCGGCTCCCACGTCCACTTTGAGCCCTTCTGGTGCTGCCATTGCACCTTCACCAGCTCGGCCCTCTTGTTCCTTAGATCTTTCATCTTCCGATCGAGAATCGCCATAGGCTGGTCAATGTAATCCAGCCTGTCGTCAACCTGAATATCCTCCAGGAGCACCACAGCCGAGTCGTCCACCAGGCACTTCCGCAGCTGGGAGACATGGAAAGTGTTGTGGATCTGACTGAGTTCGGCTGGCAGATCCAGCCTGTCCACCACCTTGCCCACCTGGGCTATAACCCTGAAAGGTCCAAGGTACCTGTGGCCCAACTTGCCCCGTTTCCTGAATCGGATGACGCCTTTCCAAGGCGACACCTTCAGGAGAACCATATCCCCGACATGGAACTCCAGGTCTGAACGACGCTTGTCGGCATAACTTTTCTGCTGACTCTGTGCAGTCTGGAGCCTGCTCCTGACCTGCTGAATCCTTTCAGTCGTTTTGAGCAACACTTCGGTGCTCCCCATGACCCTCTGGCCAACCTCACCCTAACATATCGGGGTCCTGCACTTCCTCCCGTATAATATCTCAAAGGGAGGACGATCGATACTCGCGTGATAGTTGTTGTTGTAGGAGAATTCAGCTAATGGAAGGTAAGTGTCCCAACTACCACCGAAGTCTAGCACACATGCCCGCAACATATCCTCCAAAGTCTGGATGGTCTGCTCGCTCTGACCATCCGTATGCGGGTGAAATGCGGTGCTAAATTGCAGACGAGTATCTAAATCGTCGTGGAATTTCTTCCATAACCTGGAAGTAAACCGCACATCTCTGTTGGAAATCACGGAGACTGACACTCCATGTCGAGCCACCACCACTCGAATGTAGATGTCGGCCAAATTCTCGGCCGAGATACTCTCCTAGATCGGTATAAAATGGGCACTCTTGGTCAACTGATCCACAATGACCCATATGGAATCCATTCCCCGCGCGGTCCTAGGAAGTTTAGTGATGAAGTCCATGGTGATATCTTCCCATTTCCACTTGGGAATATCCAACGGTTGCATCTTTCCATGTGGCCTCTGATGTTCGGGCTTGACCTTCCTGCAGGTCAAGCACTACTCCACATACCATACTATGTCCTGCTTCATGTAGGGCCACCAATAGTCAAGACGAAGATCCGTATACATCTTCGTTGCCTCGGGATGGATAGAAAACCTGGATTTGTGTGCCTCCTCCATTAATGTCGGACACGCGCCTCCATGATAGGGAACCCACACCCTACGGTGGAGGGTCAACAACCCTCGACTATTATAGTCGAAAGAGGAAACCTGATCCACAATACGCTCGCTCTTCCGATGTTCTTCATTCATAGGCTCCTGTTGGGCCTCTCGGATCTGCTCTAGCAGCAAAGTCACCATGGTCATCCGCATGCAGATATCCCTGATTGGCACTGCCTTACGGCTAAGCGCATCGACCACCACATTGGCCTTCCCCAGGTAGTAAAGGATATCACAATCATAATCCTTCACTACATCTAACCTCCGACGATGAGTCATGTTCAGATTCGGTTGGTTCATGAGATACCTCAGGCTCTTGTGGTCCGTGTAAATGGTACAACGAAGCCCATAGAGGTAATGACGCCAAATCTTGAGGGCAAAAACAACCGCCACCAGCTTCAAATCATGCGTCGGGTAGTTCGCCTCGTGAGGCTTTAGCTGCCTCGAAGCGTAAGTAATAACATGTCCTCTTTGCAATAAAACTACACCCAAACCCGAGATGGACGCATCGCAGTATACAAAAAAATCCTCTACGCCCTTTGGCAGGGATAAGATTGGCGCCTCGCACAATCCCTGTCTTAGTGTCTCGAACGCTGCCTACTGCTCAAGCCCCCAACAAAAGACTACGACCTTCTTTGTTAGCCGAGTCAAGGGTACAACTATCTTGGAGAAATCCTGGATGAATCTCTGATAGTAGCCGGCTAATCCCAGGAAACTCCGAATCTCAGATGGAGACTTCGGAACCTCCCACTTCATCACGACCTCTACCTTGGCTGGGTCAACCAGAATACTGTCCTGGTTGACAAGATGCCCAAGAAACTATACCACGCGCTAGGGGTGTTGATCGGGTAAAATTTTTGGGTTTCGTGTAATTCGGGTTTTTCATATAAAAAATTTACCCGTTACCCTACCCAAATTAAATTCGGGTAATGGGTCAGCTAAGGGTAATTCGGGTATTACCCGATTTTTAATTTTTATTTTTTTAATTTTTGAATGGAACCTAAAAATAAATGTAATGAAATAAGTATGTCGTGCTAAACTTTGAACATTGAGATTTTTTACTCAATAATATTTGAGATATCAAGTATTCTTTCCAAACTTTTGATCTTGGGTTGATTTTTTTTTTTTTTTTTGTATTTTTCTTGTGGAACTTGATCATTGGTTGGGTTGTCAACTTCAGTCATCTCATCTTCTACTTCATTGTAGTCATCCATTGGTGACGAATACCAACGAAGAGCGGACGAGGTACGAGGGTTTTTTGACGTGGGGAAAATAGAACGAGCCTCAACGAGGGAAATTGGGAATTAGGAATTGGGAGAGTTAGATAAACTCATAAAGGGACATTATTTCTTATATATATTTCGGGTAATCGGGTATACCCGAAACCAAAACAACTTACCCTTTACCCGACCCGAAAAAAATTCGGGTTACCCAGTTACCCGAAAAAATTAACCCGATACCCGATTTACCCGTTACCTGAAAAAATCAAGTGGGTAATTCAGGTAACGGGTATTTTTGACAGGGCTAACTCGCGCAACCAGAAATCACACTTGGAGAACTTGGCGTACAAGCTCTCCCTCCACAGGGTCTCCAAAACCTCTCACAGATGCTCCTCGTGCTCCTCCTGTGTCTTGGAGTAGACCAAGATATCATCAATGAAAACTATCACGGACTGATCCAAAATCGGTCTACATACGTGGTTCATGAGGTCCATGAACGCGGTAGGAGCATTGGTGAGCCCGAAGGGCATCACCACTAACTCATAGTGGCCATAACGCGTCCGAAAAGCAGTCTTTTGTACATCTTCCTATCTGACCCTCATCTGATGATAACCTAAACGCAAATCAATATTGGAGAACCAAGATGCTCCCTACAACTAGTCAATGAGGTCATCAATCCTTGGGAGTGGGTAACGGTTCTTCACCGTTACCTTATTTAGCTCTTGATAATCTATACACATTTGATGCGACCCGTCCTTCTTCTTCACAAACAAAATCGGGTCTCCTCAGGGCGAATGACTCGATTTAATGAACCCCTTGTCTAACAGCTCCTACATCTGTGTAGACAACTCCTACATCTCAGGGGGAGCCAACTGATACGGGGCCTTGGCTATCGGAGCCGCACCAGGGACGAGGTCGATCCTGAACTCCACCGGCCTCTCCGGAGGTATCCCAGGGAACTCCTCGGGGAATACATCCGCAAAATCTCGTACCACAGGCACATCGCCCACCGTCGCCTTACCCGCCTCTTGTGTATCCGTAACATAGGCGACAAATCCTGTGCAACCCTGCTAAAGGCAACACCTCGTTCTCACTGCCGAACATAAAGTTGGTCCTCGCAGTGGTCTCTCGCCTTAAATCACCAGCTCTCCCCCACCTGGGGTCCTGATCCGGACCAACTGTTGCGTGCAATCATTCACTTCCCTATTGGGGCTTAGCCAATCCACACCAATGATAACCTTGTTCCCCCTCAACGGTATGTGAACCAAATCCATTAGATAACGCTCTTTGAACAACCTCAAAACACAATCCCGGAAGACCTCTGATGCTCGCACAAACCGTTCGTCCGCAATCTCGACCTCTAGAGGGAAATCCAACACGCTCGAAGACTTAGGAAACTTTTTGCTAAGTGCATGAGAAACAAACGATCGGGTAGCGCCCGAATCAAACAACACCTGAACCGGTATACCGTTCACATGGAACGATCCTAAACATGTATATATACAAGCATATATCAATATCTAAACATCATATAAATAAATCATAGGGGAAGAATCATACCTGTCACCACATCGGGTGCGGCGCGTGCCTCCTCAGTAGTCAACTGGAAGGCTCGGCTCCTGACCATTGGAACCTCACCTTGCCCTGCCATCCATCTGTAATCCACAGGGTCGCTGGAGTTAGCGCCTTCAGTGGCGCAGCTGCTTTCAACTTGGGGCAATTGGCATTCTTATGGCCCCTCTAGTTGTAGTGGAAACACAGCAACTCAGATGTCTGAATAGTGGGTGTAGGGGTGGTACAATCCTTGCTGAAATCCCCCAACTTGCCGCACTTATAGCAGCCCGACGATCCCAACCTACACGCTCCCTCATGTCACTTGCCACATTTCCTGCAGCACCCTTGGCCCTGCTGGCCTTTTCGCCCAGCGTCTGATCCCTTGGGCTTCTTCCCCGAAGCCCCAGTCATCTGTCCCTCCTCAGCCTTCCTCTTTCGGATGTGCTCTAGGTTAATCTCCCTCTCCCTTGCCCTGGAAATCATGGAATCCAGGGTAGGGCAAGCTGAAAAACTGACATGCTCCTGAATGTCGGCTCGCATCATGTCATGGTAACGGGTCCTCCTCATGTCCTCATCTCCCGCATACAGGGGCACCAGCAACGCCCTCTCCCGAAACTTGGCGGTGATCTCCGCCACAGTGTCCATAGTTTGTCTCATATCCAAAAACTCCTTGGCCAACTGCTGAAGTTCCACTGCAGGTGTGAACTCAACCCTGAATCGGGTCACAAAATCCGACCATGTCATAGCCTCGATAGCCGAGGCTCCCAAAGAGTCACCAACCGACTCCCACCAATCTCTGGCTCTGTCTCTCAAGAACCCTGCTGCATATCTCACCTTCGACCCCTCGGTGCAGAAGCTGGTCAACTGTGCAAACTCCATGTCTACAATCCACCGTCTGGCCATAATGGGTTCCTTCGCCCCATGGAAATCCGGTGCACCACTGCCCCTGAAGTCCTTAAAGGACAGTGTGTGTGATCATCACTGGCTGGTTGCCATGTCACTCTTGAACGCCCTGAGGCGATCCTCCATCATCTCGATAATCCCTTCCTTGATCGACCCAAAGATGACCGGGGTCGCATCAAGGATGCCTCTAGTGATCTCGAATGCGATGAACTCATGTAGCCTCTCATCCACTAGTTTGGAACCAGAACTCGAACCCAATCCCTCTCCTGAACTGCCAACTGCTGGCCTCGGACGTAGCACCACCATTCTGCAATGCATAATGACAATTGTCAGTGATACTAATACATCTAGAGGTATCACATCTATCACAGGTTTCTTGGTCTTATCTCAGCCTTCCTCGACTCAAGTACGGATCCTCTGCTTTCAGTAGTAGGCGCCCATACTACCTTCCACATATATCCATACTTTCCTCAAGAACTGCCTTGACTCCACCAAGTCCCTTCTACTACTGCTAATCTTTGTTATTCTCATCCTAAGCTTGCCCTAGGGTACCTCTAACTCCACCCAAACTAGTCCCCAGCTGCTGAAGGCCTCTTTACAATGCCAATTAGCCACCATATGGAAACAATCACATGCCACGAGGCTCGGATAATCCTTCAAGTAAGGGACTCATCCCTACAATGATTAGGACTCAATCAAGATCTACGTAGTAGGGTCAAATCCAACACTCTGAGATTATTCAACCCTGATAGCATGTGACCTAATGTACCCACCTAATAGCTAACTCCCATCCCTCTGAGTCCCATGTAGCACAAAGCAGGTAGCATTCAGACAAAAGGAAACAAGCTCAAGCAATTCTATCCACATAATAGGAATTTGTACTAGCATACGATATAAGCTCATGTAATCAGGCATAAACTAAGCAGGCTATCCTATCTCTGTCTAATCAACACTATCATGGAGCTCAAAGGCACATATAATAGGCACATAAGGCATCCTTCCTAGACCCTTAGTCCTAATTTAGCATGATGTTCTACTGAAACTGATAAGCATAACATAAACTTGTGTGGGTACTTTGGGGAAAAACTTACTTGAGCTCGGCCGGTCGCGCACATCACACACCTTGTTCTTTCTTAAAACATTTTAACTTATCTTTTAGAAAACCATTTTCTTTGTAAAAATCTTTTAATCCCTCGGTTTGAGTCCAGACATTCCCGAGGGTGTGCCTGAATCCCTCAAACCAAGGCTCTGATACCAACGATCTAGGAAACATTTGTCTTAAAACGTTACTGTGCCATATCGTTTTATAAAACCATCATATCATGTCTGAAAATCATATCATAAAAATACTAACAATGTCAGAGTACAATCCCAGTAAATCTCATAAGGCGGAATCTCATGTGTGTATGATGTGCAACTACTGCGCCGACTCCATCCCCTTCACTAAAGAGGTACCTGAAACAAAACTAAAAACTATAAGCACAAAGCTTAGTGAGTTCCCCAAACTTACCACATACCATATAATCACATAATATGCATATACTGTCACGCATATCTGGGTACCCGACCTACCCCTTTGGTCATCTCGACTAGATGCTGCCTAGCATATCTGGGTGATGGCCTCCCCTTCGGTCCTCTCGACCGGATACTGGCTAGCATATCTGGGTGTTGGCCTCCCCTTTGGTCCTCTCGACCGGATACTAGGGACTATTTCACCCCTCTACTACTACCACATAACACGTAACACATAATCGTATTCTATCTAGCAAGACTGGGTATGAATACCCCCTTTGCCCCTATCGACCGAAAATCTAGGGGACTGTCTCCCCTACTGCTACTAGCATATAACATCGTATCATACTAGCACATAACATATAAGGTAGTAACAAACCTAGATGAATATCATAAAGAGAGTCATCTATCATACGACTCTTACTGGTGGGCCGGAATTGGTGCCTTAGACCCACCACTACTGGAAGGTAACTCACCTCGTAAGGCTGACTGTTGAAAAGCTGATCGGCAGATGTCTGACTGCTGCTCCGGTGGTCCTCCGACTATAAATCCATAAACACTTAATCAGACACAACTGACTACTCTTAGGGTAAAATGACTATTTTACCCCTAACCAAGATAAAACCAAAGTCAACTTTCAGTTGACCTGACTCACCGAGTTGGGCCGCCAACTCATCGAGTCCCTATCCTTTCATATGCCCTCATTCACGCTTCTATTTTTCGAGTTTAGCAATGACTCGAAGAGTTCTCTTTCTTTACGAACCTCAAATGATCCTTCATCCGACTCGTCGAGTTGTATGAACAACTCGTCGAGTTCACCTTCAACTGTTGAACAAGTCCTGACCTTGACTCGCCGAGTTGTATGAACAAATCGTCGAGTTCATCTTCATTTGCTGGAAGATGGCCTTGGACTCGCCGATTCTTCTTATGAACTCGTCGAGTCCTATGAACACTCGTCGAGTCCTATGAACTCCAGGTCTATGGCTAAGTCCAAAACATTGGGTCACTCCATTGGACCCTCTAAAACCCTTCTGACACTCAACTGGGTTCCCTTGAACCCTAACAGAAAAGGGGAGTCAAGCCTAGGACTCGTCGAGTCCGAAGAACAACTCGCCGAGTCGAGGTTGTCCAAGTCTCATTTCTAGATTTCTAATGTACAACACTTGTCCAAATGATAGATCTAGGCTCCTAAGATCGATCTAGCACGTAAAGTTACGAACTTTACGTGCATGCATGGGACTTTGAGCTAAAATTGTCCTAAAAGAATCTCTTGAGTTGCATGGGGCTTTCCATGGGGGCAAAGGCAGTCCCTTTCTGCCTTCTAACTCCTAAAGGAGCATGGATATGAAGCCCCAACCCCCAACCATGCTTGTAATCATGGTTGGTCACCAAGAATGGCTTATAAAAGCTCTAAATCTCCCCAAAAAGGGATCTAATGCAAGAAGAAGCAAGGTGTCAACTTTATACCTTCCAAGAACTATAGGTCTACTTTATACCTTCCAAGAACTATAGATGATGCACAAGCTTGATTCCTCTGGCCAACCTCTTGGTTCCTCAAGGTTTTCCTTCCTTCTTGCCACCACAAACCACCAAGAATCACCAAAAAGCCTTATATCTTCACCAACGATGATTAGGGTTTAATTATAGGTGTTCTGAGAGCATAAGGAACGATGGAGGCTGTATAAGGTCGTTTAAATAGGGTGTAAACCCTCATATTTGGGTTTTGTCCAGACAGGGTCTACTCGTCAAGTCTTGCTGTCGACTCGATGAGTCCACCACTTATCCCCCAGGTCCAAGTCGCTTCTACTCGACGAGATGGGCCTTCAACTCGCCGAGTCCATGCCAAAATGTTAAAAAAATACTTGAATGAGATACATACAAGGAACCGGGTGCTACAAAGGATCATCATCAGGGTAGACATTAATGCTGAGGGGATTCTTCAGTCATAAATGTTGTAAGGAAACCATGAGGGGGATGGAGTACACCGGTGAACACATCGTTCACAAACACCTTCATGTTGCGAGCATGCTAGCGTTCCACTGGACTTCCTAGAAAAGTCTATGGTCGTCATCTATACTCCACTAGATGAGTAGAACGTCATCAACGTTAAGGCCACTCATCATTTTATTTCACCACACATCAACTATTTCATCTACCCATGATTATCCAACATATGTGTAGATAAAAAATACATATATAGTTTAAATCATTTAAAACATGTATAAAACATTCATCCAACATAGATATCAGGTAAATAGATAATATACACACATAGCTCGTAATATATATAAAATACTTCATATCTATGTGTAAGATGAAAGTTACTATGCACTCACTTTAGTAACGTGACTAGATATAATCTAACTAGAAACGGTCAGTGATTTGTGATCGTCGGGCTCGGGACGTGGAATGCCTTCAACAAACAAGAGAGAAAGAATATTTTTGGTGTAGGAATGGCTGAGGTCGAACTTGCTATTTATTGCATGATTTTTGGTCTCTCATGTCGTGAGCCATACATGCTCACGTTGTGAGCCATGCCTGCTCACCTCGTAGACCTACCATTTGTGTTTATAGCTCTGAAACATATCCGGACGACTTCTCACGTCGTGAGAAATCATGCTCACATCGTGAGCCTTAAACATATACTTGTCATCTGCATTCTAGCCTTGAAAGTGGCGTTTTCATTCCTCACGTCGTGCGAATTAATGCTCACGTCGTGAGTCCAGGCAGATTAAGGTTTCTGACACGTGTCATGCTCTCAGACAACTGTATCTTTGGAAGGCTATGAGATCCGTTTTTGACATTCTTTATATCCACGTGAAGGTGGAAACGTACTCTACAACTTTCATTTAGAATCCTAAGGCGAAAAAGTACTCTATCATAAACTCGTTTTTTTACGATTCCCGATGTCGTGCTGGTTTTGTCGCGAAACTTCGTTAGGCCATAACTTGTTTGTTATAACTCGGATTTTGGCGTTCTTTATATCTCCGAAATACTTGTTACAACAACTAAAACTTTCCTCATAGATATTAGGTTTATCTAACATTTTATTTTTTATGCTTATATTTATCCTTAATTTATTATATCATCGTAATTAAGTATAAAGCATATAAATTCACATAATACTCAAATAATTCAATTTTATTACTTCAAAACGAGTTAAAATGGTTTACCTAGACTATTACATCTTCATTAATGCTTAGCCCAGAAACACGGGCGTTACAATTCTCTCTCCCTGAGGATAATTCCGTCCAAGAATCATGCATCAACAAACAAATGCGGATAGCGACTCATCATGTCATCTCCGTTTCCCAGGTGAGATTTGACCCATTCGTATGTTTCCATCGCACAAGCACTAAATCAACCATCTTGCATCGCAACTTCTTAGTCTTATGGTCAACGATCGCCTCTGGTTCTTTAATTAGCCTTTTGTTTTCATCCATCCTTAACTCAGAAATTGGAATTATGTCGGGAACTTCTCCCATGAACCACCTCAAATAACACACATGGAAAGTGTTATGAATACCATCTAGTTCTTCTGGTAGTTATAGCTTGTAAGCTTAGTTCCCAATCCTTTGAAGAACTTTAAATGGGCCAATAAACCTTGGATTTAACTTTTCCCTTTTACCAAATCTTATAAGTCCCTTCCATGGAGAGACTTTAAGTAAAACTGAATCTCCAACTATGAATGTCATCGATTGTCTTTTCTTGTTAGCATAGCTATTTTGACGATCCTGAGTTGCTAACATCCTTTCCCTAATGACTTTTAGCTTTTCAGCAGTCTGCTAGACTATCTCATGTCCCATAAACTGCTTTTCTCCAGCTTCAAGTCAACATGACAGCGTTCGACACTTCTGTCCATACAAAGCTTGATAAGGTGCCATCTTATTGCTCGAGTGGAAACTATTATCCTAGGAAAATTCTACCAGAGGTAAATGTTCATCCAAGTTACCTTGGAATTCAAATTTACATGCTCTTAGCATATCCTCCAACGTTTGAATCATTCGTTCGCTCTGACCATCGGTATGCGGATGGTAGGTTGTACTCAGACACAACTTCGTACCTAATCCCTCTAGTAGACTCCTCCAAAACCTTGACGTGAAAGGACTATCACGATCTGGTACAATTGCTAAAGGAAACACCGTGAAGTCTTACTAACTCCTTCACATAAGCATTTGCGAGCTTTTCCATCGACCATATCTCATTAGCTGCTATGAATTGTGCACTTTTTTTGAACCGATCAATGACCACCCAAACCATGTCGTGACCGCTCTTCGTTCTGGGCAGTTTAGTCACAAAATTCGTGGTGATGTCTTCCCATTTACCCATAGGTATAGGTAAAGGTTCTAAACTCCCATATGGTTTCTAATGATATGCATTAACCCTCACACATGTCACACACTCGGCCACATACTTTGCAACATCGAGCTTCATCGTTGGCCACCAATAGTAGGGTTTCATATCCTTATACATTTTCGTGCTGCTGGGATGAATTGAGTACATGGTCTTGTGAGCTTCTTCCATCAGAAGGTCGCTTATTCCTCCCGTCTTAGGTACCCAAATCCTATCTTGGAATACCTTCAGTCCTTGACCGTTTGAACCGAACCCTAACATTTTGCCTAAACATTCTTCCTTTCGGTCATTTTTCTCAAAATCTTCCTCCTGAGCTTTCTTGATGCTTTCCACAATCGTTGAGACAACTTCAATTCTTAATGTTCCTTCCCTTTTCCTTTCAAGGCTCACTTTTCGGATTAAAGTATCAGCTACAACATTTGCTTTACCAGGGTGGTAAGTATTTCACAGTCGTAAGACTTAAGAAAATCTAGTCGGCGTCATTGTCTCATGTTCAATTCCTTCTGATTAAAGAGATATTGAAGACTCTTATGATCAGTGAAAAGTTTGCACTTTGTGCCGTAAAGATAATGCCTCCATATCTTTAGTGCGAATACTACCACTGCCAACTCTAGATCATGAGTGGGTAGTTCTTTTCATGTTCTTTCAATTGTCTCGATGCATATGCTATCACCTTATCCCTTTGGGTCAGAACACAACCTAACCGGACTCCAGATGCATCAATATAAACTGCAAAGTCTTCAACTCCATCAGGTAAAGAAAGAATCGGTGCTTCACAGAACTTCTTCTTTAGCTTCTCGAATGCTTCCTTATGCTTCTCACTCCAAGTATAAGTAGCTCCTATGTGGGTCAAAGTTGTCAATGGAGCAGTTATCGATGAAAAGTCTTTGATAAATCGTCGGTAATATCTGGCTAATCCCAGAAAGCTTCGGATCTCCGTGGGACACTTTGGTTGTTCCCACTTCATTGCAGCTTCAATATTAGCCGGGTCAACCATGATCTCTTCTTGGTTAAACACATGCCCCAAAAAATAATAGTTCTCGAATCCAAAAATCACATTTGGAGAACTTTGCATATAGCTTCTCCTTCTTCAGAACTTCTAACACTTCTCGTAGATGCTTGCCATGCTCTTGCTGGCTCTTTGAGTAAATCAGAATGTCATCTATGAACACTATCACATATTTATCGCGGAATGGTTTCCAAACCCTTTTCATCAAATCCATGAATGTTGTTGGAGCGTTGGTTAGCCCAAATGACATAACCGAGAACTAATAGTGTATGTACCTCGCTCCGAATGTGGTTTTTTTCAATATCCTTCTCTCTTAGCTTCAGTTGATGATAACCTGACCTAAGATCGATCTTGGAGAAATAGATCGAACCTTGCAGCTTATCGAATAGGTCATCAATCCTTGGAAATGGGTACTTTTTCTTTATTGTTGCCTTGTTGAGCTCTCTATAGTCAATGCACATTCTCATGCTTCCATCTTTCTTCTTTACGAATAAAATCGAAGCTCCCCAGGGTGATGAACTTGGTCTAATGAAACCATTGTCCAACAACTCCTAAAGTTGCGTCATAAGCTCCTTCATCTCCGTTGGTGCTAATTGGTATGGTGCTTTTGCTATTGGTGTTGTTCCTGGTAACAAGTCTATTCGCAACTCTACTTGTCTATCAGGGGGTAATCTAGGAAGATCTTCAAGAAAGACTTCTGGATAGTCGCACACCACTGGTATACTTTGCATTTCCTTTTTCTTTTTAATAGCATCAATCACGAACGCCAAGTATGATGTGCATCCTTTAGATAAACATTTTGTGGCCTACATCAGGGAAATGATTCCAGAATTCACTCTGCGCGTGTCTCCATACACCATAAATGACTCTTTTCCAGGCGGGTTTACCCTCACTATCTTTTTCTTCCACAGTATCTCGACATCATTGGCGCTAAGCCAATCCATTCCCAGTACGATGTTGAAACCATTCAACTAAATGGGTAACAGATCCTCGTGGAATTTGTTGCAGTTCAAGTCGATGGTGATATTCTTAATGCAATCGCTAGCAAGTATGAATTTGCCATTAGCAACTTCTACAACTAGGGCATCATCAAGTTTTTCTATAGGTAATGCTAGTCTTCCACCAAATTTATGTGATATAAAGGAGTAATTTTCTCTATAATCAAACAATATATTGGCAGGCAATCCATTTACAAGAAAGGTATCTGAATCGACATCTGATTCATCCTTTACGGCTTCTAGGGTCATCTGGAAAGCTCTAACCTTCGACTTTCATAGGAGATTGGGCGTTGCTACCTCTTTCTTCTTTGGGCAGTCCCTCAAAATGTGCCCCTCTTCGTTGCACCCATAACAAACTTTCTTATTGAAGGTGAATTCATTAGCATAGTGCCTAGGCTTTCCACATTTAAACCAAGTGACATCCTCGCCACATTTCCCAACATGTTTCTTCTTACACTTGTCACACCATTTTGCTTCGCTTCATCCTCCTCCTGAACCAGACTTAGAGAATTTACTTTTCTTGTTGGATCTCGAAGATCAATCGAACTTCCTTTTCTCACCAACCCCTGCCCTCTCCAAACCCTTTCCCTTTAACTGGGTCTCAACATTCTTGGTTGCTCTAACGGCTGCCCTCAACGTGCTTGCCATTTTGATTGTTGGGCCAAAGTCTGATGGCAATCCGTTTGTAATTTTTTTCAATCTTAGCGAGTTCAGTTGGCACTGGGTAAGGAAATAACTTCATATTTTCGGTAAACGCAGTAGCATAGTCATCAATGCTCATTTTCTATTTCTTCAAGTTCTAAAATTCATTGTTTAGATCTATCATATCTATTTCGGAGCAGTACTGCATTTTCAATTGATCTATGAACTCTTCCCAAGACATTTTTAGAGCTTCTCCGCATGGCATCGTGTCTGCCAATAGCTTCCACCAACTTAAAATTCTGTTGTTCAGTTGTCTGACCGCAAAAATAGTTTTCTGCTTCTCACTACAGTTGCAGCTTTCAATTACCATCTCCATTTCGAAGATCCAGTCCATAATCTCTACATGCTTTGGGCTTCTGGAAAGACTTGATGGTTTGGTACCCAAGAAATTCTTATACATACATCCACCTCTTTTGATTTCCTTCTCCGGGTCATTCCTTTCTTCCATTATGGGTTCCGCTTGATTTACAGTGCGACTTTAATTTCCTTCCACTGACTGTCTGTCATTTAGTTAAGGTTGTTCAACAGGCATTGGAGGTTCATCCCTGTTATTCAGCAATAGTTGTCTTATTTCTCCCCTTTGTTCAACCATCAAAGCCTGAATCATGGCTCGTACTCCAGCCATTGTGACTGGCTCTGGTGCAACTTATACTATCGGCACCTGCTTAATCACTTGGGGTTGAGGTCGCTGATTCCTATTTTCATTTGCATTTCCAGCTCCACTTCGGGTTCTTGCCATATTGATATATGCACCAAATAAGGCGATTTTTAGATCTTTATTCACAATAGACGTTTAAATCACTCCGAAACGTTACATGCTAGTTCAAATATCGTAGTCGTACGCTTAGAATCCTGAACACATAAGGTTTCCAGGTCCTGTTGGTAACAGACCATAGATCCAAACAAATAATAACATATAAGGCATCTTTATAGCTATAACATAAAGCATTTAGCACATACAAATATTTTAGACATCTTTCCTAAAATAAACTAGTGCTCGTGTCTAAAGTATAGTAGACACTAATCTTACAATCATCGCTTAACATTCTAAATTTAAGTCTAGAAATCCTACAAACTCCTAGTTCACTTAAACTAATGCTCTGGTACCAACTGTGACATCCCCATTTTCACGAATAGAAAAGACCTCTTTCGTTTATGCTTTTAGAATAAAATCAAAGTAATCTTTCAAATAAAAGTGTTGCGGAATTTGTTCCCAACGCAAAATATGATAAAATTTATCAAAAAATTTCTTAAGGAGATGTATTTTCATTACTTACAATCTTGGGATGTCAACATCGATATAGATCATAAGCATAAACAAAACATCATAAGCCATAAGACAAAATTGGCCTTGAATACAATATAGGTCTGTACAACATTTTATATATTTTCTACTGGCCTATAAATCCATAATCCCTTGTTAGATCATCCAACTATACCCTTGACACTACATGTAATACAAGAAATTAAGTGGGTCAGGCTTGGAAGCCTGGTGAGCATATCGGTCTTTCAACCCACAATAAATAAGTTTATTAATTTCATCAAACCAAACAAACCCAGTTACCCGTTCCCGTTATCCTCACTTTACGTCCCTAAAGCATCTAATTAAAGGCACCTAGCTTAAGGATCATCATCGGGGTAGACATTACTGCTGAGGGGATTCCTCGGTCATAAATGTTTGTAAGGCAACCATGAGGGGGATGGAGTACACCGGTGAACACATCGTTCACAAACACATACATGTTGCGAGTTTGCTAGCGTTCCACTGGACTTCCTAGAAAAGTCTGTGGTCGTCATCTATACTCTGCTAGATCACTAGAACATTGTTAACATCGATGCCTCTCATCATTTTATTTCATCACACATCAACTATCTCATGTACCCATGTTTTACCCAACATATTTGTGGATAAAAATACATAATCAGTTTAAATCATTTAAAACATGTATAAAACGTTCATCCAACGTAGATATCAGGTAAACAAATAATATGCACACATAGCATGTAATATATATAAAACACTTCATATCTATATGTAAGAAGAAAGTAACTATGCACTCACCTTAGTAGCATGATTGGTTAAAATCTAACTAGAAACGGTCAGCGGTTTGTGATCGTCGGGCCCGGGACACAGAATGCCTTCAGCAAACGAGAGAGAGAAAGAAGATTTTAGATGTAGGAATGGCTGAGGTCGAACTTGCTATTTATAGCCTGATTTTTGGTCTCTCACGTCGTAAGCCATACATGCACACGTCATGAGCCATGCCTACTCACCCCGTAGATTTGTTATTTGTGTTTATAGCTCCAAAACGTGTCTGGACAACGTCTCACATCATGAGAAATCATACTCACGTCGGGAGCCTTAAATGTAGACTTTCCATCTGCGTTCTAGCATTAAAAAGTGGCGTTTTGACTCCTCATGTCGTGAGAATTAATGCTCACGTTGTGAGTCCAGTCAGATTAAGTTTTCTCACATGTGTCATGCTCTCAGACATATGTATCTTTGGAATGTCATAACTTTTGCATACGAGCTCCGATTTTGACATTCTTTATATCCACGAAAAGGTGGTGACATACTCTAAAACTTTCATTTTGAATCCTATGGCTAAAAAGTACTCTATCATGAACTCATTTTTTTTATGATTCCCGGTGTCGTGCCGGTTTTGTCACGAAACTTCGACCGATCATAACTTCTTCGTTATAGCTCGGATTTCAGCGTTCTTTATATCTCTGGAATTCTTGTTACAACCACTAAAACTTTATTCATAGATATCAGGTTTATCTAACATTTTATTTTTGATGCTTATTTTTATTCTTAATTTATTATATCATCATAATTAAGTATAAAGCACATAAATTCACATAATACTCAAATAATTCATTTTTATTACTTCAAAACGAGTTAAAATGGTTGACCTAGACTATTACATCATCATTAATGCTTAGCCCAGAAACACGGGCGTTACAAAGAACGGGCGTTACAAAGAAGGTGATTCGTGTTTATTTTTAGTTCGGTTTACTTAAACAACCAAACATGAACAAACCTTGTTTGTGTTGGTTTTGGTCGTTTATAGTCCAACTTTAAGGATCAACATGCGCGCAAGAAAGTGTATGAATATGGTAAAACATGTTCTTATCTTAGATTTTCTAACTTGCCATTATATTTGTAACTGTTTTTACAAAATTTACTATATTTAATGTGATCTGGTAGTTTGGTTGAGACTTCTAACATTGTTTTCACTTTATAAATACAAAATGAGATTTTCTTTCACTCTCAACGCATGCTGTTTAGAAACAAAGTTGTTCACAAAATCTTCATAATAAATATTTTCCAATATATTGTTCTTAATAACTATCATTTCTAAGCCATTAAGTTTTTGTTGTGAAATTGTGGACAGTATGTAGGACATTAACAACTTCAATTTTGAGAAACATGTTTCTACAGACGCAACGGTTACTAGAATAATCACCAAGACTCTATATGAATTAATTGCATTAGGAAAACGACTGACGTTTTCATCTATTTTGAAACATCGACGACGTTAGCAATTTCGCTCTGTAAGATCTTGTCAACCATATTTAATTCCAGATAAAGTTCATTAGCGTCAATATTTGATCATTCACCGTACTTAAGTTTGGCTTTAAGACGACTACAACACAACTTACGATTTTTGTCATCAAACTCCTTCGATATTTTTGAAAGCAAAAGACCGGGATTCTTTTCATACTTATTGTATTGTTCAAATCTAGTTTTAAAAGAAGTCGTCAATTGAAAATGAATCAATTAAACACACAAGCCACAACAAAAGTCAATCAATTCTGAAATTAAGACACAAGAGTTAAGCATTAGACTTCTCAAAAAAAAGATTTTGATTTTTAAAATTGAAACAATCAATTAATCTATAATATGAAATTGAATGCCAAAAGAGATTATTAAATCGAGTGATCGTATTGGACTTTGAAACTTACAATTTTGATTTCTAAATCGGATGTTGCACTGATTTTGAAAAAAATCAATTAACCAATGAACAAACACTCTCACACACCCTCAGTAACCTAGCAGGCTCAAGAGAAGGAGTGACGTCGTAGCATCTTTTGGCTTAGATTGGCAAGACTCATAGGGTGAACTAACTTTGGCCTGATGAGAATACATTTGAATCGATTTTGTTTTCTGGCAAGCATTACTAATCTACTATAACGGCTCGTATGTCACAACTAGCATTTTTAGCTAGAAATTTCTGTTTTCATGTAACCACCAACTCTTGTAAGACTTGTAATCTAAGTGGATATCATGTTTTATGCTCAATCAAAAACATCCATTTGAGTCAAAACTCTTGAGTGAAGTCCAAAACCTAATTCAATACAACTCAGATAATCAATTGTGGGTTTGAAACCCTAATAACCCGGTTCAAACATAGTATGGACCAGGAGCCTCTTATTGGGCCTAATGGACCAATAAACTTTCAATTAGGCTATTTTGGGTCAAGGAAACCTAATTGGGCTTAAATTGGACCCGCATTCATGAAACTATAGTATTTTGGGTCATGTGGGCCTAGAATGACTCAACATGTAATCATGGGCCTTATTGGGCCGTAAATGGTTTCATAAGCCCTATTAGGTCGTGAACTAACTTCTTGGGCTTTATTGGGCCGAAAACCAAAATTTCCTTTATCATTTTGGGCCGTAAACCCAATATGGGCCCAATGGGCCGAAAACTCTCAATTTGGTCTTCAAAATTCAAATACACTCAAAAATGGCCCAAACTCTTCCTTCTCTTTTCCTTCTCTCTCTATTCTTGGTTTTGTATAAAAAAAAGAAATAACAAAATGATAATTATGGTATTGCCACCTAATTATTGTTTAATAGATAACTAAGCAAATTATACACCATGTCTATTGGAAATCTCATGTTTCCATGCAACAATCTTGTCACCTCTCTCTTCCTTGCCTCTTCTTCTTATTCTCGGCCCAAAAAAACCCACCACCACCTTCATTTTACTCTCAAACCCACTCAAACATTTTTCTCTAAGAACATTCAAAGAAACCTCCTCTATTCTTCCTAGAATTCGTGTGTACTTGTGTATGTCTCAAGGAAAACATCTTCAAGCTTCATACTTAGTTAAGATCATGTAAAATCAAAGTGATTTATTTCATTTTATGATTGATCCATCCTCATGAACACATGTTTTCATGATCATGCTCTTAAAACTTCTTAGAATTAGAAGATCTCTTCTCAAGAAGACTTCTTGGGCCGAGATCCTTCTCAACCTTCATCATAGGCCAAAACAACAACCCAAAGTGAGTTCACCCCCCCTATTATCAGTTTTTACTATGTTTTGAAGGAGAATACAAGTTTTTTTGTTTAGATCTATGTGTGTATGCATGAATTTGTGTGCTTTTCATGATATATATGTGAATATGTGTCATAAACTCCATGAAATTGAAGATCTACTAAAATACGATGCTATTTGTAGAACATAACACTTATTTAAACTCATCTTGCAAAGAAATGATTTTAAAATACATCAAAGTTACTAAAAACTAAGAGAATTGCATGAATGGGGCCAAAAGTGACAAAATAACCAAAAAAAGGGGTACTTTATGTAACTCACGGTTTTTAAGTGACCAAAAGGAATGTATTTTGATAAATATGAACCTTTTTTATATTTGTGATCTTAAAAAGGGCTAGAAGTGTAAAAATTCATAAATGGGCTTCTTTTGGACTTTTTTCGACTTTTTGGGCCAAGGTTGTAAATTTTTGAACTTTTGTCGGTTTAAATGCCATTTTCAACATAGTTGTGCCAAAAATATAAATTTTGATAAGGACTAAAAATACAAGTTTAGTAAAAACTTGGGCCAAAAAGATGAATTTATTTTTAAATGGGCCAGTAATGCACATTTTCATAAAAACAAGCAAAAAAAAAAGATATTTTTGACAAAAGTGAGTTAAAAATGTTATTTCTATTTAATACTAGTCTTAAATGTAAATTGCATCTTTAAAGGACCTAAATTGTCATTTTAACTAAAACGGTGCCATAAATGTAAATTTTCGGTTTTAGGACCAAAAATGCATTTTTACAAAAAAATGGACTTTACACGTCAATTTGGTATCCAACGAAGCTTATACGGCCAACATAACTAACAATGGATAAAATACGTTATTCTCACCCAGATTGGAGCGTGAACTAATTTACATGCTTAGTGGGTCTTAGTTGTCCACTTACATGTTTATTGGGTCTGGGATACTCATTGGGACTGTAAATAGTATACATGTTAAATGGGTCTTAGTTATCCTTTTACATATAATATTGGGCCCGGGATAGATATTCTCATTCCTTTTGAGCCTAGAAATAGTTACATGCTTAGTGGGCCTTAGTTGACCACTTACATGTTTATTGGCCCTGGAATATTCTCTGTATGCTTATTCTCGCATAAATTTGACTAAGGATTTAGTGAGACATATCGGTTGGCACCCAATGAGTGTATGATCGTAGCATGTAGTTATAACTAGAGTCTCTTGGAGGGAGAGCGGGAGTTTGTGTATAGATATATACAGGGGTGACACCCCATACCTGAGCTGTTCGCTACAGTTAGACTAGACTAGTCTATGGTGACAAACCTTACCTTAAACAAATCGGCGTCTAATAGATATCATGAAAAACGAAATTCTCATTATAAAGTATGGTTATAACGGCTGACTTAGAGGAATTAACATTATAAAATTTACGAGGAAACCATTCACTTTTCTCTCTGGGTTACTCGGTAACATAATCAAGCTGGTACTTAACCTCGGGTGTTCAGATTTCAGCATTCTCTAACGCAAAAAACATCGGGTTGTCTAGGTTTCATTCTCTATAAATTCAGAAACCTTCTCTTGTGGATAGCATGGTATTATACTCGTGCTGGTACTCAAACATAGGTGTTGCGATTACAACATTCTCATAAGCACACAACATCGGGTTGCTGGGATTATTCTCTTTATACTCTCACAAACATTAACACACATGCATTAATACAAGATCGGACACAAACATATCAAATTGTTTTTCAGAAAATATCAGATTTTCTAGTGTTTACAAAGTAATACAAACCAATTTTCTCAACCATGCTTATGAACTCACTAACGTTTTATGTTGACCTTTTTAAATTAACTTGTATTCTCAGGAAACCATTGAGCAGGTTGGGCAGAAAGAATCCATGGATATTTTGTTATATTTTGTTTCATCATACTTAGACTATTTTGGCATGTAATATTCAAATACAATACTCGATATAAACAATGAATGTTGTTATATTACATGTGTGATGATGATGATGTTATGTTTCAATTATATACTCTGTGATGATACTACAACAATGAAGTCACCCAAAGCTCCCCGGACGTTTCCGCCGTCTGGTTCGGCGGTGTAGCATCATATGTAAAAATTAGGACCCTTCTACGACATGGGTCGGGTGTGGTTGTCCATTTCGCGCACTCACAAATATGCTCACATCAATTGTAATCATAACTAATAGGTCATAACTTAGTGGTTTGGGCTAGGCAAACATATGTATAGGTCATAATAGAATCTTGGTCGTGTATTGTATATTTTGGTGTAGTTTGCAGTTGTGTTAGTGCTCACGGCCGTGAACGGGTTTACGACATTGAACGTGTGCTCGGCTGTGAACCCTGTTCATGGCCAGTCTATCCCTATAAATAGTGTCAGAGTCTGACAGAGTAGCGTGACGTATCAGAGGAGTTTACGGTTATTGTGTGTATTCTCAAGGTGTACCAGACGTTTCTTCGAATAGACGTGTGCATTGTTTACGGTTATTGTGTGTATTCTCAATGGTTTGGATCATTGGATTGGGAATCTACAATTGGTATCAGAGCCAATCAAGTGTCGAAACAGATTCGAGTGTCAGAACATTTTCGAGTCACGATTGCGGTTGAAAGAGTTTATTGGTTTTCTTCAATTATTCAAGCTTATTTCTGCATCTGATCATGTTTTCAAGGCTAAGGAAATCGAGTCTACTCAAAAACACTTGTTTTCATATAAAACTGGGAGTTGACGGTTTGCTGTGTTAAAGGAAGTACGGCCGTAAACGAGTGATTCGGTCGTATACTCTTCAAAATCAAGAATTGTAAACTATTTCCGGCCGTACTCGATTGTTTGACCATGAACCATTCATCAAGTGTTGACCGTAAACACATCTTGGACTGTAAGGCATTGTTTGGTTGTAATCAATTTTACCGTGATTGAGTGCACGACCGTAAACCGATTCCGGCCGTAAACTCTATTACTATTCTAACACTTTGTTTCTAAGTACCTTCATTTAATAAAAAAACAAAACAATAAAAAAAAAATTGGATTCACAAAACTCTCACCAAGAACTTGATTCCGTTATGGGCACAACCACACGCATCCCACATTTGTTATCTGCTGAGGGTTTTCCTGAATGGAAGTACCGTATGGAAAAATATATCAAGATGAAAGATTTCAAGATTTGGAGATGCATCTTGAAAGGACCTATCAGAATCACCACAACACTCCCGGATGAAACAATCGTTGACATGGATGTTGAGGACTATACCGATGAAGATTTTGATAAAGTTGAACAGCAAGAGAAAGCACTTGCTACACTCACTATGCCTTTGTTACCAAAGATTTCTCAGGGTTTCCATGAATAAACGCCGACGAAGGCATTATGGGAGGCATTGATCGAAGTTTATGAAGGAAATGAGGATATGAAACAAAGTCGCCAGGATATGCTGAGACAAAAGTTTAACATGTTCAATATCATTTTGGGAGAATCTCTTGAGGCTCAACTGCAGAGGTTCATCACTCTAACAATTGAGATGAGCTCTGTAGGTATCTTGGTCACCAGGTCTAAAATAAACAAGAAGGTGCTCAATTCACTGCCAAAGTCATGGGACATGAACGTGTATGTGATTAAGAAGACATAGGACCTTAACCATCTGAGTTTGGCTGAAACCATGTCAATTATTAAAGCATGTGATCTAGATGATAAACAAAACGAGATCAATCACGTCAATTCATACAACACTGCTAATCTCGGGATTCAATCCAACAATGCTTTCTCATCCTTCACCACTCCTCAAGTTCAACCATTTGTTGCACCTCAACCATCATTATATATCACTCCATCCATGCAAAGTGTTCAACCTCCAATATCTTATCCACAAATTGCTTCTTCTTCAAAAGCACCTGCTCGTAAAGAAAATGATGAAAACTTGGCTCTTGCTACTAGTCTTGTCAACTGCTACAATGCTTTTGTGGCTGGCGAGCTACCTCCTCAACTATATTTTGCTAATTTGGATCAAATTCATCCCGAAGATGTTGAGGAGATGGACATCAAATGGAAAATTGCTATGACGGTTTTTAGGGCCAAACAGTTCTCCAAGCAGACTCACAAAAATAATTAGGGAATGAATACTGAAAAGAAGGCAGGCTTCAACAAAGGCAAGCTTCACTGCTTCAACTGCCATGAGCCTGGCCATTTTGCCAGAGACTGCCCGAAGCCTGATAGGAGGGAAAACAACGAAAAAACTATGGTTCCAGTGGGTAATATCTGAGGAGCTACCACCAACAACCAGATCACAAATCTTGTTCTGGTGGCTCAGTCGTTTGACTGGGACAACCAAAATCAGGCCCTGAACATCTCGGGACCTAAAAAATGCACATTTCGCCCAGATCAATGACATTACTGAAGAAGAAGATGAGGTGGACCCAGAGGCGGAAATGATGGAACTACAATTTTCATTCATGGTTCAAACTATGCCAGAGCCTGCAAAGCCAGAGGTCAGTGAAATCACTTGCTCTCAATCTTGTATTAAAACTATCAAATTTTTATGTGAACAGGCTGATTTGATGCGCAGAGAGATAGAGGAATTAAAATATGAGGGGTACCAACTTAGGAAAGGCCAGAAACCATTGAATGATCAATTAGAGGCCAAGACAAATGATTATAAGAAATTACAGGTAGAATACAATGACAAGTGTGTTCATTATAAATATCTTAAAAAGGATTTTGCTATTGAACAGGCAACAATATGTAGTGCTAGGAAATTAGATACTAACGTTTCTACTTCCGATGCAGATTCATCATTAAGCCAGGGAAAGCAAGAGGATGGAAAGATTGAGTCTAACAATTTGGTGTTCCTATTGAGTCTGTGTCTGATGTTAAAACTAATTTTTAAGTTGTGATGATTTGGTGTCAAACTCTAATGTTTCTGATAAATGTGGTGTTGTTTTTGTGACATCTACTGAATCTAACACTAGCACATCCACATATTCTACAACTGTCACACAATTTAAATCATGCACTTGCACATGTGGAAAATTTAGAAAAATCAATAAGAGCACGAAATCTGTTAAAGGTTGTACCAAGTCTAATGATAGTAAGCAAATATGTTTCAATTGTGGTACTGCTGGCCACATTGCTCGCAATTGTCCCAACAAAGAATTTGTGCAGTTTTCTACACCGAGGAAAGAAAACCAGTCTCAAGGAAGATCACTAATGAGAAAGTCCTCGAGATCTCATCTTCGTGATGATGATCGGCAAGTCGATAATAATGAGAAAATGGATGATTTTAAAATAAATAAACAGGCTTTCACTAAACAACCCATATGTGCTTTTCCAAAATCGAATGAGGCTAAGCCAAGGATGATTTTGTCAAAGGGTGCGTCTGGATCTTCGACTAATTCTATTCGAAAGTCAAAATGCTCAATGCAAAAGAAAAATATTTCAAAATCACCTGTGAATTCTTCCAAACCTAAATATCGGTGGGTGCCCAAATCTACACTTGGACAATCATCATCATCCTCTGAAAGTGTTTCTGATAATGATGTAAAATTAAAAAAAAAAGGATAAATCTGTGAATGTTAAGGGTAAACCTAGGGTTGTAATGACCTGGGTCTTCAAATCTAAATAATCTCACTCATTGTACAGGAACAGCTGCGGAGAAATGTCGCCAGACCATGGTATGTCGACATCGGTTGTTCCAGGCATATGATAGGAGACACCTCCTAGTTGCACGACACTCAAATCTTTATCGGGGGATATATTTCCTTTGCGGGAGGAGATGGCGGAGAAATCAATCAAAAAGGAACAATTTCCAATGGAGTGCTGAGCTTCGAGAATGTCAACTACGCGCCCGAGTTAAAGCACAGTCTGTTGAACGTCACTCAAATTTCTAACAAGGGATACTCGACACATTTTACCGACAAGGAATGTCTAATTCTAAAGCCAGGCATTGTCATCCCTGATGAATGGATTCTTGTAAAATCTAAAAGGGACAGCAATGCGTATATCATTGACATAAACAACAATCTTCCTGAACAAGTCACTTGCCTCTTCTCAATAGTTTCCGATCACAATGCTATGCTGTGGCACCGAAGACTCGGACATGCTAACACAAAGAACCTGAATCGACTTGCAAATAATGATATAGTGCAATGGCTTCCGGTCAAGCATTTTACCACGTTTGAAAAGTGTGTGGCATGTGCCCAAGGAAAACATCACAGAAAGCCACACCTGCCAGAATAGGTCAATTCGATCAACCAGGTGCTCCAATTGTTGCATATGGACTTATTTGGTCTGGTCAACATCCTCAGCATCAATAGAACTTCATATAGTCTAGTTGTGATCGATGATTTCTCACGGTTCACGTGGGTCTTCTTTTTGTCCAACAAGGCTTGGGTTGTTGACCTGATTAAGAAGTTTATTGTGGTGATAGAGAACCAGACCAATCACCGGGTGAAGGCGCTTAAAGATGACAACGGGACGGAATTCAAGAATGTTGTTCTCGATCATTTTTGTGCATAGAAAGGGATAGTGCGTCAATACAGTGTTGTTCGCACACCGCAATAAAATGGAGTTGCTGAGCGGTGGAATCGAACATTGCAAGACGCTCCAAGGACAATGTTATGTGACTCCAAACTATTGGTTTTGTTTTGGTCTGAGGCGATCGACACGGCGTGTTATTTTCAAAATCGTGTTCTAATCAACAATGCTTAGATGAAGACTCCATAAAAAGTTCTCTACGGTCACAAGCCATCTGTTAGTCACTTTCGTATCTTTGGCTGTCCTTGCACCCTTCTACATTTGGAATCCAACCCCAAATTCAATACCAAAGCCAATGATTGTTACTTTGTGGGGTATGCTGCTCGCACGACGTACAATGTCTAAATCAAAAAGACAAAGCAAATTGTAGAATCCTTCGACGTGTGCTGGTTGGAGTAGAACGAGACGGATGCAGAGTTGTTCCAGATTGGTTGTTTGACTACACATCTCTATTAAAATCATTCAATGTGTTTTCAGAAATTTTGTCTGGTTCCAATTCTGGTTTGAAAATATGATTGAAGATGAAGACAAAGAAGATCTCTACAGACCGCCGGTGGTGTCCTCTACGACTCCTACAGTGGATGCATCTATTCCAAGAGATTCTTCAAATTCTCCGCGTCATCAAATACATTCAAATGTTGATGCCAGTCCTCTTACTCCTGATGAAAAAGAGTTCATGTCCAGAGATGCTTTCACTGCTACTCAAACATTTATGGAACTTCTCTTTCTCGAACCATTTGCTAATGAGTTTGTGGCAAGCCCCTCTCATGATTCTATACCATCCGAGGTGGATCATTCAGCAGATGATGGATTTGTCAATATTCACAACCTTCCCGTTACGCTTAATGACATCAGCCAGGAGCTACCTTCTAGAATTCAACGCGATCACCAGATCCAAAACATCATTGGTCGGTTGGGCGACGATGTTTAAATGCGGAGTCAGAGTGGGGATGTCAATACATGTCTCTACTCTTGCTTCATATCTCAAATAGAGCCAAAAAACATCGAAATGGCTTTAAATGAGCCCAGTTGGGTTGATGCCATGCATGAGGAGTTGAATCAATTTGAAAATTTAGGGGTTTGGAAGTTGGTTGAATTACCTAAAGGCAAGAAGTCACTCAACACGCATTGGGTTTATCGAAACAAGCAAGACGATTCAGGGGTCATTGTGCGAAATAACGCCCGATTGGTTGTATGTGGATTTCGCAAAATTGAGGGTCTAGAGTACACCGATGTTTATGCACTGGTTGCTCGCTTGGAGGCTATTCATATTTTCCTTGCATATGCATCGTACATGAATTTCAAGGTTTACTAGATGGACGTCAAGACTGCCTTCTTGTACGACGCTGTGAAGAAAGAAATCTACGTTGATCAACCTCCTGGGTTTGTCAACTCAAAGTTTCCTAATCACGTCTACAAGTTGGACAAGGCTTTATATGGGTTACATCAAGCTCCAAGGGCGTGGTATGCAACTCTTACTTAGCACTTGCTCGAGCATGGCTATTCACCAGGGACAATCGATCAAACCATATTCATTAAGCATGTTGGTGCCGATCAGATTCTAGTTCAGATCTACGTCAATGACATCATTTTCGGGTTAAGGAGTCCAAAGTTGTGCAAGGAGTTCGAAAGTGTTATGAAGAAGAGCTTCGAGATGAGTTCCTTGGGGGAGATGACCATGTTTTTGGGGCTGCAGGTCAAACAAGATTCAACCGGAATCCTGTTACATCAAGACAAGTATGTTGAAGATATGCTAGAGAAGTTTGGGTTTCAAGATGCAAAACCTACTTTGACGCCGATGGCCGAGAGACCCCTGTTGACTCCTGATATTGAGGGCGAAACCGTAGATCAGACTGACTACAAATCAATGATTGGATCGTTGATGTATCTAATCGTAAGAAGGCCAGACATCATGTTTGCAGTTTGTCAATGCGCACGATACCAGACTAATCCTAAACTTTCACATCTTATAACTGTCAAAAGAATCTTTCGGTATCTTAAAGGCAGCCCAAAACTAGGTTTTTGGTATCTGAAAAACTCTGAATTTGATTTATATGCTTTTGCTAACAATAATTATGGAGGCTGTGAGCTTGACATGAAATCAACGTCTGGGGGATGTCAATTTCTTGGAGACTGGCTGGTGTCTTGGCAGTGCAAGAAATAGAATACAGTCTCAACCCCAATGGCAGAGGCAGAATACGTAGCTGATTCTACCGATTGTTCTCAAGTTATCTGGATAAAACATCAACTCATGGATTACGGTTTGAATTTTCTAGAAACCCCTATTTTTGTAACAATGAGGCTGTAATTCAAATTGTTAAAAATCCATTCCAACACTTGAAAACCAAGCACATCGATACCAAAGTGCATTTTATCAGAGATTGTTATGAGCGTTCGCTCATTTGGTTGGAACAGGTTCCCACTACTAATAATGTGGCGGATTTGCTCACGAAACCGTTTAACAAAGCTCGATTTGATGTGCTTGTGGGATTTTTGAAAATGATACGCTTTGAGGACTAACTTTTGTTTTTAGGATAGTTTAAATTTGCGCATTTAGTTTTCATTCTCACCCATGCATAAATTTAGGGGGAGAAATAAACAAAAATCAAACAAAAAATTAGAAAATCAAAAATCCAAAAAAATAATGTTCTTTCAGTAGCATATTTCTGTAGATGATGTCTTCGGAAGTGATATATTCATGTGATAACAGGCAATTTGGATCTTTGTAATGTATTAAAGTTAAATTGTCTAGGCTCTATGTTCGATGCGTTCGTAGGCACGAAAGATTTAAATGGACTTGACTAGGTATAGATGAACTTAAGGAATCTAGAGACTTGACAAATCTTAACTTAGATAGTTCTGTTTAACCTAACAATACGATGCTTGGGTAGGTTAAGCAGGGAGATATACATGAGAATCCACCGGTCACACTAAAGCAGTCTGTATTTAGAACTGTGGCGTCACTTTTCATTCATGTATGACCTTTGTCCTTAATTCTAGTATTGATAGGGTGACTGGGGAATTCCGATAATGTAGGTCTGTGGAAAATTATTTTCTTTCTTTCTTACTGTTAGTCATATGTTGCATCCTCTGTGTGATTGGAACATATCCGACCTGGACTGCAACATATGCAAATCTATTTCTTTGCATCTCCTATCTATGCAATTCAGTCTATCTGTTAGTCATATGCTGTCTCCTCTGCATGATTGAGATACATCCGACCTGGTACACAACATATGTACCATTCTTCTTCTCAACCTTTCTACTTCTGGTTAGTCATATGTTAACCCCTCTGTATGATTGGAATATATCCGACCTAGGTGTTTAACATATGCAGTCTAAATCTGTTTACTCTCTTAATAATAGTATGCTCACCTGAAGTAAGGAGTATCTCGGAAGTTCTTGATTATCGTGGTATATCAGGAAATGGGAAACATGTTCTAGTATAACTAAAATTGAAT
Organism: Lactuca serriola; assembly: GCF_051521515.1. Lineage (NCBI taxonomy): Eukaryota > Viridiplantae > Streptophyta > Magnoliopsida > Asterales > Asteraceae > Lactuca > Lactuca serriola. The sequence goes on along the minus strand of NC_136412.1, from coordinate 30,458,059 downwards.
ATCAAATAGGTTTTCTGTAGATCTCGCTGCTTAATTTAGGTGGACAACAATATCATTGGTCGTTGTCAGCTGAATGGTCCTTTAGAAATATTATCTAGGAACATAGGTTCACAAGTCTCTTCATTTGATATATTTCCTAAATTTTGTCACAATCTTTCGTGTTTACGTGGACCACAATACCGATGATTGACCAGATCTAGACATGAAGGTGGAGATACTGATAAACGGATTAAGGCTGTCTAATAACTTTGATCCCAAAATCACAAAATATTATTAGCATTAGTAAAAGTGAAAATAGTGATAATTCATTTTAAATCTTGATTTTATTTTTAAATTTAATTTATTTTTTTATTTTTATTTTTTTTATATTATTTTTATTTTTATTCTTACTTTGTTAAAATTAAAAAAAATTATATATATATATATTTGAGTTTGAATTTTTAGATTTTATTTAATTTACTTTTATTTAATTTAATTTATTTTTATTTTCTAGTCCTAAAAATGCATAATTTTAAATTTTTTGGAGTTTTGGGCTTATTTTTAAAGCATTTTGGGTTGCAGTCCATGTATATTGGATCAGGTCTTGGGTCCAGGTATAAAAGCCACCATGTCCGGCTGTAAACACTTATTTTGCACTGTTCTAATTTGCGGCCTTAAATTCCTCAAGAACTCTCTGTCGTCACTGTTCATCAATCCATCCTAATCTGTGTTTTGGACCCAAAAATTTTGGTTTACTCTCGTAGGTATGACTATGGCAATCTCCATAATGTTAATCTAACACGAAATCGATCGTGAATCAAGGGTTCAATCGAAGAATCTCACATGTCGGCATTTGCGGCCCCTGAAGGGTTCAGAACCGTTGAAGGGTTTATGACCGTAAACCCGTTTGCGGCCATAAACTCCCTCTCTGACCGTGAACCCCAATTTTTGAACATGAATTTGGTTTTTTTACTTAATCACCATTGAAGCCTAATTAAATTGTTTAATGAGCAAAAGATTAATCTTTAATGTTTAGATAAATTGTTTTCTCACATGGCTTGGTTTAGTGCAGATAAAAAATGGCTGAAGTTAAGTTTGTTGACAGTCGCAATTTGGTGATCTTTTTGGTGGACCCGCCAGCAGCCCATGGTGAATGCAAGTCAATGGTGCATGGTTTGAAGAAATGTTGCCTAGCTTCTGCTCTGACTTTGAATCCACTGATCTACCAAATCCAGATTAAAGAGTTTTGGAGCACTGCCATGGTGAAAAGGGGAGACGGTGGTTCAAAATATGTTGAAGCAACTGTTAAAGGAAGAATTTTTTTTGTTAAAGAGCAGATCATCTAAGAGGTTCTGAGAATTGATGGCCAACCAAGTTTTCTGACCGAGATTGCATTTGATCAAACACAAGAAATCATTGAACAAATGGGATATGAAGGAGAATTTCCTCCAACCATCAAAAAGTTGTTACCACCATACTGGAGATTTCTAGCTCTTGACTTCGTGAGCTGCATCTCGAGAAGGAAATCTGGGGCGGATGAAATTTCTCTACTGAACATAGGCGCTATCGCTGTTCTTGCCCCAGGTCTTGAATTTAACTTCTCCAAATACATTATGGATGAATTGATCGGGAATGTTGATGGGAAGAAAAGAGATAGATTCCTTATGTACCCAAGATTCCTACAGTTGATCATCAACAACAACTACCCGGATATCGAACAAGGGTGAGAAACACTAGACATGAAATCTCTTGGGTCAAACACCTATGGTTTAATAAAATAGAACCGTAAGGATAAGTTTATGTTTGAAGTCAAATACCCTTTGGTGAAGTTTGGGATGTTTGCTGAATCAAGTGATGCATCTGAGTCTCACGAGTCCTCTGATCTGTAACATCCTGAAATATCAAGAGTAGAGTGGAAGGGCTAAAAGAGTAAATTGGGAAAGAGTGACTCGGCGAGTAGAGTCGCGATTTGGTCGCGTGTTAAGTAGCCGACTCGGCGAGTCAATGAGGTGGACTCGGCGAGTAGGCGCTGAGTGGAGAAAACCCTAATTCTCGGGGTTGAGCCCTATATAAAGAACATTATGTTTTCCTCCCAGCCTCTTTATCACCCCCTTGAGTCCCAGAAACCCTAAAATCATGGAGAAGCACCATTGTTGAGCAAATTAGAGCTTGGAGAGGTGGTTATTGAAGAGATCTTAGAGAAGGAGAGGCTTGGAGCAAGGGGCTTTACTTGGATTCAAGTTTCATTGCAGTTAGGGCATTCTTTTGAGGTAATATCTCGTCTTTGAGCTGCTATTTCCTTGATGCATCATTTTGGGGGTATTAGAGATTATATATTTGGATGTGTTGGAGTTTAGAGGTTAGATCTGAGGTTGCTACCTCAGATCTGGAATGGAGAAGAGTTGGAATGCATGAAAGTCCCTGTGTTGAGTGTTGGATGAAGCTATCATGTCCCAAACCTTAGCCCTAATGTGCAAAATGCATAGATCTCTTTGGATTCACGTAAATTTTGCCACTTTACATGATGGATGAGTTGTAGGAGGCTAGATCTATGTTTTGGAGCAATTGCATGGCCTGGAATGCTTCTGAATGGATTCAGACCGGTGGTACTCGGCGAGTCACATGGGTGTACTCGACGAGTTGCTTGAAGATGAGCCGGAACTCGACGAGTTGGAAGAACAACTCGGCGAGTTGGATGAAGATGGCCTGGGACTCGGCGAGTTGTATGAACAATTCGGCGAGTAGGTTGAAGATAGCCTTAGACTCGGCGAGTCTGTTCTTGGGCTCGGCGAGTCTTGTCGAAGAGTCCCAATATTTTCTGGTCGAGTCGAGAATCGGTGAGTCAATGGATGACTCGGTGAGTTGTGTGCGAGTGGACTCAGAGTTGTTGAACTCGACAAGTCTCGGGGTGACTCGGCGAGTTAGGTTGCGGATTGAGGGAAGTTCTGAGTATGGGGACTCGGCGAGTCATCGGGTTGACTCGGCGAGTAGAGTCAGTCAGGGGTTGACTTTGACCTTGTCTTTGACCAAGGGTTGACCAGTGGTTTCCAGGGGCATTGTGGTAATTGTTGATTATTGTTTTGAGTTCAGTGCATTGGTGGTTGTCTAGTGGTGGAGATCGTATCAGTGATCGGAGCAGCTTGGGTTATCTGTTCAGTCGGAAGTTTCGAGGTGAGTTATCCTCACTATATCAACAGGGTCTAAGGCACCAAGGCCGGCCCTTATCGGATTGAGATCCGGGTAGTTGTTATTACGTTACTGCTTTGATATGTTTGCATCCTGTGAGTTAGGATGGTATATGTTAGAGACCTGATTGAGATCGGTATCCTGAGAGTTAGGGAGATGCTGTATTAGTGACCTGTTAGGTCGGTATCCTGGTTAGGATGGTGGTATGTTATGTGATCTGTTTGATCTGCTTGTTGACTGTGAATTGCTATATGATTGTATGTATATGTGCACATGGTTGTTTGGACTGGAGTTGGGTTGAGGCGGGTCCTGTTGTGTACTGTAGGCCAAGATACCCAGGGCGGACCGGTTGTCCCGAAGGCCCAGCGAGCGGTCCAGATAGGCTGTAGGCCCCGAAAGGGCGGACCAGACGTGCCGAAGGCTCGGAGAGTGGACCAGATGGACTGAAGGCCCGGTGCGGGCGGACCAGTCATACTGTAGACTCAGAGAGTGGACTAGGTGGATTGAAGGCCTGGGAGCGGGCAGACCAATCACACTGTAGACTCGATGTATATGGATAGGCTCGGAGGGTGGACCAGGTGGACTGTAGGCCGGTGCGGCGGACCAGTCACACAGTAGACCCGAAGTGCATGGCTGTTTTGTGATCGGATATGTTATGGCATGTTATGCATGTATGGTATTAGTGGTTGGTATTTTGGGGATATCTCACTAAGCTTTCGGGCTTACAGTTGTGGTTTCATGTTTTTCAGGTTCTTCAGGAGACTGTGGCAAGGCGAAGGCGTGATCGTACCGCTCCTCATGATTTTTTAGTGATGTGATTCTGGGAATACGTTAAATTATTTGTATTGAAAACCTTTTTGTAAAGATTTTAATGAAATCGAGCTGTTTTGAAAAATTTAAAATTGGTTGTATTTTTCGGTCGTTACATGATCATACGGAAACAGAAGATGATGTGATAACTGTTTCTGATCATGAAGAAGACAGAGTTCCTCCCATCGCAATCGTGGCTGAGGAACATGATTATTTAATGTCTGTGCAAGTTCAAAGTGACTATAGTAAGTGTGAAGATGCTGATAATGAGGTTTTTGGAATTGATAATGATTCTTTTGGTGGCGATATGTCGGGTTTAAATGAAGATATCAACTTTGCGTTTGAAAACGAGTACTCTACCACAAGTGAGGACCTCAACTCTTTCTTTAACGATTTCGATGATGTTGTTCAACATACAACAGAGAAAGGGAGAGATGATGTTCAAAAAGCTACGCCTCCTTCAAATGATCAGACAACCGACGCTTTAAATCTTATGGATTCGACTTCAAGGCTTCCTCCCCTTAATGTTGAAATTCCAACATCATTGGCGTCTGAGAGTGACCTGATAATGACACAAGCCTCCCAGCCTCCTTTGAAAAGAAAAAGAGCTGATCCTAGGCTGGGAGTGCTTATACGGGAATAGACTCCGCCAACACAGCCTGCAACAACAGCCGCTACACCTTCAAAACCAGCCCGAGAAGAACCAAGTGGTGTTCGGTCTTCATTTGAAGCTGGGAGCTCTTTAGCTCCTAGGGGTTCCTCACCTGCAAGGCCTACGCATGACGTTGCCTCTGTGAGGCTCGCCAGGTTCTTGGCAGAATATGAATAAGACCTTCCTGCTCGCAAAAAAGGTATATCTATTAGGGAAGGCATATCAAAGGGAGCGGACCCGTCGGCTCTAGAGCTAAGGGAGGAGATCACTATCCTTAAACATAAAATCATTGAAAAGGATCTTCAGATTGAGAATCTCGATACTCGAGTCTCCAAGCTTGAAGCTGAAAACTCTCAGAAGAATGATAAGATCTCCGACCTTCAGCTAGAAAACATTCAGAAAGCTAAACAGATCTCTGACCTCCAGCTTAATCTTGGTGCTCTGTTAGCTGTATATTTTGATTTGAAGAATAGGCTTATTGCTGAATTCGGTGATAAATTTCAGGCCATAGTTGAATGCGCAAGTGCAGCCCAGAGTTTTGAACTTGCCCCAGTCAATACATCAACTCTTGATCAACCTAATGACAATGCACCAGTCAGAACCACTTCGATTGTTGACCGCTTTGAAAGAGAACCTGAGCAAGCTCTGCCTAGAATTACAATCAAGAGAGGTAGGAGGAAGGTCACATCATAGAAAAGAGGACGTTTTCCCTTCATGAAGAATTATGATCAAAATCTTTGTGGAGACTAGCCTCAACTGACCGTGACCGAGCTCAATACAAAAAAGTTTCCAGCACAAATATGGCGACCGGTCACGAATTCGAATGTGGGGATTTCATGACCAAATTAATTTCTAGCCGGTGAAAAGAAAAAGCAGCACTGTGGAATACTACATGCATCATAATGATTTTTCTTCTCTCACCAAGATGGATCTTTCTGAACTATCTACAACTCCTTTCTACAATCCCTCCAATGATCCTCGTGCGATTGATTTCAAAATTTTCTTGGAAAACCAAGTGAGGAGAGGATTCGATGGGATGAAGACCACTAAGTCATTCGTGACGATAACTAAAGGAGTGTATGACCAGATCACCAACAAGTCTATCGGAAACGTTATGTGGCCTCCAACAAAGCAATTGACAAGGATTCCCATCATCAAGAACTTCTATGATGGTTCATTGCGTGACATGCTTTATTGGGTATACGATGAAGCCACGACCTCTACAGTTATTAAGTTCAGAGATGGTGTCTTTCATCTGGTCGATAAGAAGGACTTGTTCCAATTTGGTGAGAAGGACATTCATACCCTAGCCGCTCATCAAATTATATGTGATCATGAGGTTCTGGAACCTTCTACCAAGGAGTTCACAGACATGATTGCTAATATCATTGACAAAGGCATGTGGCTAGTTGCTATGGGGAGATCGGATGTGCTGGTGGTTGAAAAGGACTGAGCTCATGCTAGCCACAAACCAAGGGGGAGATTGATAGGTCATAATTTAGTGGTTTGGGCTAGGCAAACATATGTAGAGGTCTTAATAGAATCTTGGTCATGTATTATACATTTTGGTGTAGTTTGCGGTTGTGTTGGTGTTCACGGTTGTGAACGGATTTACGGTCGTGAACGTATGTTCGGCCGTGAACCCTGTTCACGGCTAGTCTATCCCTATAAATAGTGTCAGAGTCTGACAGAGTAGGGAGACATATCAGAGGTATTTACGGTCATTGTGTGTATTCTTAATTTGTACCAGGCGTTTCTTTTAATAGACGTGTGCATTGCTTGATAATCTTCTTCCTCTTCTTCTTCTTCTTCTTCTTCTTCTTCTTCGATCTTGATATTGTTTTGTTTTGATCACTGGTTTGGATCATTGGATTGGGACTCTACAATAACATATTTTTTTGGTAGATTAATTGTTTATATATTTTTTAGACAACAACATTTTGACTTGTTAATGAGTTATAAGTATGATAACCAATGTTTATTTGGCATTTTCTTAGGATTTATGGTTCTTTTTTAAAGGTCTTTTAACTTTTAAACACACATCTAGTTAAGCTTAAAACATTTATTTTAGAAAACATGAAATCTCCGATAAATCCCAATATTTTGGTTCGATTTACGGTTTAATCATAACTTAAACTTTTAAAAAAATGATGATAGATTATCGGCTGAAACTTCAGAATAACTCTTTTTGGCCGGTTTTGCAGATTTAGCCAATATCCTGTCTTTTTCGTTAATTTGGTCAAAATATTGAGATTTTTCTAAGGATTACGTTATTTTTTTACCAATAACCAAAATATTATGATTTTCATATAGATTAACCTTCAACTAATACACATTATTATTAACAAATCATTTATAAGCATAACACATTTTTTTTATTATAAACAAAATAAATAAAGTTGTTGTTAATTTTTAGGAATGAAAATGTGGACCAAGTAACCCTCCCCCAATATTGTTTGTTGACAACTACAAGTACATTCCTTTTATGTATCGTTATAAATGTCATGGTGAGATGCACTATGTGGGTGTTCATTTGATGTTGATTTTCCTCTTATGTTCTTTAACTTAACTATCACATAACATCCATACATTACCTAATAACAACCATCAGATAATACACATCCATTGAAGATGAAATGTCAACCTTGAATGACAGTTTAAATGTAAATGAGTAAAGAGTGATTATCTATTTAAATTGTCATTCAAAGTTTATTTTTCACTCTTGATGGATATGTGTTAGTTGATGGTTGTTACCAGGAATATCCGTAAGATGAACACCAACATGAAAGGAATATCCATATATATCTCTCACCATAACACTCATAATGATGCATAAGAAGAATATAGAGAGTTTGAAGTTGTTAGGAAACAATTTTAGGCTAGGCTACTTAGTCTACATTTCTCTTTCTAGAAATTATCAACAATCACATTTTTTGTTTATAATAATAAAGTGTTATGTTTATAAATGATTTGTTAATAATAATATACATTAGTTTAAGGATAATCTTCAGAAAAATCTCAATATTTTGGTTATTGCTTAAAATAACAAATCTTCAAAAAAATGCTAATATTTTAAACAAATTAATGAAAAAAGACAGGATCAACCAACCAAAAATGGTTATTCCAAAGCTTTAGCCGGCAATCTGTTTTTTTTTAGTAAAAAATAGTAATAATTTATGATTAAACCATAAAGTGACTCAAAATATTATGATCTTATCGGGTAGAAAATATTATGATTTTAAGATCATGAGGGTAATACTCGACTGTGATTGAGTTATAATAATATTTAGTTTTACAAAAAGATATTGTATCAAATAAATTTTGATTAATGAAATTAGATTTTTTTTTGGTTGATTGTATTAATTTCCAACGTTTTATTAAAACTTTAGAAGAACATTATGAACTACTAGAATAACATGAAAAAAATTTGTATATGAATTTAATAATTATAATCAATACCACCGTAAGTTTGGAGATCTTATGGGATCTTTTCACTATATTTCTACATTATCCCCAAGGTTAAAAAGGTAATAATTAAGAAAGATATATTGTCTCTACCCTTTAAATATATTCATTCATATTATAATATTAATTTTATTTAAAAAGTCAAAAACATAATCAATGATTTGATACGATGCTTTTGTAAACAATTTACAATTTATTTGTCGCATTTCATACTAATAAAAATGACATTGGATTTCATGTTAAGTTCTTTCCATTTATTTATTATAAATTGTTTTTTTTTTTTAACTACAGTAGTATTCAAATATTTATAATGACGGAGTTTGAACTTTTGATTTGAGGCCAAAAAAATAATTTTGGCTTCATATATATAAAATTTAATATGTATGGACTACTTCTAGCCAAACAATCAATAGGGTAGGGGGGTAGGGGGTAGGGGGGGAGGTAGGGGGGGGGGGAATTCTCCTGAGTACAACCAAAATTCCACATGCCTCAAATGCAAGTCAAGACTGGCGAAACCACAAACACGTACCATCTATTAACAATGGGAGTCTAATCCTTAGTCCAAAACTCAAATCTATGACATCCCCAATTTCACGGCGTAAAAAAGATCTTTTCTTTATGCTTATTTTAAACAGAGTATACTTCATAAATGCAAAATTTTGTCCCATAATAAATATGTGAGATAAATGCATTTCCGAAGAAACATTTTTCATTTGTTTTTTAAAACATGGTATGTCATAATTGATACAAGAAACATAAACGTAATCATAGTCATTACAAGCCTTACAACAACTGAGTATACTATTGGCCTAAACTCCTAGAATCTCTCAGAATATTCAAACACCACTATTCATGAACCTTCGTACCGCTATATATGATACAAAGAAAAATAATGGACCAGGCAGGCGTGGGAGCCTGGTGAGCACATATGGTTTTCAACCCACAATAATATAATTATATTTTTTCAAACCAAACAATTAAATCAGTTACCCATTCCCATTATTCTCACTCTTTGATCCTAAAATAATGATGTCGAGGGACCTACCCTAAAGGATAATTGTAAGCAACGAATGAAGAATACTACTTCGGGGATTCAATAGCAATATATGTCATTAGGGTAACCATGAGGGGATAGACTGCCCAAATAAACATTCTTTTCCTTTCCCTAAAAATCATGATCATTAACACCTAAAGGTGGCGAGGCTGCTAGTGTTCCACAAGACTATCTAAAATAGTCAGTGGTCGTCATTTAGACTCTGTTAGACAACTAGTCACTATTTTATTTTCCCATAACCCTTTACTACTCGATATAGTTCGAATATGACAAAATAAACATACCAGTAAAATCATATCATATTATTGCAACTAGCACAGTCAACAAGAACACATATATTCTAAATACTTCATTTATGTGTGTAAGATGAAGGTGGCTATACATTCACTTATTAAGGTGGATGATTGGTGATATGGGCAGCGCTTCACTATCACCTAAACTTTTCCATTTTAAAAGACCTAGGTGCAGACATCACTAAGTATTTTTCTTATATTTCTTGGGGTTGTTGAAGTTTTTTCATTAGAATGTTGTCACGTGTCACAATCTCGGTGGGCCTCATCGCACCTGCTGTCGATGCACGTAAATTTTTAATATTTTTCAAACATTCGTATCTTTCTCATATTATCTCCGTTTTTGACGTTCTTTGTATCTACACATAGCTATCGATGAGTACTACAACTTTAGTTTAGACTCTATTGACTAATTCACACTTTATTTTAAAGTTATGTTTTTATAGACTTAGGCTGTTAAAGTCCATATAAAAATCATAACTTTTTCATACAAATTCCGTTCTCAAATGTCATTATATTGACATAATCCTATTCACGAGATATTCAACTCTCGTTTAAATGTTTTGGATAAAAATCAACCAATTAAAATTTCGATTTATGTATTCGCACTGCTGTGTTGAAACTTCGAAAAATCATAACCTCCTCCTATGAAGTCAGATTTGTGCATTTTCTGTATGCACACTCTCGTTTTTATGATTATGACGACATTTGTTTATATTACTTAGGTTAATAAGAAACCTATCTCTGATTAAGTATTTACGACGCACTCTACCGTATAGGTTTGAATGTAAACTTCAACGAATAATAACTTCTTCATACGAAGTCAGATTCAAGCGTTCTTTATATTCCCGAGATCATCATCGCGACTACTTAAACTTTCATCAAGGCTATTTATCCTAATTAATATTATATTTTTAGACTATATTTTATCCTTATTTATTAATTTATTATATAAACATTATATACACACAAATCACATATATCTAAATAAGTGTTTTTCATTTATTCATAAAAAGTTTCAATCGAAGACTAGTGTAATTACATCTTTTACAACTAATGTGTAACATCCCAAAATCATGAACAAAATTTTCTTTTTTTAATGCCATTCTAAAATCCATAAGTTATATAAAAATAGTGTTTCTCAAAACCATAAACATGAATCAGAGTATCCCAAAATGATAAATCATATAAAGGTCCAGGTTGATGTGCACAATCACACATTCGTCTTCCACCTATGCTATGATGTGCCTGAAGCCATAAAATCAAACTGTAATCCAAATCTTAGTGAGTTACCCAAAAATACCACCACACGAACATATAATAACATGCATACTGGGTCCACAACTATGAGACTGGATTACCCCTAAGCCCACAACATAAGCCTGGATTGCCCTCCTAGCCCACAACTTATGTATGGATTGCTCCCGAGCCCACAACATAAGTCTGGTTTGCTTTCCCACCCCTAAACTTTTTTCCGGATTGTCGCTAGGTTTATTGGCTTCTGCACAAAGCAATATTTCCTCAACCTACCCGCACAATGTCGACATATGCAACAGATAAACATATAACCAACAAACAGATAATCATGCAAATCTAACAGATCACTATAGCATAGCTACAACCTATATACCAAGACACATAACCTAGTGGTACAAAATTGGTGCCTTTGAGCCAAAAGTATAGTGAGGAAGAGTCACCTCACAGTCTGAAAGATAACTGAACTGAAAGCTGCTCGAAAATACCAATTCTATAGGTCATCTATACAATAAATAGGGATTGAAGATCAATATACTACTCAAAACACTCTATTTGACCTAAATTCAAACATGGTCAACATTCAAACTCAATGGTCAATTCTCAATGGTCAAAATCCATACTTAAAAGTCACCTAGCCACTCTTCACATTGTGACCATCTATTGTGTGATATCCCCAAATTTAGGGTACACGTCGTGCATTTTAAGGTGACGTCTCCCCAGACATTTTGTGCCACATTTCAGGATCTCCATTGTGCGTGTTTTCACTTTCTGGAGGAGTTCGTCACGCACCTGGCGCGCGACGCGCACTTGGCACACGACGCAAAATGTAGATCTTTTAAATTCCATAACTTCTTCATACTGACTCGGTTTTTAATGTTCTCTTTTTCCATGTGTAGCTCTCAACGAGTACTACAACTTTCCTTTAGGTTCCATCGATTAATTCGGACTTTATGTTTAGCCCTTATTTGTATATGATTTAATGACTTTGCAAAAATCATAACTCTCTCGTACGGACTCTGATTTTGGTGTTCTTTTTACCAAAATTTCTATCTTAAAGAGTACTACGACTTTCATTTTGGTGAATTTACCCAAAATTCAACCATTCTCTTCGCACCTTTTGACGTTAGTAATTTAAAATTATGCAGTTGAGTTTTATATCTTATAAAATTCATATATCCTTCATATGAACTCGGATTTCTATGAAATTTATATTTTTTGGATCACGTCGATGTATACTTTCAAAATATTATATATATATATATATATATATATATATATATATATATATATATATATATATATATATATCTGTGTGTGTGTGTGTTTTGACATACTTATTTTTATGATTTACTGACGATTTCGTTGATATTTTCCTATTTTTCATAATACGAAACTTATATTATATATTCAATACCTAGCCCGACTTTGTGGGCGTTACATATTGCTCACGTCGTGACCTAATAAGATGAAATAAACAACAATCATCATTCTTAAGTCGTGACATCCAAGTGCTCACGACGTGAGAAGCGCTATGGACAGATTTGATGAACAAAGCTCTTAATCCCTTCAAATATGCAACCAATACCTCCAGGACATCTTTTCTATCTCAAAACCTCATAAAATTGTGGCTTTTTGGACATGTATGTCCAATGTTGCCCCATACACAAACTCGGGCATAAAAGAAAGAAATGACATTAGAAGCTCATGCAAGAGTCTCAAAACCCAACCATACTTCAAATCTCAAATGTATTAAAATAAACAACTCTCAGTTACAAAAACATAAAAAATCAACATTAATACACATAGTTCTTTAATTGAGAAAACATATTAAAATAAACAACTCTCAGTACCAAATATCAATTAATCAAACAAATTGTGGGTTCATAAATAACAAATAATCGTAAAGTTTTTAATCCCAAATCTTGAAAAGACCATACAGGAGATCAAAAGCTGACTAATTATAGACAACAAAGTAAATAGACTGATAACATAATGATTTCTTCTCTCGATCTTCATATTCTTGCATCTATATCACCTTATCGGATGGTATAACCTTCTCGACCCTCAAAATAGTCTCCTTGAGATGTTTCCTTATATATTATTCTTATATTCTACTGTTACATTGCAATGGACGAATTTGGGGTTCTATTTGTATTTTTTCAGAACCGACTGATTTCTTGGCGACATTTTAACTCGAAGTGAAATAATAAATCTGAAAAAATATCTTCAGAAACTTCATAATGTTTTCCATGCATAACTCCAACTTTATTGGTCCTACTTTGAGGCCGATTTTGGACATGATACAAGTGGATTTAGCGAAAAGTCCTATCACATCCCACTAAAGGTGAAACACGGGGCACAATAATATAAAGGATCTCATTGTAAACTTTAAAAGAAAACACCAACCATAGTATTCAAAAACATTTAGATTTACAATAAATTTTGAGCAACTTTTAAAGAAGTTACAATACATTGAAAAAATAACACATACGTAATGCTTCTATAAGTCATGTGTACCTAGGTGCCATCTCTAAGATGAGTTACTGAATAAGCATGCAAAATGAGCGGTAAGCTACCGAAATAGTTGGTGAGTTTACAAGTGTTTAACATAACATAGTTTTAAATAATGCAAATCCAAATACTGTAAAAAATTTCCATAAACAAAAGTTTGTATCTAAAATATGTAATAAAGTTCATTGTTAAAATGATGTAATAAACTTTGTTGTTAAAATGATTAATAAAGTCAGTATGTGGATAATGATCAAACCATGAGTTCACAACCCAAACCTTATGACCGAGGGGTATCCTATAGATATATATATGTTTATTTCTAACATAGATATTAAATGGTAAAATGCACTCCACGATACAGGCGAGTGAGGAGTTATCTACCTCCTAATAGCGTCACTCATAATGACCATCAACTCAAAGAGTTAATGAGTTATGCAAACTGTTTTAGGGAGTTAACCGCGATGAGGCCTCATGAATCACAATAACATACACATACATAGTATTCCCGTAAATAATTTGATACAAGTTGAAATAAGTACAACGAAAATAACTGAATACCCGACAAGCTTAATCAAACTAAAACATAAACACGTAAAAAAAGGGCTATGAATAGTCACCATGCTTCGCGATGATGCTAACGATGACTTGAACTAAGTTCCATACAACCTACTACCGACACTCTATGATAATGGCACACACTAGTGAGTCTCTAATCGAAATTCTAATACTAGTATACTTACTCCTAGATATAGAGAAATGCCAACATTGTTTTAAATTTAGGTTTTATATGAGTTCGAAATACTTTTCTATAAAATTCAGATTTCTGTATACCAATTTTCCTAACAACATTTTCAAGTGGAAATTCTCATTTTTGCAATGATAATTGTAATGTATTTTTAACATATTAGGAGACGTTTTAAAAGTTAAATATTCAAAAACTCAGTCAAAAAAGTTCTAACAATTTCCAAACTTTAGATTTCAGATCTAACTATAATAATAAAAACTTGTAGATAAATTGTCATGAATTTGGATATGTCTAGATATTCATACACTACTTAATCCTTTGAATAAACATAAACTCATGGAAAAATAGTAACTAGTTATGATAAATCCTCAAACATTTTGTGTTAATGCCATATAGTGTCCAGAAGCCAAGAAAAATGTTAAAAGCTATTTTTGCATAGTAGAGCCTGATTTTATAATTTATCTGCATTTATCAAGAAAGTCAAGATATATAGTAAACAGTAAATAAAATTCACCAAAATTTTTAATATCGACTTAACTGTAATCAAGGATCTCCTATAAAATTTTCATGATTTTTAGATAAGTTTAACTATTTTTACTATATTTATTTCCTTAAATGAACATTAAATTGTGGAAAACTAGTAATAAGTAAAGGAAAACTATCATAATTTTTATTTTTGATCGTGATGTAAATAAAGATGTACTAGTAATTTTGCATGATTTTTAGATGAATTTAACTATTTTTCTCTTATTTAATCCCTTGAATAAACATTCATTTGTGGAAAAATAGTAAAAGGTTATGGAAAGTCTCTAATTTTTCTGTAAAGGTTATATAATGTCAAGAAGCTGCGAAAAATATTAAAGTTGTTTTTACAATTCATATTCTGATTTTGTTATTTATTTGAGTTCAACATCAATAAAATCAAAACAATAGAAAACTGTAATAAAAGTTTATCAAACTTAATGGAAAATTTTTATTCAGAGTATAGGTCATCCCATAAAATTTCTATGATTTATTGACCTATTTAATTATTTATCTTGAATTTATGGCTCTAAAATACTCATTTTTGGACAAAAATAGGACAATAGTTTTAATATTTAAAACTTTACAGAAAACTTAGTCATACCATTTTCTTCTTGAAAAATATTCTATTTGTAGCTTATTTGGTGATTAATAGTATATTAAATTCCCATGAAATATAAGACTACTAGCATATTAGTGTTTGGCTTGAAAATTGAGCTGAAAGTTTATGATTTTGAAGGATTTTAACATGTAAGGCATTCAAAATAATTTTTGAAGGATTTTTAGTGTTGATTTACTCTCTTTAACATGCAACATAAAAATAGTACTCCCAAGAAAAGAGATGTTGGAGCAACAACTTTGTAAAAATTATTAAAAATCGAAATCTTAATGATTTCCAGTGAGGCCATTTGGTTTAGAAAGTTAACTCGAATTACAATCTTTCAGAAAAAATCTTGATTTTTGTTTTAGAAATGAGTGAGATATGACAGTTTAAAGTCAACTATAGAAATCTAGCAGATTGCATGCATTCTAATTTAATGGAAAAGTGAGCTTTCATCATTAATTTGAGTAAATCCTTTGAAATATTTTAAAGATATCATATTACATTCAATTAATGGTCATATTTCCATAAATCAAATAGATTTAAAATCACAAAATACATACATGCATTCATGTATAAAAATATTGTATCTCAAAAACTCTTAAAATGAATTTGGTGTTCTTAACTTGAAAACCGATTTTTGTTTTAAGTTCATGAACATGCAAATATGTTTTTCACATGCATGGTATTAAAACACATCCATGATGTTCTAAAAACCATTTTGACCAATTTTTTTGAAGAAGATGAAGAAGTAGAAGTTGGTTTTTGAAGTAATATGCACATGCATGATTTAAATCATGATTTTAACATAGGTTTGATCATGGATTTTCACCATTTCTAACACATGCAACATGTGATGGTGGAAATCTACAAAAATTAAGATAGAATAAAAGATTCTAGCCTTTGAAGAGCATAGAATCTGAAAATGAGAAGAAATGAAAGATGTTTTGAAGCATGAGTGGTAAAATCATAAAATAGGGTTGTGTATTCATACCTTGACTACGATTTTTTATGAAGAAAAACACTTGAAGCTTCAAAATTTCATGTTCAAGGTCTATTATTGAAGGAGTTTTGAGATAAAAACTTGTTCTTGGAGGATGTAAATAGGTGGAGTGAAGAGTGAATGCAAATGAGTAGTGTGTGCCTTTTGAGTGTGTGAGAGAGATATATAGGGAGAGAAAAATCCAAAATTAAGAGGGATAAAGAGAGGGGAGAGATGGTTTAAGAGGCACTGAAAGTTACATATCCAACTAATATGGCCTCTTAATCAATGTTATAAAAATCAGGCTTAAACTTTTATAAATTTCTAGGCTTAATTATATAAATTTCCAGGTTTATTTGTGTTGATTTTTAGTTACATATTCTTGTTTTTAGAAATAAGTCCATAGATTCTTATATTCAGATTACTATTTTTGATAAATAATTTATCTTATAATTTATATTTTATAAGCATAAGTATCATATTTCACATAATAAAATAAGAATTCATAAAATGATAATTTATGATTTGATGAATGTTTGAAGTATCATATCTTGGATCTCACTAAGAAGAAACCTGGTGGCATTGTAGCTCTTCTAGATGAAGTTTGTATGTTTCCCAAATCAACACATGAAACATTTGCACAAAAGTTGTATCAAACATTTAAGAATCACCAACATTTCCCCAAGCTGAAGTTGGCTCGTTCTGACTGCACCATTTGTTATTATGTTGCAGATGTCACATATCAAACGAAGTTGTTTTCTTGATAAAAACAAAGACTATGTCATTGCTGAACATCAAGCACTCTTGAGTGCCTCAAGTTGTTCCTTCATTGCAAGTTTTTTTTCCTATTTCATCTAATGAATCTTCCAAACCATCCAAGTTCTCTTAAACTGGTACGCAATTCAAGCAACAGCTACAACAACTGCTTGAAACTTTGAGTTCAACAGAGCCTCATTACATACGTTGTGTAAGCCCAATAGGACTGGACAAAATTGAATCTTACATACAGTCCAAAGATCATAAAAATACGTTGAAATAGGTTTTGAATGAAAATAACAAAGAGAAATTAAATATGATAGTATACAGAAGTTTGACTCTTTAAGCACTAAGTTGAGTTCAGAAAATAAACTTGATGTTGAAAATGTATCTGAATGCGATGATGATACTGATATGAGTGAAATCTGTGTAGAGGATGAGGTTGATTGCTTAGAATTTGTTAAAAGAGAACTTGAACCTGCGAAAGTTCTAATTTCTGAAAATTCAGTTAAGTTTGCACGCATCTCTAAAAAAGATTTAAAGTTTTTGAAAGCAAAAGCAACTATTTTTCCATAGGTTCAAACTGTTCCTTACCAGGTTTTCACAACTAAGGGACTGGACAAAAATCAGACAGTTGAACTAATGTCCTTGGTAGAAAAAGACAATGTCGATGGATGCAACAAGTATTTTTGGTCTGCTCCCATTGACAATGCGTATGAAACCAAAGGTCTCTCAGAAATAACCTCTTGGAAAACAAAGTGCAGATATGTAGCAGAACCACTGAACAAAGTCAAATCAAGCTACGAAAAGGGGAGTCAATGTGGAACCAATAATTTTCCAATTGATACATCATCCGCACAAACCGAAGCTCCCATTAAAAAGCCGAAGTATAGTGCTAATGTTCATAAATCCTCTGAGCAGTTTGCAGCTCAAAAACATCAAAGAAATGCGATACATAACAAAAATATGAAGGAAAGAAAGCATATCTGTAGATCTAAGAATCCTAACTCTTTTTATCAAGAAAATTCATCCAATCCAAATGTGAAGGTCTCTTCACATGCAAACCCTAGGAGTTTTTCACGAACTTAGTCTCAGTCTCCATAGGTTTCAAAAGATAAATTTTTTCAAAAACATGCTTTTTCTAAACAAGCGAAACCTATGGATAAGTCAAAGTCTCACTTCTCTCCTAAAAAAAAGTGTTTCAAGTTCTGCCAAGATATCGTAAGATGTTAATGGTAATGGAAAGATAGTTTTGGAGCCTAAAATTCCATTTAAGAGGTTCAAGAAGAAAGTTGAGAAGAAAATTGTCAAGCAAAAATCTGAAATAAACAAAGTAACATATCCACAAAGGATAAGAACTTAAAAGATAATAGGATCACTGTCTTTCAAATTACAAAGAAAGATACCACAACCTTGGTTAAAAGATATTATTTAGTTGATGTTGCTATTACTTTTCCTGTTTCTAAGAAAGCCTCACATGGACCTAAAAAACATTGGGTTCCTAAATCTCTTTTGATTTTTGCACGTGATTCGTGACGAGCAGTTTGACTCCGAATGGTACATAGACAGTTGCTTCTCGCATCACATGACAAGAAGGAAGGAAGAATTGGAAGAATACAGAGCTTTGAAGGATGGAGGGAAAGTAAAATACGACAACAACATCCTTGGAGAAATAAAAGGATACATAATGATAACGAATGGATAATTTTCCATTCTCAAGTTAGCGTATGTGGAAGGCCTGCAACACAACCTAATCAGTTTTTCACAATTGGGTGTAGGCACATACTTGAAAGTGTCATTCGAAAATGAAGGATCGGTGATAATTGAGAAGAAATCGAAACGTGTGTTGTTAATGTCTAAGAGAAAAGGCGAGATGTATCCACTAAATCTGAACCCAATCAAAGGAAAGCCTGCGATCTGCCTACTTACAAAAGCTTATTCTGATGATAGCTGGCTACGGCACCGAAGACTCTCGCATCTCAATTTCAAACATATAAACAAGCTTGTTCTTGTTGATCATATGCGAGGCCTTCCTCTCTTGAAGTTTGATAAAGAACATCCTTGTGAAGCTTGTGAATTGGGGAACCAAATTAGGAAGATTCATCCAACAATTGTGAATATGAAAGTCATAGAACCACTTGAACTCTTGCATATAGAGCTTTGTGGTCCTTCTACAATTGAAAGCATTGGTAGTAAGAAATATATTCTTGTAATTGTTGATGATTTTTCTAGATTTACTTCGGTTCATTTTCTTAAGCAGAAATCTGAAGCCACTCCCAAGCTCTAGGATTTAAAAAAGCAGATCAAGAGACAACTGCAAAAGCTGGTTCGGAATATTCGTAGTGACAACGGTTTGAATTCAAAAACCAATCCTTTGAAGAATTTCTGACTGCGAAAGGAGTAACTCACACATTTTTGGCTCCTTATACACCTCCACAAAATGGGGTTGTTGAAAGAAGAAACCGCTCTTTTTGCGAAGCTACGAGAACCATGCTATCATTCGCAAATTTGCCACTCTACTTCAAGGGCAAAAGCTATCAGCACAATTTGTTTCACGCAAAACCGATATTTCCTAAAAAAAGATTTTCTATTTCCCCATATCAATTTCTTAATAATAGAAAACCAAATGTTAAGTTTTTCCATGTCTTTGGTTCCAGGTGCTTCATCTTTAACTCTAAGGAACAAAGGAACAAATTCGATACGAAAGCTGATGAAGGTATTTTCGTGGGGTGTTCTTTAATGTCGAAGGCATATAGGATTCTAAGCAAAAGATCAAAGTGAATCGAAGAGAATCGAAGAGACCTACTATGCCACCTTTGATGTCACTTATCTTAAGAACCATCAAAAGTCTGACTCGCAATCAAAGGAAATATTTCCTGTGAAAAATCTGATGACAATTCCTCTTTCTAGCCTTTATGAGGAGTTCATGAACTTATTCGACGATCCAGAAAACGCAATCTCCTCAGAATCCAAATAAGCAAACAACAAGGAAGATGAACTGAAGATAATCATTGATGACACTGTGAAAGATATGGAACACGAACACCCCACTCCTAAAGATTCTAAAATACCGTCTCCATCAAAAGATGCGACTGCTACACCATAGGTGGTGGGTTCTACTTCAACGTCCACACCTAGTACACATATTCTTGGGGAGCATACATCTCCTTAAGTAACTCAAGACCCACCATTCCAAGGGGACGATTCAACTTCGAATGCAGAAGAACATCCATCATTCGAGGCGGAGAATGAAAAGACGAATGATGATTCGGATATGCAATCAGAATTTGATTATGTAAATGTTGAAGTAGATCCAACATATGATCCAAGTTACCCTCCTTTGACCAAATAGACCAGAGATCATCCGAAAACACAAGTAATAGGAGAATAGTCTCAATGAGTTCTTACGAGAGCACAACTAAAGGCGAAGCAGACTACATTATTCTCTAAAGTGGAGTATTGCATGTTCAATTCGTTCATCTCCAAAATTGAACCTAAAAATGTTCAAATTGCTCTTGATCATTATGATTGGGTGCGAGCAATGTAGGAGGAGCTCAATGAGTTCGAACAAAACAAGGTCTGGAGACTGATTCCTACTCCGAAGGATGCATCTGTCATAGGTCTAAAATAGGTATTTCGTAACAAGCTGGAAAAAGAGGGAAATGTAATGTGAAAGAAGGTGCGACTAGTCGTTTAGGGGTATTTCCAAGAAGAAGGTATAGATTACAAGGAAACCTTCACACCAGTTGCAAGAATGGAATCAGTTCGCATTTTCTTGACATACACTGCACACAAGAACTTTGAAGCATATCATATGGACATTAAGTGTGCATTTCTGAACAGGAAACTGGAAGAAACAATGTATGTGGAACTACAACCAAGGTTCATAAATGAAAAATATCCCAATCACTGTTACATTCTTAACAAAGTAGTTTATGGTCTAAAGCAAGCTCCAAGAGCCTGTTACAAAACTCTTACTCACTTTTTAAAACAGGCTAAATTTAAACAAGGATGGTCGACCCAACCTTCTTTCACAAGAAATATGGTGACCAGTTGATGATCATCTAAATTTACATTGATGGCATCATCTTCAGATTAACTAACCATAACTTAACTACTGAGTTCCAAAAGTTGATGGAAACTAAGTTTGAGATGAGATCCATGGGTCCGATCAACTCTTTCCTCTGTTTGAATATGAGATAGAGTCAAGAAGGTATCTTTATCAACTAGGAGGCTTACACGAGGACCTTACTTTCTAAGTTTGGAATGGTGGGTGATTCGAAGGTGAAGGTTTCAATGGCATTCAGAACGAAACTAACACCGTCTCTGGACAAACCAGTTACTAATATGACACTTTACCGTCATATGATAGTTTCATTGATGTATCTAAGGACTAGTCGTCCATACATCATTTTTTTTGTTTGCTATTGTGCCAGGATTCAAGAGAATCCTTGCGAACCCTACATGACTGTTGTTAAGAACATATTAAGGTATATCAAAATAACATCCTTGATCGGGATATTGTACCCTTCAATATTTTGATGGCAAACTCGTAAGTTGGCAAACTAGAAAGCAAGCTTGCATCTCCTTATCAAATGCTGAAGCATAGTACATAGTCCTTGCCTCTTGTACTTTACAAGTTTTATGGATTCAAAGTCAGCTTCGTGACTATGGCATCAATATGAAGCGAATCCCCTTATATTGCGATTCTGAAAGCGCCATTCACATATGTCGCAACCCAGTGAAACCTTCAATAACCAAACAAATTGCACTGAGGTATCACTTCATCAAATATCATGTGGAAGATGGAAATGTCAAGATACACTTTGTTAGATCCGCTGATCAGCTTGCTGGCATCTTCATGAAGGCCTTGCTTGAACAAACCTTTAATTGTATTCTTCAAGTCTTAGGAAAGATAGATGTTGAATCTGTTCCGAAACAACCTTTGCTCACATAAGGTTGTGATAGACCTGTGAATTGGTGCGAATGCTCGCAGTGACTCACAGTCCACTGTTCACACTGTGTATTTGTGCGAATGTTCGTAGTGACTCGCAATCTACTATTCATTTGTGAGTCGGAACTTCATATAATTGAACATATTTGAAAGTACATATCTTGGTGTCCCTAGAAGCATGATGCTGCATGTTGCCTGAAGCCTCAAAGACTCTTTGTTGATGCCTTAATGAATTAGTACTACCAATAGTTTCTTCCTAATTAGGCTGTTCATTCACATAAGTCATGAGCTACCTTGCTCTTCTCATATTGAGTTAAGAGTTAACAGCTTGGTCACTTCTGCATAGCAGAGGTACATTATTTCTTTGGAACCACCTCCACTAATTCTCCATTACTTTCGCAATCATAAATGTAAACATTGAGACTCTCAGACATTACCATTGAGCATTATGGTTAAAAAACATCTATGTTTATAATCTTAAACTCATTATCACCACGAACTGAGTGAAACCCAAAGTCCAACACGTACTTACGAATTAACGGTGATCAATTTACATGTTCTAGCTTATTCACCAAGGGATTAACGAATGACCACCTTCGTGGTTTGTACCCTGGAAACTCGTTTTCTTTTTGCATGATCTTAATGGAATGTTCTAGTCCCAAGATGTTTCTTCCTAATAGATCTAATTTTTATTTTTTCTTGAGATTTCTATTCTTATCCAAGTCACTTAAAATAATTCCAAAGCATACTTGTTCTTTTGACTACACTGGTCAGACAAGTACTTCATATGAACGTTCGAACTTATGTCGAGTTTTGGACCTAGTTGAAGAAGAAACCACCACTTTTGCCTTATTAAAATAAGTCTTTCATTGTGTCTCCACAAACATATGATCGTAATTCAACGGGACACCACGCAAGCCCTTCGAAGTCTGTCTTGACTGCGAAGGAATAGATCGTTGCCCGGGATCCATCTACTTTATGTCTTCAATGACATCACTAGAATCCTTAAGAAAACTTGTTTTATTTCTTTATCTTTGGCACACTCTTGCACAAAGATCTTTATGATTTTTAAAATTTTGTTTCATTGTCCTGATGGTTACTTTCAGATGCGGAGTACTTAAAACGGTGATCAATTGCTAAAGTATGACACTGTGAAAGTCAGCAACTGAAGGACGATATTAAAGGGAGAAGATTTGATATAGGTGCATGAAATTTGAAACAATTCCTAACATCATGCCAGTAGTTACACCGCCTGACGCATGCCTGACACACGCCAGTCTGTTGTGATTTTTCACGGTATTGAAGCATCAAACATTAATTATCTCTCTCCTAGAATATGGTACAAAAGGTTTTTCACGATTCATTATTCATTACCACTCTCAAAGAACTCAAAGTACTCCCGATGAGCATGAGCTAAAAAGAAAAAGGCTCATGAAGCTCAAATTGATGAATATAATCAGATTGTGAGAGATGCTGAAGAGAAAGTTAAGGCTAAATGGGAAGCTCAAGTCACACTGGAAAGCCAAAAGCTTTTATTGTTCGAATAGTGTCTAAGGCTGCAACTATATTTGGCAAGTATTTGACCCGGTTGAGCATGGTCCTTTTGGGTTGCCTTCACCATAGCAACTTGACAGGATGATTTATAATGAGAGAAGAAATATTGTTAATATATTATGAGAATAATATAAGGAATAATAATATTGTTATTTGATTAATATAATTCATAAACTAATTAGGAATTAATTTGGTGACTTAAAGAGATTAATTAAATAAAGGGGCATAAATTGTGAATTGTATGATAGTTGTATTTTGGGTTGTGATTCCTTATGAATAAGAGGGTGGACGATTTTAGGGTTTGGAAGAGCCTAGAAATAGTACAAAGGCTTATCACTAAGGATATTGGATTGCTTAGGGCCTAAGTTATCCAATTAGGGTCTTAATGGTGAAACCCTAGGAGGCTCACTAGTATATATAGACCCATGGAGTTGAGGAACCCTGGCTGATTTCTCACCCTCCTCTCTCTCTCTCTATTATCATCCTCTTGCTATTTGGTGTTTGTAAGCCATTAGAGGAGTGACAATTGTGACTCTAAGTTCCAAAGACAAGAAGATTCATGCAAGCAATTCAAGGTATTCCTTTAGATCTAATTTCATATGTTATGAATTGAATGTTTACATTAGATCTATCAATATAAGTCTTGGATACATTGCATGTTCAATTAGAGAAACCTAGATCCAAGCATTAGGGTTTGCATGTGCACATAGGAAAGTTCTTATGGCTCAAACCCATCATTTATTTCCATTGTGGACTTTGGAGTGAATCATGAGCAAGGCTATAGACATTCCAAGACAATATTGGTTAGACTCTGTTACATCCTTTGATTTTCTTAACACACAGGATTCATAGCTTGATCTACCAAGCACTCAAAAAGCCTTCAAGTTTCATAGTGTCGTCAAAGTTACGAATGTCCCTCTGACTTATAGTAGTGCCGACCATTTGCTCTTCTCATTCTACTTGAAGCACATGAAGCCTCATTATGAAACTTGGAGTGCGAAGAAGATAACTATTGTGAAGGTTTCAGGTCCAATCGAAACTGATAGCTTTCCGAATGCTCGTTTTAAGGTTTCTAGAGGTTCTACGAGTCAGGTATACGAATTTACACTTGCTGATCTACCTTGTCTGAACCCGTACGATTGGATTCTGCTGTTCAAAAAGTTGCTCAATGATGAACAGAAGTATGAACCCGTTGTGTGTCATCTCAAATGAATGTTAATATCATACATTCAAAAGGTTGGCAAAATGGATGTTGAAATTGCAGCCGTTCTCTGAAAGAGGCCAATAGTTTTCCTCAAGGAAGCTCCAGAAGATTTTGACAAAATGAATTCGAGGAGGATACAAAAGAATGGATGGTGTATGGAATTTAAAATGAAAGAGCAAATAAATGTTGATTTCCATAAGTTTGCTTCTATCTTTGGTAAGTTGTTAGAACTCTTATCCTTCACTTTCTCAGAACTGTAACTACCTTACCAGTTTTAGTTCTTGTTACGACTGAAATTTTTCTTTGCAAACTTTCTTGGGTTGGACATGATCATAGCATACTCTTCCTTTGAGAGTTCACAATCAGAGAGATCAGAATTCGAAGCTTCTTCCTCTATAACCTTATTGCCCTTCACAACTAGGGCTAACGATCACATCCCAAATACCCCTTTCCTTCCTTTGTGACTTCATCTTGGTGTGACCTGAGAATACCTACAAGCTTTTCCATAGATTGGTTTTTGAATTTCTCATGCACTTTAACCATCGGCACCAAAACATTCCATTGAGATCTCAACCCGTTCATGAACATGACTTTCTGTTCTATCACTTCATGTCCAATTTTATGTTTCATCATCCTGCTTAGAAGATGATTGTAACGGTTGAAAGTTTGACCGAGACTCTCCTCTAGCTTCTGAATAAAGGCTCCAAACTCCGAAAGCAGGAGGGTTTGAGTGGAGTGCAGAAGATCAGCATCACCCGAGTAGAGTTCTTTGAGCCTATCTCAAATGGCTTTTGCTGTGTTACAGTAACTTACCAAAGTAAATGTATCGGGAGGCAAAGCAAACCTAATAATCCTCATTGCCTTCATGTTACTGAGTACCTTGTCTTTCTCATCCTGTGGAATGTCTTTGACTTGAAGAAGAAGATTATTATAATCAACTTGAGTCTTTATTTCCCTCCTTGTTCTAGTATGAAAAAAGGTTTGCACAGTCATGGCTTCCCATATCAAAGAGAATTGTCTTCAAGACTAAGGTCATAATATTCAAAATGTGGTGCTCACACTTCATAATCATTCGGAAAGAGTATAGGTATCCTTAGTGTAGATCTAACGCTGCTTGAGAGATTTATTGAGTTAACATGAGAATTGTTAGGCTAAATGTTGTAGATTTGATAAAAACCTTTAAGAACTAGATGTGTAAACCTAAAATTGAGTTTAGGGTAAAATAAATATCAAGATTCAACATCTGTAATCGATGAATTCTAAGAAGATGGAAGGTTCCAGATCTTATTAAGGCGGAAACCCTAATAGATCTTTTAGCAGAAGAGATGTGTATGGATTACATAGTCTCTTGCTCTGATACCAATTGATGAGAATAAAACTAGAATGATCGATTAGATCCAAACAGGTAAAATAATCAAAACACATAATGAGAGTCAACGTTGTGTCGAATGATTAATAGTCACAACCTTAGAAGAACTCTATGAAGAACTGCTACTGTAAAGGCTGTATAGGGTTTACAAAACTTAGACCCCTCCAAGATACGGTGCATGCATGCACCTTAAATAGTAAAACCCTAATAATAAATAACCGATGGATAGGCCAAATCCGGATAAAAAACGGACTAAACTACAAATCCACAATGACACAACACTAAAGACCCAACACTTTCAAATTGTAATTAAATCATATTATGATTTAGTTAATTTGAGTTTGTTAAATACTTAAATTAGCTATGCACTTCATAATTTTCAATTAAGAAGTTAGGGTATTCGATTTGATCTACCGAACATGATTTTGTGTTAAGATTTTAGAATAATTAGATTACTCAATATAAGATACTTGATATTTTTTTAGAAAGTTACATAGTTCAATTTAAACTATATTATTGGCATTCTACACAGTTAAGCGATTCACGTGAAATGTGAGAGTTAGGTATACTAGTCCTAGATTATAATTTGACTTAGGTTTCTACAAGACTCTAACCTAATTTTTACTACTAGGTCAAGTGCATGATGTGTCTACATGAATCATGGAAAGACATTCATATCATAGAATGACCTGAATTTTACAGTTGTTATAGTTAAAGTAGCTGTAAAATTTATGTATCAATGTCAATCTAAGTACACTATCATTCGTTTCTAAATGTTTCCAAGTTTCTATTAGGTTATAACTTAGCATCTAGTTACTAAGTCTAGAATGTGTCATGTCTACACATGCAACTAAGTTTATTCAAATCTAGAACTGACTCAAATTTTGATGGTTGTCACAAGGACCCCACATATAAGTCATAGGATTTTTTTTTTATTTTCCAAAACATATTTAAGCTCAATAATTGGAGTTACAAATAATCAGATATGGCCAAAGCACTACAGAGGGGTCCGTCATCCAATTTATAATTTAGCAAGTCTTTTTTTGCTCCAACTCTTCAATTTAGCTCCATTCTAGGCCATTTTCGCTTCTATTTCATGAACATGGAATTTTTACCTACAAAATATAAATATAAATGAATTAAGCAACTCTATAAAAATGCCACTAAAAGTAGCTAAAGTACCCTTATAATATGTATAATTTAGGATATATCAGACAACCCAAGAAATTTCGGTCATGATCTCTAGAATCAAATTCATTTCTATGAAGACCAGGATGGATCGACATGTAACTAAGCAAAGTGAAACCATCAAGATATTGTTCAAAAGAATAGAGAGATTGAGTGCAAAATCAAGAAGGTATATGGAAACTACACCAATGCTGCCTTCATTCTTATAACCCAGGATCCTGAACTTCAAAACCAAAGCATCTTTAGAACCCCTATCTTCTTAGATGGGATAACTTCTAGTTGGAGACTTCATATCAAGGCAAGAACCTATCTTATTAGATGGTCCAACTTCCAGAATGTGAGGTATTGTCTCCCAAAATCTTGGAGGGATATTTAGCATCATGTTTAGTACCCATGATCTAAGTGTAAGTTCAGTTATGGAAAAAGAACTCAGATAATAAAGAGACATGATCTCGAGTGTACCAAGCATCATTTAACCTATACCAGAAGTGCCACCTTCTATCCATAGGGTATCAAGATTTTCACCCCTTATTTGTTACATTAAAGTTACAAATAGGTTTGAGACGCCCAAGATGAAGATTTGTGATGGGACCATGGATCCTAAAGATCATGTTACCCAATACAAAGAATGCATGGAGATTTTTCTGATTCCTCCAACATCTTAAAGAGGCTTGTATATGAAAGGGTTTTGGTTTACCCGATATAGGATTTGCATTAAAGTGGCTCCTAAACATTTTTCCTTACTCTATTACTTCTTCCTTGCATGTCATTAAACTGTTCAATAATAATGTTTTCTTGTAGTCGAACTTTTGAAAAAACTAACAAGTGACATTTATAAAGTAACTCAAGGAAATGATGAATCTTTGAGAGATTACGTTAGCAGGATCTTGGGTTTGGGTACAAGGCAAGATAGCACAAGAAAAATCATAAAGCCTCGAGATGGAAAGACAAATCTAAGTGGTGTGCTTACCTCGAATATTTTGGACATATTAACGAAGATTGCTTCCCCTCAGAAAAGAAATCAGTTACCTATTAAGCAAATCACACTTAAAGGAACTAATAGGAAGAAGGAAAGACAATATCAATAAAAAAGTCCAAGATCCTGAAATCCTTCACTAAAGAATAACATCATCGCCCTCAGAAGCAAAGGTAATTAACTTTGTCTCTGGTGGATCTGACATATGTGGAACCTCATACTCTACAACCAAAAGGTATGCAAAGAGTTCCAAGGTGGAAAATAAGACAAGCCAAGAAAGAATGATTTCTTGAAAAACAAAAAGGAGATATATTTCGACAGAAGTGACTGGGAAGATGTGCTAAACCCACACCATGAAGGTCTAGTCATACCAACATATGTGGCCAACCACTTTATTCGAAAAATATTGATAGTTGGTAGCAGTTTAGTCAACATCATTCTCCCCGTAACACTCAACATGATGAACATCCCAGACTCCGAAATAGTTTGAAGAGCTTCGGTCCTAGTGTGATTCAGTGGCGAGATCAACAGACACACACATGCAATTAACTATACTCAATGCTTTTGTGTTGTTGATTCTTTGTCTTGCTGTAATACTATCTTAGGCTTGGATGCATGATATGAAAGTTATCCCCTCAAATTACCATGAATATGTGAAGATGTCAATACCATAAGGAGTGGTCAAGATTTATAGTGACCAACAGGAAAGTAAGAAAGGTTATACCAATTCTAAGAAAATTTAGCCTTACCTAGGAAATCATAGAAATTAAAGAAAAAAACATAAGATGTTCTAGAAGCCAAAAAGAGTGAAGTTAAAGAGGTATCACTAACTCCTAAGGATACTAACACCAAAGTGCTAATAGTTGTGGATCTTGACCAAGATCTTGAGAAATATCTTACCACTCTCTTTAAAAACAGGAAATCAAGTCTTGCTTGTGAACATGATGTCACCGAGGTGGCGGAACATGGTGGGTTGTGTGACTAAGTTCATGGATCACATGTAAAATGAATATAAATCACAAGTATAACAATAAACAAAATAGTATTTGTATTCCATCTTGATGTTTGAATACAAGGTTCTTACAGATAATAATAGTACGTGGATTGCATTAACAGATATATAGATAATACAATAGCTAATAAGCTAGGTCGCCTGTAATCCAATCCATCTTGAATGTCTATTTAGTGATTCCCTGAGAATACATGTAGTTTTAAAGGTCAACACAAGGTTGGTGAGATTTACAGGTTTTATGCTAAGAATAGTAATACTTTCAAAAAGTCTACAAAGTATTTTCCTTCTAAGTATAACCATACTTAAAATAGTGTTAGTAAAGATTCATTGAATAATCTTTGAAAACCACAATGTATCTTTGCATAAGTAAATCCTTACTTAAAATAGAACCAAGCCCATGGTCGAAACTATTTTGTAGTGAGAGAGACCAAATCCATGATTTTTTTAGTAAGAGAGACCCTAAGTAAATCCATACATAAAATAGTTTTGAAAGAAACCAATCCCATGGTTTGTAGCGTGTGTATGTGTGAGAGAAAGAGAGAGAGAGAGAGAGAGAGAGAGAGAGAGAGATTCTAGTTAATGTGACTCCTATAACTGAGCTATGTTACTAAATGTACCCCTACAATGATTCATTGTATGTTGTAGTAATGCTATTAGACACTTATCACCTGCTTCGATTGATCGGTCGAGGTTGTAGCTAGCAACCTCATGTGGGGATGTCAACCATGTATAGATCTATACGTATGTATCTTACTTCGACGATTAATGGTTTCGACTTAGCTAATGAATATAGTCTCACTAAAAAGCTCATAACTATGGTATATGAATAACCCTCAGCCCTAACTTATAAGTGGATAAGTTACTATGATTAACGAATTATATAGAATTTATAAAAGTCGAGTATAACTGGTATGTATGTGCAATATAAGGTACTCGCTTTTATAAAGAGGTGTAGTTCGTATGAATTTAGTCTATGGAATGAAATCAGAGTATGAATTAAATCAAGAACACAAAACATAAATATAATCTATTTGGCTCTTTATTGCTTCTGTATGAGTACACGAGATGAAAGAGTAAAGTGTTAAAAAGTTCACAAAAGTTACCCTATCTCCTATACATACCCATATTTATAGGAATTAACAGAAGCACACAAAAAATACATAGGGCTAAGACACTACGCATCGAACTCTAAAAATGCCCTTATTAAATACATACATTTGAATACAAAATTACAGACTTCGAAAGTAAACATGACACAAGATACTTCTAATGGGTTTCGAGCACTCCAATAACCTTATGGTGCACATGCAACCCTAGATGCTTCGGATCTATTTTTTCTCTAATTATACATGCAAGTTGGTTTTCCAAAGCATACATCCTAACTAGCATACAATTTGACAATTGAAGAACACAACTAGTTAGATAACTTATCTCTTAGTAGGAGTTGTAGTTCTTGGACTTCAAAAGATTTAACACCTAAAATGTGATGCCTCTAATGTGTCACAAACACCAAGTGAAAAAGGAAGCTTGAGAGAATAAGTTATTTAGCAAAAAATCGGTTCTCACTCTCCAAGAATGTATGTGCCACCCAATTTAAGCTCTAGGGAGTTCCTTTTATAGTGTGACAAGTGCTAGGGTTACATCCATACAAAGCCTAATGCACCATGACCCTTCATATTACTTAGGCTCCATGGGTTAAATCTCCATGGACTATCCATGTTGCTTTAGCCCATCCTAATTAATCATGGACCATTGGCCCACACTATAAGAATCATTGATTTACCAAATAAGTCCCCGTATATTTAATTAGTCTCTTTTGATCACTAAATTAATTCCAAATTAATTCTTGTTCAATACTACATAAATAATATGATTTCATATTAATATATTACACTTGTAATATATTAACAAATCATAAATAACCTTATTCTGAAAACTCCGTCCTATTAAATTGCATTGGTGAAGGCAACCCAAAAGGACCATTCTACTCTCGGGTCAAGTACATACCAATTATAGTTATGGGCTTAGACACCTAATCCAATAGTCTCCCACTTGGATAAGTCTAATAACTATAACTGCAAATACGAATTAAAACTGACTAGCAATTGATGTGTGCATATTTAGTTATATATTTTGTGTAGAATCTTAATACTTTTTGGCTATTTTATTACAATTTATGAACAAAAGGTACTTAATTATGTTTAAATTGTATTTCCAGCCTAAAAGACATGCTCAGAAGCAAAAGAAAGCGGGAAATGCAATCGAAATCCGGGGAATTGAAGAAAGAAG
The DNA here is from genome assembly GCF_051521515.1 of Lactuca serriola. Taxonomy (NCBI): domain Eukaryota; kingdom Viridiplantae; phylum Streptophyta; class Magnoliopsida; order Asterales; family Asteraceae; genus Lactuca; species Lactuca serriola. The sequence goes on along the minus strand of NC_136412.1, from coordinate 30,426,703 downwards.
AAAAAAGTAAGAAACCTGAAGAACTCGGCGAGTTAGACACCTACTTGACAGGTAGGCACAAACATTCGCAACCCCATTGGGTGCCTTACCACGCACAGATTTTAAGTGAGCGACTCAGCGAGTCGGGCTATGGACTCGACGAGTCGCCCCTATTTTCAGAAAACTATATAAAGGGCATAAACTCACGAGACAAGGACTTTTTCTGAAACCCTTGGAGACTTAATTGCGATTGAGAGTGCTGCTGGAGCTCTGGAACTCGAGGATCAACCTTAGCATTCATTTTTGAGGAGATCAAGAGGCACAAATATATTCTCTTTTCTTAATCTAGTGTTTACGTCATGTTTGAATCATTAGGTTTAGGTTGTGAGATGTTTTCTACTATGAATATGAGCTAAAAACTTCTTGCTTCTCTTTAGGGTAGACAAATTTATAACTATGGTTTGAATATTATGGCTTCAATTGTTTAATTCGGTGAATTTTGTTTTGTTAAGCTTGTTAAAGATCCTCATGTGTTGCAAATAACTATTCTCTGTTAATTATCAAGTCTATTAAGTTGCATGAACATCTATTAATTGTTTGTCTCATATAATTTATGTGAAAACAATGTTATATACCTAGGAATAGTGAACATGAAACTAGGGGTTAACTAGAAAATAGATAAATCAATGTGTGAGCTTGTGTGACGAACAACCATACAATAAGTTAATTGAATTAGTAATTTAATTAGCTAACTACATGTCTTACTTAACCCGAATCAATAAACTACGAAACTCATTAATTTAGCCAATTGGGCACTATTTGAATTGATTTGTTTTCTAAGGATTACTAATAGTGAACATGAACCTAATCACATTAATCGGTAGCCAATGACAAATTAATCCACTGCACTTGCCATAAAATCAACCATAGGAATAAGTAAGTTGAACTTGAACAGAAGTCTCCTTAATTATTAAACTTAGTTGATTTTTATTTGTTTTAGTTGTTAATTGTTTCGTTTGAGTGTTAGTTAAGTGCTTAAGTTTCTAGTCTTGCAAAACTAGAGAAAACCTTTTTTCTTTTATTAATTGTTTTTTAGATAATTCTAGTAGTTAGTTTAATTACCGTTCCATGTGTTCGATACCCTGCTTGCTTAACTATACCACTAATTGACAGGTACATTCCCTTTTATGTGTCTAAATTATTTTTAAAAAGTAGGATTAAAACTAGTGCATTCAACACACATCAAGTTTTTGGCGTCGTTGCCGGGGAACGGTTCTAAAATAAATTTTAATTGCTTGTATTATCGATTCTTTGTGTGAGATATATCTTGCACAAAGTTACTATTTTAGTAAATTTGTTATTAGGTTTTAGTTTTAGTTCTTCTATTTTTAGGATTTTTGATCTAATTTTTTTTTGTTTTACCTTTGAACTCGTCAAGTCCAGTTACAACTACTCGATGGGTCCAAAGAAAAAAAATTTCAGTTTCGTTTTTATTTATTTATTTCATTTTTTTTTCTTTTTACGCGTGTTTCTTGTTTTCTTACAGGTATTATATGACCCGCGGTTCAAATGCACCTTTGGTTCCTCCCAATCGAAGACCCGGAATCTTCTCTTTGGAAGAACAAGGATAAAGTTGTTGAAGACACTAACCCGCCAAAGAAGTTACCTTTCAAGGACCTTAAATTAGTCTTTGGGAAGAAGAAAAGAAAGAACGTGAGTGAGTCTAGCAGTCAAAAGAGTGAGGAAAGCAAGCTTGAGAATTTTGAAGAAAATCCAATTCCAAAAGTAACTGAATACAAGTCTGAATACGAAGAAGAAAGCAAGAAAGAAGGCGAACCCGACAATACCATGGCGGACATTACCGACCTCTCGATGGAAGCATATAAAAAGAGAATTCGATATTACACCAGTCCAGGGCTTGTGCAACCCGCCATACCCGCCACTGCCACATTTGAACTTAAGGGGCACATCCTCTCTGCATTAAAGGAGATTCCTTTCACCGGAAAGGGTCATGAAGATGCTTGTAAGCATCTAGATGAAGTTAACAACATCGCCGTGTACTTTAACATTCTAAATGTACCAAGAGAAACGGGTTTGTTGAGGATGCTCCCTGTCACTTTTAAAGGAGCTGCGAAGGATTGGTTGAAAGCACTACCACCGGGCGTGATTACTACATTGGCAAAAATGCATGAGGAATTTTTAGAACAATTTTGCCAACCATCTAAAGTTACTAAACTCAAAAAGTCCATTGCAAATTTTGAATAAGAAATGGGAGAGCCGCTATACGACGCATAGGAGCGCTACAAGGGTCTAATTAGAAATTTCCCACAAAATGACCTCAATGTGCAACAAGAATTATCGATCTTTTATGATGGGTAAACGTCACCAGTAGACAACTCCTTGACTCTCAATGCCCATTAACAAAGAAAAATCTGGCAGAAGTTAGGGAACTTATTAAATAATTCTCTAAGCACTCTAGAGAATATCATAACCCAAGGAATGACTCAACTAGATGGGTAGTGAATGTTATAACCGATGATATGGCAGCAGTGATGGAAAAATTAGAAAGCATGGATCGAAGAATGACTAAGATAGACCAATCCATCCATGTCATTAGAATGGGATGTGATAACTGTAGAGGGCCCCATCTTACTAACGATTGTGATCTTGATGAGAATGGGAACCGGAAAACCCAAGTGTGTTACTCAAGCAGTAATAGATATGATGATGATTGGCGAAAACCCAAGAAGAAATGGCTACCATATGATGAGTACAAGAAGGCGAAGGAAGAAAAGTATAAGCAAAAAGCAAGAGGTTTTTTTATCAAAAGGAGGTGCATGTGCAAGAAAAGAAATTGGACTTTGAAGATATGCTTACAAGATTTGCAGCTGCATTCGAGAAAAGGCGCAACGATACTGATGCTGCAATAAAAGATCAACAAAACATGTTGAGAGATCAACAAATCATGATTAAAGAGCACCAAATTATGATGAAAGATCAACAAGATCTACATAGGAATCAGCAAGCCTCCATTCTCAACATTGAAAAAACAACTAGGCCAACTTGCACTACAAATAAACAAGAGACGACCAAGTGGACTTCCTAGTAATACCGAAAATAATCTGAAAGGCACAAATATAAAAATCATGACAACTAGAAGTGGGGAGATTATAACTCCTTTGGCCCCTATTTAGAAAGAAGATCCTAAATTGGTGCAAGAGGAAGAGGCAGAAAACCAAGATTTGAAAAATCCTGATACGACTCTCCGAGTAGCAGACATGGAGCCGACGAGTCCCGCACCTGAACAGAAAAATAAGCCTCCCATTAAACCATATCAGCCTCTACTGCCATTTCCAGGATGAGCCAGAGAAGATAAGCACGATATTGATTATCAAAAGTTCCTAGAACATCCCTTCAAATTAATACGCCCTTCATCGAGGCGGTTGCACAACCTAAGTATGCTAAATTCTTAAAGGGGCTTCTCACAAATAGAAAGAAGATGGAAGAAGTGAAGAAAATGTTCTCAATGAAAATTGTTCAGCTGCCATGTTGAAAAAATTACCTAAGAAGATTGATGACCTAGGTAGTTTGACCTTGCCTTGCTAATTTGGAAATTTATCAAATATCCATGCATTGGATGATTCGGGGGCAAGTGTTAACCTCATGCCATACTCATTCTTTAAGAAAGTGAACCTTCCGGAGCAAAGGCCAATTCGAATGGCAATTCACTTAGCAAATAAAACGATGACATTTCCAAGGGGAATATATGAAGACCTATTGGTGAAGGTTCATAAGTTTGTGTTCCCCACGGACTTTATAGTACTAGACATGGAAGCCGATCCTCAAGTCCCCATCATTCTTGGAAGACATTTCCTAAATACCCTAAGTAAAATAGTAGACATGTGAGATTCTAAACTTACCCTTCAGGTGGGAGACAAATCAGTTAAATTTGGAGTTGATCAAGCCATGAAGTATGCAAGGTATAGTGATGATATGTTTTTCGGTTGATATGCTGGAAGAATTAATGGAAGAATAGGAAGAGGACAAACCAAGCAATTCTACCACTGCCTTTGACAATGATTTTGATGCTGAAAGAGACCTGATGGAGATAGAGAAAATGATAGAAGAAGGTGAATACAATGAATTAATCAGAGGTGCAGAAAACACGACTCACCGAGTCGCAGTCACTGACTCGACGAGTCCATGTGATAAATCACGATCAGACGGGACTTTTAGCCTAGACTCGACGTGTTCAGTTTTCAAAACACGAAATCAGAGCTGAAAACTCTACCTGATCATTTGGAGTATGTATTTCTTGAAGAATGTGAACAAAAACCTGTAACTATAGCTTCTGACCTCACAAAATCTGAAAAAGAAGACTTAGTCTGAGTTTCAAAGAAGAGAAAGAATGCCATTGCATGGAAAATCACTGATATTAAAGGGATAACTCTTTTTTATTGGTCTCACAAGATGAACCTGGAAGAAGGAGCAAAGCCGGTAGTGGAACATCAAAGGCAGTTGAACCCGAACAAACAAGAAGTGATCCAGAAGGAGGTGGTCAAGCTTTTGGATGCAGGGATCATATATTCCATTTCCTATAGTCCATGGGTTAGTCATGTTCAAGTGGTACCTAAGAAAGGAGGGATGACAGTAGTGACAAACAAGAAGAACGAGCTCATACCAACTCGAACAGTAACCGGTTGGTGAGTGTGCATCGATTACCGAAAGCTAAAAGATGCCACTTTTGAACACCACTTTCCCCTTCCTTTTATTGATCAAATGCTTGAATGATTATCTGGTCATAGCTATTACTATTTCTTATATGGATTTTTGGGTTACTTCAAAATACCCATTGACCCAATTGACCAAGAAAACACGACTCTCACTTGCCCAAGTGGGACTTTTGCCTATCAATGCATGCCTTTTGGGTTATCCAATGCACCCACGACTTTTCAAATATGCATGACGGCGATATTCCACGACATGGTGGAAAAGTTTATGGAAGTATTTATGTATGATTTTTTTGTTTTTGGCTCTTCTTTTCATAAGTATCTTACTAACCTTGACTTTATGCTTGCTTGGTGAAAGAGGGCATAGTCTTAGGTCATAAAGTATCCAAGGCGGGGATTGAGGTGGATCGGCAAAAATTGTTACTCTTGCTAAATTACCCCCACCGACTAATGTTGTAACGCCCCGAGTCTCAAATGATAATTTTATGGCTTTAACTTTAATAACTACAAGGTCTACTTGACGAGTTGGATGCCTTGACTCGTCGAGTATAAGCGGTTTGGGCCACGTGTTTAAGTGACCTACTCACCGAGTCCAAGATAAGACTCGATGAGTAGGAGCTGGAGGATGAAACCCTAATTTCTAGAGTTTTACACCATATTTAAAGGAACATTAGCCCCATTTATCCCCCTTATAGCATCTTGAGAGTCCACCAAACCCTAATATGTGTGTGCTCCATCCTTGTATGTTTTAAGAATTGGAAAGTGGATCTTAGTGAGAAGAGCGTGGAGAGCAAGTGGCTAGAAGCAAGGAACATATAGGGATCTAATATCTACCTCATTTAGCATCTTTTGGAAGGTATCAAGTTGTTACCTTTACCTCATTTCCTTCTAGATCTCATTTGGTTAAAGATTAGGGATTTTGTACGATATTAGGAAGCTATTCTTGGGTATGAGCTAAGATCAGAAGTTGTAACTTCAGATCTAAACTCTCTTGGTCTCTAAGTCCATAAAGCTTTCAGCCTTAGCAAGTATGAACCTCTCTTTAAGTGTAAAACTCTATTGCAAGCTTGGTTTTGACATTATAAGACTTTAGAGCCTTGCATGCACGTAAAGTTTGCAACTTTGATAAACATGCTTTGGGAAGATGGATATCCGGTATGGAACCTTAAAATGGCTTAAAAAGCATCTGAATAGATAATGGACTAAAGAGAATCGACGAGTTGCAAGGCCAACTCGGCGAGTCTTATGAACATTGTCGTGCAAGGACTTCTGCATGGACTCGTCTAGTCAATGGGGGTGACTCGGCGAGTCAACTTGGGTTTTGACGACTTTTGGACACGCTTGAACTGGGCAAGTTGCAGGAAAGTAGACGAGTCAGTGCGGGGATTTCACGACTACTCGAGTTCTGGAAGGACTCGATGAGTTAGTGACTGCACTCGGCGAGTCAGGTCAACATTGACTATTGACCTTGACCGTTGACTTTGACTTTGACCAAGGGTTGGATAATAGACTTCTAGGTATTTTGGGAAATTGGAAATTTATGAGTATAGTTATAGGGTGAATATAGGTGGTGGAGTTTGTGGCAGTGATCCGAGAGTTTGAGCTTATCTTTCGAGTCGACAGTTAAGAGGTGAGTTATCCTCACTATACTAAGGGGTCTAAGGCACCAAGGCTGGCTCATTGGGTATGATATCCTACCAGTTGGTTTTATGTTGAGTTATAAGTTAGTATTGCATGCTAGTTTCTATGCTAGCTAGCTAGATCTGTAGGACTACCTGCATTGTTATGTGATTATCTGTATGCGCATTAGTTGTGTTATATATTCACATATTATGTGGGATGGGTTGAGATGATACTACTCCGTGTGGTAACCAACAAACCCGGGAGCATTCCAGATACGAGATGAGGGAGACTCGTACTGTGGGATCGATGGCAATCTAAATGTGAGCTGTGGGCCTTGGAAGGCAATCCAGACTCACACTGTAGGCCCTAGGGTAATCCATTTTGTAAGTTTGTGGACCAGTACATGCTGATATTTGTATATGTATTATGTGCAGTGTATCGTTATTTTAGGGGCACTCACTAAGCTTTTGGGCTTACATTTCAGTTTATTGTTTCAGGTACATCGGGGGATCGCAGCTAGGCTAAGGCATGATCATATAGCTCCTCGTGTTCTGTTTATGTTTCTGGGAAAAATCTGGTATTATACATTTTGAAAACAAGTTGTAATGATTTTATGGTTTTGAAATGTTGTTAAACGTTCAAATTTGGCATGATTTTATGGGTGTTACAAGTTGGTATCAGAGCCTTGGTATGAGTGAATTGGAGGAATATTCGTATGAATCCAGGCTCAAACCAAGGAAGGATTTTCAAAATAATTTTCAAATGGTTTTCAAAATTAGAAAAGGAGGATGTAGGGTGTACGATCTGCCGGAGCCAGTAAGTAGACCCCAAAATACCATATGGTTATTTGATATTGTGATATGTTAGAACAACATGCTAGTACTAGGCTAGGGATCTTCAGGAATTTCATGATAGAATTTCCTGATTACATGATGCCTGGTAGCCTAGGGTTTTCCTTATATGAGATTGACATCATTATTATAGTTGCTTGTGCATGTAACACGACTATAACTAATTAAGATATTATATCCCGAGAATGTTTGATTTGGCCTTATGTTCTATTCTTATTGATTAGGGGCTTATTGTAGGATCAGATATTCAAAAGAATATGGGGTCCAACATTATGTATGGCTAGAATACACTAGTGTTGCAGGGTTGTTGGGAGTTTCATGGATTAGTGAGTTGTGTGAGGCCGGTAGGTCGATGTGATATAGTTAGCTTTCCTCTAGGATTGAGGGTTGAGCGACCTCCATGTGAACGTATATTGTTAGGGTGTTGTGATGATATTTGAGACAAATATGGGTAGGTGTGGAAGGTAGTATGGGCCCGTACTACTGAAAGCACAGGACCCATACGCATAGCAAGGAAGTCACAACCCCTAGGGTTTAGTCGGGAGTTGGTTCCCCGTTATTTATATGGATTATCAAATGCTTTTTGCTATGTTTTCAGAATGGTGGTAACAAGACACTTTGTGACTAGATCTGGGTCAGGATCAGGATCAGGAGACGGAGGCCAGGAGGGGCCAGCAACACCTAAGACTATGGTGTAGATGGGGAAAGATAAGCTAGACGCCAGGATTCGAGAGATCCTACATGATGAGGTTGCCACTTTGTTCTGGGCACAATTGCCAGAGAGGTTTGGGTCTATTAAGACTGCAATGGTCGAGTATTTCGATGAGCGTTATGCAGTCCTTGCAGAGACAGTTGCCGCTGCAGCCATATCGGTTGTAACGGCGGCAGGGGGAGGAGGATCCAGTTGGGGCTTCCAGTATAGGGACTTCGATAACATGAAGCCCCCTATATTTGATGGGACTCAGGACCCCATCAAGGCTATGAGGTGGGTTTCTGATGTGGAGAGGTGTTTCTTTACTTGTTCGTGTCCTACTGACCAGAAGGTCAGGTGTGCCTTGAACGTGCTAAGATCCAGGGCCAAGGACTGGTGGAGATTGACGATAGGGTTGTACACTAGTGATCAGAGAGCTGCGATTACTAGGGAGCAGTTCAGGGATATGTCTTGTGCTCGTTACATCCCTCGGGTTGAGCGGGAACAATTGGCTCAGGAGTTTTGAGTTTGAGATAGGACGGGGAATCATTAACGGAGATCACCCGCATGTTCACAGAGAGGGAAATGTTCTGCCTAGAGTTTGCTTCCGAGCAGGCTCAGATGACACGTTATCTGAGCATGCTCAAGACTGACATCCGACAGTTTGTGTCTACCCAATGATGTGATACTCTTCTGGATTTACAGGAGGCCGCAAGGCGGCGTGAGTTGGAGATTGAGCTGCAGGTGAGGGAGTAGTGGCAGGCCCCGACACAGACGCAGTCGGCGCCGAAGCGGTCTAAGACCACTAATTCCAGGGTCGGGGGTCAGCAGAGCCGCACTTGTGGAAAGTGCGGCAAGGGTCATTCTAGGGTTTGTCGAGCTGATAGTGGGTGCCACAGGTGTGGTAAAGAGGGGAATTATGCGAAGGATTGTCGCCAGGCCGCCTCGGTTCCGAGTATGAGGTTATGTTATCACTGTGATCAGGTTGGCGACTTGAAGGCAACTATCCGTTCTTGCCGCTAAGCCAGCGCAGGATCTCGCCTTGGCTACATTGAGGATTTCGGATTGAAAGCCGGTTAAGGCAGACCCTCCGATGGCTTAGGGAAGTGGCTTGCAGCTTACGGCCGAGGAGGCCATGGCGGCGCCGAACGTTGTTGTTGTTATGTTTCTATCTTCTATTCCTTTTATTATATATGTTTTATGCTTACTTTTTGTACCTGTGGTTAGGTACGTTTTTAGCGAACTCCTTGCCTGCATTGGTTTTATTTGACTCGGGGGCAAGTCGGTCGTTTGTATATCAGACATTCTGTAGCGAGTTCAGTGTTCCAGTGGGCGATTTAGAGTGTCAGTTGCGAGTTTCCATCGCCAACGAACACGGGGTTTCTGCTTCTTCGGTCTACCGAGGATGTGAGTTGGAGATCTTTGGGGTGTCCTTCCTAATAGACTTGACTCCAATTCCCATGGGGGAGGTATACGTGATAGTGGGGATGGACTAGCTTAGTCGATCTGGTGCCATGATTGATTGCGAGGGCCAGCGGGTGATAGTTCAGACCCCAAGTGGGGGAGAACTAATTGTATATGGTGAGGGTACCATAGTGGGATCAGGGTTCTATTCAGCTGCCAGGGCTCGGCAGTATATTCAACATGGGTATGCGGGTTATCTAGTGTATGTGGTGGACATGCGAGCCAGGGATCAGATTTCAGTTTCAGAGGTTCCAGTAGTTAGGGAGTTTACTGATGTGTTTAAGGAGGAGTTGCCAGGGATACCTCTGGAGAGGCAGGTCAAGTTTTGGATCGACCTACTTCCGGGTGTGGCCCCTATCGCCAAGGCGTCGTACCAGTTTGGCGTCACCAAAGATGCACAAGCTATCGTCACAGCTGTAGAAACTGTTGGGAAAGTAGTTCATTTGATCGAGCAGTTCCCCATGGGGGCACCAGTACTCTTCGTCAGGATAAAGGATAGTTCTCACCAGATGTGCATTGATTATACGGAGTTAAACAAGTTGACGGTGAAGAACCGTTATCTACTCCCGAGGATAAATGATCCTGTTGATCAGTTGCAGGGTGCATCTTGGTTTTCCAAAATAGATTTGAGGTATGGGTATCATCAGGTTCGGGTCAGAGAGGAGGACCTGGAGAAGACCGTGTTTTGTACCCATTACGGACATTACGAGTTCGTGGTGATGCCGTTTGGGCTCACCAACGCACCAGCAATATTATGGACCTGATGAATCTTGTTTGCAGGCTGATGCTTGATCGCTCGGTTATCGTGTTAATAGATGATATCTTGGTGTATTCCAAGACCCGATAACAGCACGAGGAGCACCTCAGGGAGTTATTGAGAGTTCCAAGACGAGAACGGTCGTATGCCAAGTTCTCGAAGTGTGAGTTTTGGTTATGAGATGTCTAGTTCCTCAGACATCTCGTTAACCAGGACGGGATTTTGGTCGACCCGGCCAAAATCAAGGCAGTCATGCAGTAGGAGGTGCCAAGATCTCCTTCAGACATCAGGTGTTTTTTGGGATTAGCAGCATACTATCAGAGATTCATACCATATTTCTCCAAGATTGCAGTACCCCTCACTCGTCTGATGAGGAAGGGGGTGGATTTCTAGTGGGCCTTGAGCAATAGAGGGCGTTTGAGACCCTCCGACAACGTTTCTGCGAGACTCCAATTTTCACTCTCCCAGAGGGAGTTGAGGATTTTGTGGTGTTCTATGATGCATCCATCACACGTTTGGGGCGGTCCTCATGCAAAGAGGATGAGTGATAGTCTACGCATCGCGACAACTGAAGCCGCATGAGACGAGATACCCTACGCATGATCTGGAGTTGGGGGCGATGGTATTCGCTCTCAATATTTTGAGGCATTACCTATATGGGGTATGTTGTATCATATACACAGATCACAAGAGCTTGATACACATCATGGATCAGTCGAACCTGAACATGAGGCAGCGTAGGTGGCTGGATGTAGTCAAGGACTACGATTGCGAGATCCTTTACGACCCCGGTAAAGCAAATGTAGTGACGGATGCTTTGAGCTGCAAGTAAACTGGGTCTTCCACTCAGTGATATGTATGAGGATAGCGGTGGATTCTCCACATGTGAGTTTGATCAGAGATGCTCAGGTCGAGGGCAAGCAACCAGAGAACTGGAAGCTGGAGAGAATCAGGGGTGAGAACACCCGGTTTGTGCAAGATAGTTGGAGATTAGCGACCCGATGCGGTCGGGTATGGGTTCCGATATATGGTGGGGTCAGACTGCCAGTCATGGAGGAGGCTCACAATTCTCAATTCTCTATTCACTCGGGGGCGACCAAGATGTACAGAGACCTGAGTTTGAGTTACTGGTGGCCATGTATGAAGCGAGAGATCGCTTCGTATGTCGAGAGGTGCTTGACCTGTAGGATGGTCAAGGTCGAGCATTAGAGGTCGCATGGTATGTTGTAGCCCCTGGAGATTCCCATGTGGAAAAGGGAACAGATCACGATGGATTTCATTACCAACTGCCGAGGACGGCGAAGGGGTTTGATGCTATATGGGTCATCGTGGATCGATTGACCAAGAGTGCCCATTTCTTGGCTATACGGGAGAGTTCATCGGACGAGAAGTTAGCCGGCGTGTATGTTCGCGAGATCGTCGCTCGGCATGGGGTTCTAGTCTCCATTGCTTCTGACCGAGATGTTAGATTTACCTCCTGTTTCTGGTAGAAGTTCCACGAGGAACTGGGCATGCGGATGCATTTTTGCACAACATTTCATCCGTAGACCGACGGTCAGAAAGAGCGGACCATTCAAACCCTCGAGGATATATTAAGGGCGTGTGTCATTGACTTCAGTGGGAGCTGGGATTCCCACCTACCCCTTGGAAGAGTTCGCTTACAACAACATCTATCATTCCAGCATTGGCGCCCCGCCTTTCAAGCTGTTGTATGGTCGGAGATGTTGCACCCCAATTTGTTGGGTTGAGGTCAGACATAGGGTGATGGGGCGGACGAAGGTAGTGTTGTAGACTACCGAGAAGATTCAGCAGATTAGGCAGCGGCTACAGTCCGCTCAGAGTCGATAGAAGAGTTACGTTGACAGACGCTGATCCGAGTTAGAGTTCCATGTCGGTGACATGGTACTCCTGAAGGTCTCGCCCTTGAAGGTTGTGATATGCTTCAGCAAGAGGGAGAAATTGGGTCCCCGATACATTGGGCCGTTCAGGATCATTGCCAGGATTAGTAAGGTGGCATACAGGTTAGAGCTATCGGAGGAGCTCAGTCGGATCCACAACACCTTTCACGTCTTACAATTGCGGAAGTGCATTCTAGATGAGGAGACAGTAATATCATTGGGTGACATTCAGGTCTATGAGCGCCTAAACTATGTTGAGACGCCCGTGGTCATTCTAGAGAGGAAGGTGAAGGTTCAATGGAACAAAGAGATACCTTTGGTAAAGGTACAGTGGGAGAACCAAAGAGGGTCCGAGTAGAAGTGGGAGTCGGATGCAAAAATGCGGGAGCGCTATCCAGGGTTGCTCACCGCAGAAGACTTCGAGGATAAGTCTTGTTCACATGGGGGAGTTGGATGCCCCGACTTTCAGGTGATAATTTTATGACTTTAATTTTCATAATTACAGGATCTACTCGACGAGTTGGATGCCCTGACTCGTCGAGTAGAAGCAGTTTGGGCCACGCGTCTAAGTGACCTACTCATCGAGTCCAAGATAGGACTCGACGAGTAGAAGCTGGAGGATGAAAACCTAATTTCTGGGGTTTTGCACCTTATTTTAAGGATCATTAGCCTCCTTTAGCCTCCTTACATCCTCTTGAGTGTCCAACAAACCTAAATCCATGTGTGTGCTCCATCTGTGTGTGTTTTAAGCTTTGGAAAGTAGATATTAGTGAGAAGAGCTTGGAGAGCAATTGGCTAGAAGCAAGGAACATGTGGGGATCTAATACATACCTTAATTAGCATCTTTTGGAAGGTATCAAGTCGTTACCTTGACCTCATTTCCTTCTAGATCTCATTTGGTTAAAGATTAGGGATTTTCTAGCATACTAAGAAGCTATTCTTGGGTATTAGCTAAGATCTGAAGTTGTAACATCAGATCTAAACTCTCTTGGTCTCTAAGTCCATAAAGCTTTCAGATTTATCAAGTATAAACCTCTCCTTAAGTGTAATACTCCATTGCAAGCTTGGTTTTGACATTATAAGACTTTAGAGCCTTACATGCACGTAAAGTTTGCAACTTTACGTGATAAACATGCCTTGGGAAGCTGGATCTATAGTATGGAACCTTAAAATGGCTTAAAAAGCATCTTAATAGATAATAGACTAAAGGGAATCGACGAGTTGCATGGCCAACTCGGCGAGTCCGATGAAGATTTTCGTGCAAGGACTTCAGCATGGACTTGACGAGTTTGTAGGGTGACTCGGCGAGTTGCAGGAAACTCGAAGAGTCAGTGGGGGGATTTCACGACTACTCGAGTTCTAGAAGGACTCGACGAGTCAGTGACTACACTCGACGAGTCGAGTCAACATGGACTGTTGACCTTGACCATTGACTTTGACTTTGACTAGGGTTTGGCTAATTGACTTCTAGGGCATTTTGGGAAATTGGAAATTCATGAATATGGCTATATGGTGAATATAGGTGTTGGAGTTTGTGGCAGTGATCCGAGAGTTTGAACTTATCTTTTGAGTCGATAGTTGAGAGGTGAGTTATCCTCAGTATACTAAGAGGTCTAAGGCACCAAGGCTGACCCATTGGATATTATATCCTAGCAGTTGGTAGTATGTTGAGTATGAGTTAGTGTTGCATGCTAGTTGCTATGCTAGCTAGGTAGATCTGTAGGACTACCTGTGTTGTTGTGTGATTATATGTATGCGCAATCGTTGTGTTATATGTCGACATATTATGTGGGTTGGGTTGAGGTGATACTGCTCCATGTGGTAACCAATAAACCCGAGAGCATTCCAGATACAAGCTGAGGTAAACTCGTACTGTGGGCTCGATGACAATCCAGATGTAAGCTGTGGGCCCGAAAGGCAATCCAGACTCACCATTTGGGCCCAGGGGTAATCCATTCTGTATGGCTGTGAACTAGTACATGTTATCATTTATATATGTATTATGTGCAGTGTATCGGTATATTGGGGGAACTCACTAAGATTTTGGGCTTACAGTTTCAGTTTATTGTTTCAGGTACATCAGGGGATAGCGGCAAGGCTAAGACATGATCGTACAACTCCTTATGTTTTGTTTATGTTTCTGGGAAAACTCTGATATTATATACATTTTGAAAACAAGTTGTAATGATTTAATGGTTTTGAAATGTTTTTAAAAGTTCAAATTTGGCATGATTTTTTGGGTGTTACAAATTTGAAGAGCCTTAGGAGTTTTTTAGGACACGCGGGATTTTAACGTCGTTTTTATAAAAGATTTTTCTAAAATAACTAGACCTCTTACTCAATTACTTTTAAAAGATACACCTTTTAATTTTTCTAAAGAGTGCCTAGCGTCTTTTGAGATTTTAAAAGAAAATTTAACTAATACACCGATCATTATCGCCCCGAATTGGAACCTACCCTTTGAAATAATGTGTAACGCAAGAGATTTTTCCTTAGGAGCCATACATGGCCAAAGGGTTGACAATCACTTTCGACCCATTTATTATGCAAGCAAGACTTTAAATCTGGTCCAATAAACTACAACACAACCGATAAAGAATTATTAGCCGTGGTGTATGCCTTTGAAAAATTCCGCCCCTATCGTATTTTATCTAAAACAACTGTTTTCACTGACCACTATTAAGTATTTGTTTGCCAGGCAGGATGCGAAGCCAATAGTGATACGATGGGCGCTTTTACTACAAGAATTTGACATCGAGATCAAGGATAAGAAAGGAATAGATTTCAGGGGACCATTTCCTTCATCCAAAGGCAACACATACATACTAGTAGCGGTGGATTATGTGTCAAATTGGGCGGAAGCGCAAGCATTACCAACCAATGATGCAAGGGTTGTAGTGAAATTTTTAAAGAAATTATTTTCTAACCTAAGGAGTTAATTAGTGATACGGGTACCCATTTTGCTAATGATCAACTAGAAAAAGTGTTGCAAAAATATGGGGTACACCATAGATTTTCAACACCTTACCATCCACAAACAAATGGGCAAACTGAAATTACAAATAGGGCACTAAAAAGAATATTGGAGAAATTGGTTGGAAATAATGGAAAAGATTGGGCGGCTAAATTGGATGATGCACTTTGGGCATTTAGGACTGCACTTTGGGCATTTAGGACTGCATTCATGCACTTTGGTAAAAATTGTCATTTACCCGTGGAGCTTGAACACGAATCCTATTGGGCTTTGAAAACATGCAATTTTGAACTGAATGAGTTGCGTGCAAATCGACTTTTGCAAATGAATACTTTGGAAGAATTGAGGAATGAGTCTTACACTAACTCATTGATTTATTAAGACAAGACCAAAAGATGGCATGATGCAAGGTTAAAGGGAAATAAAGAGTTTAAGAAAAGACAAAAAGTTCTCTTGTACAATTCAGCGGGTAGGTATCCAACTAAAGACTCCTAAAAAGGAAGCACTTACGGGAGGCAACCCGATACTAGAGTTTGCTTTCTTTTAACCTTTCTTCTTCGTTTTATTTTTTTCGTTTTTTATCGGTTTTCTGAAGATTTGTCTATCTAAATATTCTTATTTGTCTAAAATGATTGCTTGAGGACAAGCAAAGCTTAAGTGTGGGGTGTGGTGGAATAAATTTAAGTATAACAAAAAAATTCAAACAGAACCAATGACTCACCGAGTCATACCCTTACTCGATGAGTTGAATCTTTAAACGAATATATATATATATATATATATATATATATATATATATATATATATATATATATATATATATATAATTTTTTGACTCTGTTAATTAGGTTTGTAACCCTAAAAGTTAAAGTAATATTCATTCCAGCCTTCATAGCCTACGCTTCGCGGGCCAAGTTCCTCTCAAGTAACCCTCTCTAACTCCTTTGATTTCTTACAGTTTCTTCCAACAAGGTAACATTCTTCTATCTTATTGCTGATAAAGGTTCAATATTTTGTATTTTGATGGCATCAATTTGTTAATTTGTGAAAAAATTGGATTTTTGAAATTTAGTTCAATACTAAGGATTCAATTTTGGCCAAATTAGGGTGTTATAGTTAAATTTTCCTGTGAATTAACACTTGATATACATCCCTGAACAAACCCCTGGAACAAATTTTGAGTTTTGATGGATGATTTGGTCCAAATCATATTTACGACTCGAGCAGTTCTTCTGACTCGCCAAGTCCCTGCTGCAGTGGTCCAAATTTTATTTATTTTAATGTTTCTGTGGTTTTATGGTGTTGTTTTTCATTGTGTGATTTTGCAGAAAATGTCAAGGAGAGGTCAAAGTTCAGGAAGCAGCTCAGGAACATTACTTGGTTGAACTTTTAATTTGCAAATTACTTCCAAATCATCATTGGTCCGAGCAAAGATGAAGGTTGAAATACTAGGGGGTAAGAGATTTATGTTCCAAATGAAATAAATTGGGAATGGTTAGGGCGGGTTGGATTTGAAGAAGATTTAACTCCGTATTTGGTCAAAAACTTTATGCACAACAAGGTGACTATTACATGTGACAGGTGGAATAGATTATTCAAGATTCAGGAACCGGTGTAGCAAGAATTATGATGGGAGTTTTTCTCGACCATTACCTTTTGAGGGGTAGTGATTATTATAATTCGGGTGTCCTTACTATTTGTCTTGGCGGGGAGTATCGCCAATGTAGTATGGCGGAGCTTGGATGGAGGATGGGAATTTATGACTAATCTGTGGTCATGTCTGAAGCGTTTGGAGCATTTCTTGAAAACTGCCATAAATATTTTTCGGAGGGTAAAGTTGCTTTCACATGGTGGAACACTATAGCTAATCGAGTCTACATTCCCTTGGCGTCCCAAGAGGGAAGCATTCATTCGCCTATTTGCCGTTTGATTCATCGTTTGATCGCTAGCACCATCAACATGCGAAAAGATGATGATAAATTTCCAACCCTTGACATCTTCTATTTATGGTGTATCATCATGCCGAACACATTTTGCAACATTCCTTACTGTTTGGCAAAATATTTAGGCGAGGGAGTGGTGAAGAATCATACTACTTCAAAGATAAATGGTGGGATGTTTATAACCTGTTTGGCAAGGACATATGGTGTGTTGGAAAGAGGGGCCGGGAATTTCTTGACTATGGTGCCTACACCTTCATTTAGTATTATGCTCTACTGGGGGCATGAATAGTTGAAGATTATGTTGGTGGCCATTTTTCAATTCCATATGATGATGCCGTTGAGACACCCGAGGAGCCGAGTTGACACATTAGACCAAGACATGAGCATACACGAGAAGACCCACTGGTAATTCCGGTGGATGATGAGTTGCTTATGGATTGGTATAATGTTGAATTAATAAGGTAAGAATATGACCTTGGAAGAAGCATGAACTATCTCAATAGTTCATTTGTTCACTTGTTCAATCATTTAAATATTCAACTGACGGATGGGCCCGGGTACCCGTATGTGAGGAGTTGGGACAAGAGGATAAGTCAAAGACAAAGTGGAGCCTGGGGAAGCATAATGGGAGAGGAAGATGAAGAAGGGGATGAACATTAGATATCTTTTATTTTTATTTATGTGGTTGGGTTTGAGACAATTTTCATTTGTTTTTGTTTGTTTTTGGTTGATGTTTGAACTTATAGTAATTAGGACTATGTAGGTTGTTTTGTTTGTTTTCCTTTCCTGTCATTTGTGTTTGTTTTGATCTTTTCAGTTTGAGGGTAAGGAATGCATGCAGGAGTATGGAGTCAAGGCTAACCATGGAAAAAATCGAGTCTAGGCAAGAAAGAAAAAAAAAAGAGAGAGAGAGAGAGAAGTTTTGAGTCTAGTTATGAGTCTGGTAAAGAAAGGGGTTATTAAGAGCTTATTTACTGAAGGAAAATGAGGGAAAGTATCAATTTGATATTACCCACACACCTGAGCTATGGACCTAGAGTAGAAACAAAATTTGTTCATTCAGCGATGGACTCGGCGAGTGCATATGTGGGCTCGACGAGTCCAAGTGTAAAAACTGGACTTCTTCCAGCATTAAGCTTCAACTCGACGAGCCACCCTAGGAACTCGACGAGTTGACCATTATTTTACCTTTCAAGCCAACGATTTGATGACATTTGACATGGAAATTGGCTATTTTTTTGAGATCATTTTCCGAGCTTTTCCATCTACATTAGGAGCTGTACCACACAATATTTGACAACCAAGGTTTGGATGAGTTGTTCCCATTCCTAAAGTCAATTGAAGATGGAGCTTTACAAGAAGACGATCAACCTCGCAACTACTATCCCAGGGGAGTTTGTTCCAATTCTCACTTTATTTTATTGTTCTTGATCATGCATAATATGCAATGGGGACATTGCATAAATTAAGTGTGAGATGCGGGGTTGGTTACATTTAGTCGCAATATAGAATCTTAGATTAATTTTAAAAAATTTTGCATAAAAAATTGCTAGGGTTAATTTAGGAAATTTTGGTAAAGCAATTATGGTTCATGCTAGTGTTATGTTTAATGATCCTTTGATGATCCAAATGTTTAGTTGAGCTTATACACGTTATAATGCATTTGTGGCCTCCTTTATTCTAGTGAAATCATGGGATAAAAACACGACCTCGGTTAGTTTGAGGGACGCAATATGTTTAGCATCGTGTACTTGATATGTATCCAGGAAGACTAATACTTTTAACCGATAAAGGTTGAAGTCGAGCGCCCTTGCTTAAGCATGTAGGTATTAAGTGAAAAAAAAGTGAGATACATGTTAAAAAATATAGAGAATTACAAGAAATGTTGTAAGAATTTTGGATCAGTCAAAGTATGAAGATCAAAAGATCAAAATTCTGAAGATTCAAAATTTTGAAGATACCAAAAAACAAACAAAATGTGGTTAATTCAAAGAAATCAAGATCAAATTATCAAAGAGGTAAAGAATTCCAAAGCGGTCCATTGTGGTATCGAAAAGTTGTAATTTTCTAGATTATGTATGCTTAGGTTGCTTGACCAAAAATACCTAGAGGTTAAGAAATTTTTCTGCGGATGGATTTAGAGGGATGCATAAAATGAGCATTGTTCAAAAGAAGTGGGTGAGTGTTTATGAGGATTGTAAGTATTTAGGATTATGAGGGTCCTTAGGAAAAATTTTAGACACAAATGCATGCGTTTCGGTCTTGGCATAATGGTTGGGTTTGATTGGGATTGTCTTATGTGATGCTAGTGTGCTAAAATTCAGTTTTTCTTAGGGGCAACTAAAAGTCAAGTGTGGGGTATTTTGAAGTGTGCATATTTAGTTATATATTTTGTGTAGAATCTTAATACTTTTTGGATATTTTATTTCAATTTATGAACAAAAGGTACTTAATTATGTTTAAGTTGTATTTTCAGCCTAAAAGACATGCTCGGAAGCAAAAGGAAGCGGGAAATGCAATCGGTAGCTCGGGAATTGAAGAAAGAAGAAAAAGAGTCAAAAACCTAAAGAACTCAGGGAGTTGGAAACCTACTAGACGGGTACGAATGAACATTCACGAACCATTGGCTGCCTTACCACGCATAGTTTTGAAGTGAGAGAGTCGGTGAGTCAGGCTATGGACTCGACGAGTTGCCCCTGTTTTCAAAAAACTATATAAAATGCACAAATTGACGAGACAAAGAGTTTTTCTAAAACCCTTGGATACTTAATTGTGATTATGAGTACCGTTGGAGCTCTGGAACTTGAGGATCGACCTTAGCATTCAATTTTGAGGAGATCAAAAGGCACAAATATATTCTCTTTTGTAGTATTTACATCATGTTTCAATCATTAGGTTTAATTTGTGAGATGTTTTCTACTATGAATATGAGCTAAAAACTCGTTGCTTCTGTTTAGGGTAGACAAAACTATAATTATGGTTTGAATATTATGGCTTGGATTGTTTAATTTGGTAAATTTTGTTTTGTTAAGCTTGTTAAAGATCCTCATGTGTTGCCAATAACTATTTTCTGTTAATTA
This sequence comes from Lactuca serriola, assembly GCF_051521515.1. NCBI lineage: Eukaryota > Viridiplantae > Streptophyta > Magnoliopsida > Asterales > Asteraceae > Lactuca > Lactuca serriola. Next base: position 30,406,713 of record NC_136412.1, on the reverse strand, counting down.
TCAAGTCTATTAAGTTGCATGAACATCTCTTAATTGCTTGTCTCATATAATTTATGTGAAAACAATGTTATATGCCTTGGAATAGTGAACATGAAACAAGGGGTTAATTAGAAAATAGGCAAATCAATGTGTGAGCTTGTGTGACGAACAACCCTACAAAAAGTTAATTGAATTAGTAATTTAATTAGCTAACTACAAGTCTTACTTAACCAGAATCAATAAACTAGGAAACTCATTAATTTAACCAATTGGTCATTGTTTGAATGGAGTTGTTTTCTAAGGATTAGTAATAGTGAACATGAACCTAACCACATTACTCGGCAGCCAATGACCAATTAATCCACTGAACTTGCCATAAAATCAACCATAGGAATAAGTAAGTTGAACCTGAATAGAATTTTCCTTAATTATAGAACTTAGTTGATTTTTATTTGTTTTAGTTGTTGATTGTTTTGTTTGAGTTTTAGTTAAGTCACTACAAGAAAAAGGGGCTTCTGTGATCAGTCTTGGATAACATGTATCCGAGACTGATGAATTAGTCTCAGATACTATCTAAGACTGATTTTATTGTGTGAATCATTAAAGAATGACGATACTTATTCAAGACTAAAATCTGGTCCCTAATTTGTTTGCGTTAGTTTATGTATGGTTGGAACACATTGGGGGCTGAATTTCAGTCTCAAATAGTATAGTGCCAACTTTGACTTTGGATGGAAAGTTATACGGGACTGAATTTTAGTCCCTGATATATATGTTTCATTTTAATCGTGCATTGAACTTATTAGGGACTGACCTTCAGTCATTGAAACAGCTACACCAATTTCTCCTCTAGATGTGAAACTTTCCAAAGACTGGATTTCAGTCCCTAATAAATAGGAAGTATTTGAAATTTGAATGAACACTTATAACTAACTGAATTTTAGTATCTAATATTGATTATCGTCTATTCCTTTTATAGACATCCAAAGACTGGATTTCAGTCCCTTTAATACATCTAAGATCATATTATCGTCTATTCCTTTTCTAGACATCCAAAATATCTTATTTAATTAAATTATTATTTTAACTAATTTGAATAAATTAAAATATTTAAAACACCTTATTTCATAGAAAAATAAACAATTCATCAAAATATTTAAAAACCCTAAAATGTAACTTGAAAGGATTTTTGAGAACGGCCTCTTTTCTTATATAGCGGGAAAATGAAAAAGCAAATCATAAAATCCCTCTTTAGAAATTCCTAAATTCAGAAGATGGAACGATTGTTCTTCGTGGTTCCCTTTTCCTTGAACACATGCTCTACCGCTGAACATATTTAACCTAGATCGACCGCCTTGCTCTGCCGCTCTATCTCTCTTCCCTAGTCGTCTCTCTCCGTTCGGCCCTCTTCCCCTGCTTCACCCTCTTCCGCCCTGCACAACCCTAGATCGTATACCACCCTCCGTGTAACTTTAAGTTTCTCTTCGTCTATGTCTTTTTGTATTATATTGATGTTTTCCTGAGTTTCATGTAATCACCTTCAAGCTTCTTATTTTGAAAACTAACATCGTTTTCATGTAATTAAGGAGATAAGTGAAATTGTTGAATCTTTGATTACATGAACTCTGGCCCATCCTTTAGCGATGGCATCAGCTTCAGAATCAGTCTCGTGCACCCAACCCATAATTATCCTTCGCTTTTTCACAAGATCGAAGAATAATTTGGAAGCGTAGT